>NW_012109552.1:1077503-1145383 GCF_000951045.1 Mandrillus leucophaeus
AAAAAAAAAAAAAAAAGTTAATTGATACAAAATATTTCTCAGTCACCATGTGCAAATCCTACAAGTGCAATGCAAATTCTTGATTACATTCAGAACTACTTACTGGTCCATGAACAGAAACAAACAAGAAGATTGTATCTACTATTGAGAAAACACATTTTGTTTTGCACAAATCTATTGCATTCATGTTGAAAAGTATTTGACAAGTTAATTTGTCTCCTCAGTTCCACTAATTCAACTATCTTTCCCTACACTCCTACCAATTGTCTGTTTCAATGTCAGCATAGGTTAAATCCACAAACTATCCCAGCAATGAAATCTAGTCGTCCTGTTTTCCAAGGATATGAAGTAAGAAGTATAGAGACAAGTACTCTGGAAATAAGAGAATATTAGTCACCAAAGAACATCGATGTTTTAGGATTCTGAGTAGTGTTATTCTAGTTCTGGGTACCTGATCTGAAGAAACCAATGTTTCTGTACATTCTTTACTTAATTTCTTTTAGATGTTTGCAAATATGCAAGGCCCTCTACAGAGGCCAGGACAAAGGCCTTTAATGCCTGAATTCATACCACAATTCTATGAATTATTATCAGTTATTATTGTATTAAAGTTATTAAATGTGTCATTAATGTATGAAGCATTACTATAATAGGCACCACTGATTTATAAACTATAAGTTTTTAAAATTTTCATAAATGAGACTGAGAAGTTACACAGGGAAACAACAAATTGGGATGTGGACATCCATTCTTAATTAATACCACAACTCTGGTTTTATTAAATTTAGAGAAGGAACTTCTTACTCATACTTTTTGTTTGCTTTTTAAAATATTGCTGGTGAAAAATTACTTAAAAAGTATTGTATAATACACAGTAGAGTATAACTTGGAGTAAACTACTTGAGATTTATAGACTAAAATGCACTGCAAAAATTGTAAACTTTATATTCATATTGTTCACATTATGAGTTTTTAAAATACTGCATTTACTACCTTAAGTTTTTTTATAATAGAGAATTTTTGATGTTGCAGGATTTGTACTTATATATTTTAAATTATAGTTTTAGTAGATACCATAAGGTATTCTTTAATTCCTTATCTCTCAAAGCAGCTGCATCTTTCTGAGTTCTTAGAATTGAATTGGCATTTGAATCAGAATATAGACCTTTAATTTCTCAGCTATTTCCATTATTCTTTGCCCTGCTAGAAACCAAAGTTTAAAATGTTAAGAAAAGAAACAAGATATGAGTCTAATGAAATTTGTTTAAAGCAAGAATAAAACCCTGAAAACAATGCATTGTCTATTCATATTGTTATCTGTCAGAAACCAAAGGAAATGCTTAGCTTGTATTGCTTAATTTTAAACTATCGATGTTCAAAAGACTGATTCAAATTTGCAATAAACTTGGCATACCTAAATGAAATACCTATAAAAATTGCGGGAAAATTGTGGATGACATACCTGGGTACTATAGCAGCAGGATGCGAATAGAAAGAGCGCAAACCCTTAGAGGGACATTTGGCTAATAATAGTCTTGTTAATTTGGAAACATGTAAGTCTAATGATTAGTCAAAAAATATTTAGCATAAATTTTTACATTTATCCTAGGTGAGACTTGAGAATCTGGTGGAAAGGGTGAAAAGGCCATAAGATCAGCAATCACCACTTCTCATGAAAAAAGATCATCATTAACAATACAAGCAAGTTATGTCAACATAATTGACATGAACTTTACATGAAAACAAAGTTGTTTTGGGATCTAGCATTATAGACACCTAGCTTCTCTTCTTGTTAAAGATTTGAATGCTTGATCATTTGCTGTTATTAATTTTTTTATATATTTTTATTTTCAGTTTTGCTTTTATGAAACAAGGCAATCAATGATATTCGTTCCTTCTCCACCTTTTTCTTTTTTATATAAAAGAATTTAAACAAACAAGAATATTAGAAAAATAGAACTGTAGAAGTTAAATTGGAAGTAACTTGAGAGATAATTTTGTCCAACATCCTCATTTTGTGTAAGAGAAAAAAAAAAAAAAACAGGAGTAGTGATTTGAACATACTGCAGCTATTTATTTCCCCAGAATCATATCTGCAGCTCTAATTACTATCACTGGAGACTGAGTTTTAATTATAAGCCAAATGACAGTGATCAAGAAGGCCTTAGTGTTTCTCGGTTGGATCGAACTTTAAACAGGCTTCTTTCTGCCTCTAAGCCTCTGACCCTTGTGTTTTGTTTTTTTTTTTTTTTTCTTTTTTAAAGAGCATTTACTTTAGAAATCTTGTCATTGTAAATTTGTTCCTCTATTCCTTTGAGGTGTAAATCATTTTAAAAGCTTCTTGCTAGTTTTACAACCCAAGAAAGTCTTTCTCAAAGACCTGGGAGGCATTCCTTTGACGTGTAATATTAAGGAAGACAGTGCCCCTATCTTCCAGTTTCTGTGGGAAAATCCGGGCCTAACTTCTGCAGGGAACTGCCTCCAAAACTACCTCTGCCAAAAAGGGAAAGTTTACTCTTCTTTTGGGTAAAGGCAGTAAGCAAACACCACAAATGGTCTATAACTCACCCTCCAACCTCAGCTTTTCAAAACTCCTAGCCCTTTGTTTTTGTTTCTTTGGTTACTGATACATAATAATTGTATATATTTATGGAGTTCATGTGATATTTTGATACCTGCATACAAAGTGTGATAAATCAGAATTTTTAGGATATCTATCACCTCAAATATGTATCTTTCTGTGTGTTGGGAACATTTCAAATATTTTCTTCTAGTTCGAAATACAGAATAAATTACTGTTAACTACAGTAACACTGCTGTGCTATTCAACACTAGAACTTATTTCTTCCATGGGAAGGGAGGGGTTAAGAGAGGTTGGTTAATGGTCTCAGCCCTTTGTTTAAGCAGAGTTTAATTCAGACTGAGTTCTGCCTCTATCCACTGTTTCAATAATAATTCAATGACCTTGAATAAGGTCATCTTGCCTAATTAACTTTGTCTGGTGTAATTTATTCTTCAATAGCAGCTACATGCATTTGGCCAAATAACATCAGAGCATAGCATGCCTAGAAATGTAATATAACTGATGAAATATTAATGTAAATGGGTAGGTTTGGGGGGGATAATGTGAAAGACACTGATAAATTTGGGATTTTTTTAAATACAAGAGAAGGTGAACAGATATTAAGAATGTCTCAGGGAAATGGAGTATCATTAAGAATACATTTAAAATCTCTCAATATGTTTGCCAACTTTGCTTTAGACTCTAGCATTATGGATGTTTAAATTTTCCTCTTTTGAAATACTTATAAATAACTATTTTGAAGTGTCCACATTTATGATATAATTCACATATTTTAACTAAGAAGGTCAGATTATTACATTTACCATAATATTTGCCTTTTCCTGTTGAAAAGATTTCATGTTGGGGAAATCCATAGTTAATCAGTTGTAGCAAAAGGTATATAGTTGTAATACAGTCATATCTAATCACAAGGAATTTCCTGAACCAGGCACCATCCTTAGTTGACACAAGTATACATTTTAGTTAGACACTTAGATTTCTGAAAAATGAGTAATATGATTGAAATAGTTATATTACACACACACACACATTTAGCCTTCATGACTCATCTAGAAAAAAAATCAATATGTAAGGATAATAAAGATAAAAGATGTCATAAGTTAAGCCAGGATTCTGCCATTTTGTGTAATGATGAGGAGAAAACATCAATAATAGAACAAGAGTTAATGACTAACTCATGTCGATACCATATTTCACTGTAGTTTGTTTGCAATTTACAATTATTCTAATTACAAGTCATTCACTGGTCCCTCCTCCCTGATACCAAGAAGCATGGCTAAATCTCAGATAAATTATAGCAAACAATGTACTTGCCTTTCATTGTATTTACCTTTCTCCCAACCTGTTCCCAAACCTCTCCTTAACTCTGGGGAAGATACAAAAAAGAACACAGTAGTTGTATATTTCAAAAATTTCTCATTTTTATTCATTACTTACTTGGAGAAATTTGCCTCATGAGATATTTGTTTACCAGATTCAGATAGAGCTTTTTTAAATTGAAGATGTCAGTCTTTACTAATGTAGTGGCCATATTCTATGTTTTGACAGCCTAACTTTTAACAAGTACTAGTATAGTAGTGAATTGTGTCACCAAATTAATTATAATTCAGTATGATTAACATGGAAATACAGAAAATCTAGGTATCTTTAAACAAAGAGATATTCAGGTTTCCACTGCCTACATATCCTGCGTTTCTTTCTGCTTTATTTTAATTCCCTTACATCCAAAATTTGGGTGGGTGCATAAGGGCTTGGTAATAGCCATGAAAATATTTGGTTTCTTATAGACATAACATCATTACCAGAGATAATAATGTTTACTTGAAAATTATGAATATGTGTTTATTTCTGTTATATATCAACTAATAACGTTCAATTCTTTTCTAGCAAAACCACATACAAATAATCATAAAGTGATCATACTTTTTTTTTGAGACAAATAATAGATACTGTCAGGTGTATCCATGGAAGGCATTCTACGGATGTTTAGAGATTCTTCTGCTTTTTAGCTCATACGGGAATAAAAACTAACAGGAAACAAGTTTATTCATGAAAAGCTGGAGGTACATGGATAGGTAGTAAAATATGGAAGAATGCTACATTTTATTCACATGCTTTTCTGATATTTTAATACATGTAAGTAATTAAAACTAAATGAGTATTAACTGAGCACCTTCATGCCCAATCAATGCATTTCTGGGAAGAACTCAATTAGTTTATAAAAGGTTAAAATAGCATAAAGGGAATAGTTTTGTGGTGTTTCAAGTAAGGCTGTGATACCAACATTTTTATATTCATAGTTACAACATTATCTTGGTGGCTGTTTATTCAGTTGTGTTAAAATTTTCAAAGAAGCTTTTATTGTAGTTGTAAAACTTTTCATTATAATATTACTTTTAAAAACTATTTTAAACAAGAAAGATGAAATTTTAAAGTAAAATAATTTTTACCAAATACTTTGTTTTGTAAAATGTTTATATTTAAGCCCACTTTTATTGTATATATTTAAGATGTACAACGTGGTGTTCTGATACACATACACATAGTGTAATCAAGTTAACATTCCAATCACCTTCAACAGTTACTTTTCTGGAATAAGATCCCCTGAAATCTACTCTCTTAGCAAGTTTTCAGTATACAATACAACATTAGTACCTATATTCCTCATGCTGTACATTAGAGCTCCAGATTTATTCATCCTACATAAAAGCAAGTTTGTCTCCTTTTCTACTTTTTATCTATTTCCTCCCAGTCTCCACTCCTGGTAAGACACTGATAATTTCAAAAAACAATCTCATAAGAAAATGATGAACTTTTGTTCTCTGATTAATTGAAATTTTCTTTTGAAATCTAGCATTAGTTTTAAGCCCAAAATAGGGCAAAGTAAGTTTTTATACTATATTGCTGAAAACATAGCAGGCTAGCCAATGTTATTATCTCATTTTAGATATGCATATATTTTTGAAAATCCACCTGAAATAGCCATGAATATTGTGTTTTACCTATTCATATGTTAGTGGGAGATACATAAAATGTAATCTTACATTATGTCTGTCTTTCCCTGCATAATAAACTGTTTCAAATTGAGGTAGATATCATACAAATGAAGTCCTTTGGTGATAAATAGGGAAGAGTTTTGGCAAAACTGTGCCCAAATCATGTTGTCTAGGCTTGTGCACTGATTGCCTCAGACTAATCTTCACTCTATTGGTGTGAAGAAATTAACTGGGACTTAAATCTTCTTAAGAAACACTGGCTTTTGGCATTACATAATTCATTAGGATTCTGTGTTTGTCCTTTGTTTTGTAATCATAAGGTGGTTGCTGCATTGCTCTCCCTGTCGCATGTAAATGATATGGAGGGCAGACTGGGGTGCCAAGACATTACCCAACTTATGCACTCACTTTGTTTGCAAACGGAGCTCTCTAAGATGCTGTAGCCACTGATTCCAACGTTCTACACAGGATAGTAGGATGGTACCTAAATGTGCTATTAAAGCATGATATGTGAGCATTGTTAGCTGCTTGTAATGTCAAAAGTCTGAGCTGGAGAATCTATAGGCAGAGCTGTGACCCCCGCAAACAGTAAATAATGTGGTGATCTAAGTACTTCATATTCTCTGAGACCAGATACTAGAGCCCAGACCAGCAGGCCAGGCTGGAGATCTAAGAGTCTAGATACACAGAGCCTGACAGATGCTCTATCTCCATCACACTTCCCTTCCAAACTCTGGCAAGTGAACTTTCCTATTATTCTTTCCAGTGTGTTTGGTTCTCTCCTACAGGAAACACTTTGGATGAGAAATCCTAGAGAGGTAATGTGAGAGTATAATACATTTGAATATGTTGAAATATATGTTTCTACGTTTATATCAAGATTGATGAAAGGTGGTAATTCTGACCTGTGGCACTCTCTGCGTTTGCCTAAGGAGCCCCTTTAACGTGCACTAGTCTCCAATTACAATCCTCCTCAAAGAAGTTAATGGGAAGAATACTAAATTTACCAATGAGGAATGACACAATTTGTTTTCTGTGAATTATGTGTAGATTCCTGGACATCAGCTTTAATCCAGCACTAAGATACTTTGAGATCCCAAGAGAATGGTTTCATTTAGATTCTCAGTGGGGCCGTCTTTAGGCCTTCTTGTGACATAATACTTACACTCCAGCAGAACTTTGATTATCTGAGTCAGCTGTATATATTATAAAAGCAAAAGCTACTTATATAAAAGTAATAAAGTAATTTTATTTAATCAGTTAATGAAAATATTTTTAAGTAACTGTGCCAGGTGGTAGCTTAACATTTTAACTTTCTAATTTAATTTACATAATTTAAAAAGAATGTGAAAAATTCCACATGACTCGACTTTCATGCCTATAAATTAGGCTCAGGCAATATATTCAGTGTTTAATGCCATTTAAAAACCATGTAGCTTTACTTTCATTAATTTACCATGTATATGTAAAACAATTCCTAAATTGCTTTTATTTGAAAGCTTGCCATTTTTCAAAAAGCCTTCAGAATTATATAAAGGTTGCAAGAATCGTTCATCGAAGTTCTGTATGCCTTTACGTATATTTGCCAATTTTCATCATTGTGCTACCTTTACCATATCTTCTCTTTTTCTCTTTATCTCTCCCTTCCTCCTGTCTCCTTCTCTGTATCTCTCTGACATTTCTGTCCTTTGGCTGAGCCATTTGAGAGCAAGTTACAGACATGATCAATTATCCCTTAATAATTCCACCTGTAAGAACAAGGACATTCAATCACATATTTACAGTACAATTAACATGTTCAGGAAATTTAACATTGATATAATAATTATATCTAGTACACTATACTTTAACTTTTTTCAATTGTCTCAGTGATCTCCATATATATATATGTGTGTGTGTATATATATGTATATATATGTGTGTATATATACGTGTATATATATAGATGGAGATCTATATATAGAGATATATATAAATAATATTTTTAGTTGATTCAGGATAATGCTTCTATTTATTTGTGGGTCTCTTTAGCCACCTTTAGCCATAAACAATTCCTCACCTTTTCTTTGTATCTCATAACACAGGCACTTTAAGGAGAACATATGGATTTCTCTTTGTTTTCATATGATTAGATTCAGATTACGCATTTTTGGCAAAAATTTAACATATATAATATCGCATTTTTTTAGTACAACACTTCGTGGAGGGGGAGGGGGCGGAATAACGTCCCTGAGTCCTAGTTGTTGTGTCTTAATTTGATGTATTTAATTTAGGTGGCATCTTTTATATCAACACATTAAAAAAGCAGCCCGTATTCCATTCTCCATCACATTTTAACTGATGATTTTGGCATTGATGGACTATTCTTGCCTGAAACATAAATAAAAATTTGGTACCGGGAGTTTTTTTTTTAATCTATTATTTTTACACCTATATTATTTATTTATTAGTATACTTATAATCTCTATGGGTTCATAGTCATTGGATTATAATCCTTTCTTTTTACAATACATTTCATGCTGAAATTGTCCCATAATTGTCTAGTGCAAACATCTTCACATTGACTTGAGTCCCTCCCCCTTTAATAGTATTTTCTTACTTTGTGGCATAATGAAGTGTTACGAGTTTACTTTGTACTTTCTCTGCCCCATCCTTTAAATCAACTATTTTTCAAAAATTACTTGTTCGCTTAAGTGAATAATAGTTTTGAGAAGCAAGATATAATTGCTTGATGCCTTAATACCTATTGGGTTGGTATTGTACTTGGATCCTTTTAATAAAGAGAACTGTAGTTTAGTAGGTTGGTAGGAGGGTGGGTAGATAGATATATTGACAGATAGATTTTTAAAAATCATGTTTATAATGTTATCTTCAATTCTAAACTAACAGCACCAATTTCATCCTTGCCTTACTAGACCCCCCACTCCATATTTGTTTTTTCAGAACATGAATACTTGCTTCTCATAATGTCATACATTTATATTTGACATATATTTATGTATTTGCCTAATTTTGCAACATGTATGGCCTTACTATACAGAAAAGTGTTAACATAGTGGGTTTAAATTGCTGCCCTTGAAAAGTTCTGCTTGTAAGATGAGCCCTTGGCTGGCATCTGGGAACCTGGATTTCAGGAATGCTCCTACACTCCTCATGGTAAGAATTGCTCACTGTGTTTAAACTGTTTGGGTAAGCAATATGGTATATCCTGAATACCTACTTTCCTTCTAAGAGTCTGGAATTTTTGTACATACCAGGTAGAGGCCCCCTGTTTGACTTGGCCTAATAAAAACTGTGGGTGATAATTCTGTAACCAACTTCCCAGTTGAAAACATTTCACATGTTCTTGCTGGGGAAATTAAACACATTCTGTGTGATTCCACTGGGAGAGGACCCTTGGGAAACTGTCTGGTTTCCCCAGATTTGCTCCATGCAACTTCCCTGTTAGTTAATTTTGTTCTGTATCCTTTTGCTGTGAGTAAAACTTGGGCTAAATTCTGTGAATCCCCCGAGGGAATCATCAGACCAATAGTCTTGGGTACCTCTGATACGCCTGCAAACAGAACACCTCTAAGGAGAGTTTTTAAAATTATGTCTTTTTTTCCTTTCATTAGACTGAAAGTAGTCAGAAATAGATAGTTAGAAACTACCTTTTTTCTTTCTGTTTTGAAATAATTGGAAATTTACAAGAATGACAAAAAAAGAAAAAAAAAAGGACAGAGAACTCTATGTACCTTGCACCAAGTTCCCTACAGTGATTATATTTCACATAACTATAACAAAATATCAAAGAAGGGAATTGGCATTGGTATAGGGTGTGTGTGTGGTTCTGTGTGAGTGTAAATTCAGGTAACCACCATGACAATCAACCTATAGAACTATTTCTTCGACACAAAGTTCCCCTTCAGTAACTCCCTTCTTACCACCACCCCCATCATCACTAGAAGCACTGATCTGTTTCCCTATTTATTATTTTGTCCTTATGAGAATGCTATATAAATGGCGTCATATAGAGTGTGACATTTTGGGTATTGGTTTTTATTATACAGTAATTCAGGTGAGATTAAACATGATACTGCCTGTATCGGTAACCCATTCCTTTTTACAAAATAATTGCCTTGGGCAGTATGGCCATTTTAATAATACTGATTTTTCCCATCCATGAGCATGGAATGTTTTTCCGTTTGCTTGTGTCGTCTCTGATTCCTTTGAGTAGTGGTTTGTGGTTCTCATTATAGAGACCTTTCACCTCCCTGGTTAGCCCTATAGCTAGGTATTTTATGCTTTGTGTGGCAGTTGTGAATGTGATTGCATTCCTGATTTGGCTCTCGGCTTGGCTGTTTTTGGTGTACAGAAATGCTGGTAATTTTTTTACATTGATTTTGTATCCTGAGACTTCACTGAAGTTGTTTATCAGATTAAGGAGATGTTTGAGCTGTGACTATAATGTTTTCTAGATATAAAATTATGTCATATGCAAACAGGGATAGTTTGACTTACTCACTTCCTATTTGAATACCTTTATTTCTTTCTCTTCCCTAATTGCCCTGGCTAGGACTTCCATACTACCTTGAATGGGAATGGTAAGAAGGGCACCCTTGTCTTGTGCTGGTTTCCAAGAGGAATACGTCCAGCTTCTGCCAATTCAGTATGGTATTATCTATGGGTCTGTCAAAGATAGCTCTTATTATTTTGCGGATTATTACTTCAGTACCTTGTTTATTGAGAGTTTCTAACATGAAAAGGAGTTGAATTTTATCAAAAGCCTTTTCTGCATCTATTGACATAATCATGTGGTTGTTGTCTTTAGTTTTGTGTATGTGATAAATCACAATAATTGATTTACGTAGGTTGAATCGAACTTGCATCCCAGGGATAAAGCCTACTTGATTATGATGCATAAGCTTTTTGATGTGCTGCTGGATTTGGTTTACCAGTATTTTGTTGAGAATTTTTGCATTGAGTTTCATCAAAGGTATTGACTTGAAGTTTTCTAATTTTTGTCATGTCTCTGCCAGGTTTTGGTATCAGGATGATACTGGTCTTATAGAATGAGTTAGGGAGGAGTCCCTCCTCCTAGATTTTAAAAAATAGCTTCAGTGAGAAGGTACCAGATCTTCCTTGTACATCTGATACCATTTGCCTGTGAATCTATCTGGTCCAGAGCTCTTTTTGGTTGGTAGGCTATTTATTACTAATTCCATTTTAGAGCTTATTATCGGTCTGTTCCAGGATTCAGTTTCTTCTTGATTCAGTCTTGGGAGGATGTATGTCCCCAGGAATTTACCCATTAATTCGAGATTTTCTAGTTTGTTTGCATAGAGTTGTTCATAATATTCTCTGATGGTGATTTGTATTTCTGTGGGGTCAGTGGTAATGTCCCCTTTCGTGTTTCTAATTGTGTTTATTTGGATCTTCTCTCTTTTCTTCTTTATTCATCTAGCTAGCAGTCTATTTTATTATTATTTTTTTTTCTTTTTCAAAAACAACTCCTGAATTCATTGATCTTGAATGGTTTCTTGTGTCTCTGTCTTCTTTAGTTCAGCTCTGATATTGGTTATTTCTTGTCTTCTGCCAGCTGTGGGGTTGGTTTGCTCTTGGCTCTCCAGTTCTTTTAGTTGTAATGTTAGGTTGTTAAATTGAGCTATTTCTAAATTTTTGACCCAGCAATCCCTGTATCTAAATTATCAAATTTGTCCATAATCCCTGATGGCATTCTTAGTTCTTAAGTCTGCTCTATCTGCAACTGATAGAGCTACTCCCTCTTTTTTTTTTGATTAGAGATAGTATGGTATATCTTTCTCCATCCTTTACTTTTCCTCTATAAGGTTCCTTAGATTTAAAGTGAGTTTCTTGTAGAAAGTATATAATTGGGTCTTATTTTTTGATGCACTCTAAAAATCTCTGTCTTTTAATTCTCATCTATTGATTATTGACGCAGTTAGATTAATATCTAGTATATTTGTTACTGGTTTCTATTTGTTGCCTTTATTCTTTGTTTCTATTTTGTTTTTCACATTTTTTCTTTTTTTGTGTGGTTTTAATTGAGCACTTTATATAATTCCTTTTTTTCTTCTTTCTTATCATCTTTTCACATCAATCATACTTCTAAAGTCCACTTTAGAAATAACACTGTACTGCTTCACAAATAGCATAAGTATCTTATATTCACAAAATATTTCTAATTCTTCTCATTTCTTATATCATTGCTGTCTTTCATTTTACTTGTACAAAAGCATACATCAGGTGTCAACACTTTAAATATTTTACTACATTCATTGCTTGCATGGTTTCTGAGAAGTCGGATGTAGTTCTTGTCTTTACTCCTCTATGCATATTTTTTCCCCCTGGCTTTTTTCAAATTGTTTTAATCTTTGATTTTCTGAAGCTTGAATATGTTGTACCCAGGTGTAGGTTTTTTGGTATTTATGCTGCTTGGTGTTATCTGAGCTTTCTGGATCTGTGCTTTGGTGTCTGACATTATTTTGGGAAAACTTTTAGTCATTATGGCTTTAAATATTTCTTCTGTTCTTTTCTTTCTTCTACATCTGGTATTCTCAATATATATATGTTACACTGTTTGTGTAACTAGTTGTTCCAGAGTTCTTGGGTATTCTGTTCTCAGAGGGGTTTTGTTTTTTTGTTTGTAGTTTATTCTTTTTCTTTATTTTTCAATTTTGGAGGTTTTTATTATTATATTCTCAAAGTCAGAGACTTTTTGCTCATTTCCTTCAATCTCCTAATGAGCCTACTGAAGGTATTCTTCATTTCTTTTATAGTGTTTCTATCTCCAGCATTTCTATTTGATGCTTTCTTAGAATTTCCCCATCTGCTTACATTATCTACCAGTTCTTACATGTTGTCTACTCTTTTGTCAAAAACCTCAGCATATTAACTGTAAGGTTTATTTAAATTAAATTAAATTAGATTTATTTTAAGTTTATGCTGTGATAGTTCTAACATTCCTGCCAAATCTGACACCGTTCTAATGCTTATTTAGCTTTCTCACACTGTGTGGGTCTTGTTTTTGTTTTGTTTTGCCTTTCAGTATGCCTTCTAGTTTTTGTTGGAAGGTAAATATGATGTACTTGGCAATTTTTTTTTAAAGGCAGTAAATTGGTGTTTAGTAATGCAGTTGTAATGTGGGGACAGGAGGAGGAAAGCAATCTGTAGTCTTATTATTAGTCTTAGTCTTTTAGTGAGTTTGTGCTTCTGGACTATGGACTTCACCAGTGCTTCTTTATTCCCTCCCATTTAGGTGGGACAGGGTAAGTAAAAGGGCTGGATTTTTAGTATTTCTCTTCCTCCACTTAGTAGGCTAGAGGTAACTAAAGTAGGGTGTTTTACTTGCCCTGGGTGAGTTAGACTCTGGTAAAGCTCTATCAGGTTAAGGCTCTGATAAAAATAGTTTCTCCTGAGGGAAGGCTTTCTTAAGAAGAACAGAGTACTCTAGTATATTTCAAAGGGATTATTTCTCCCCTCTTCTGCTCAAAGCAGGAGAGGATTTTTCTCTGATATTCACTGTGATGACCTGGTATAACTCCTAGAAATAAACACACAAAAGCATTAGGGTTCCCTATAACTGAGTCCCCCTGGAGATTTTAACTCTCAGACTTGTCCATCCTGAGCCTCCAGCAGTTGCTCAATTACCATTTAGGTTTCCTTACTATGATAACTGGTTCCTGTGGAGACATCTGCTCTGATAAGTGGTGTTGTTTTGTGTGTGTCTGTCTATCTACCTGTTCCTCCAATTTTGGACACAGTGGTTTGCCCCGTGATCTCACTTCTCTGAAATACCTAAAAACCTTTATTGACTTAAAAAAATATTTAGCTTTTTATTTGTTGTTAGGATCATGTGGTGACTTCTAAGCTCCTTGAAGGACAGACCAAAATTCGAAGAATTTGCCAATTCTTTTTAAGTTGCTGAATCAGTTTTTATGGCAGGATGTACCACAGTTGCCTTAGCCATTTGTCTTTTAAAGGAGTTTTGGTTGTTTTCAGTTTGGGGTTTTTAAAAATAAAGATGCTATGAACATTCTTGTACAGGTTTTGTTTAGGTGTTTGTTTTGAATAAAAGTCATGTGATGGCTAAGTATATGGCATGTACATATTTTTCTTTTATTAAATTTTAAAGAAAATGTCAAACTATTTTGAGAATGGGTATATCATTTTACACTCCCACCGGCAATGTATGCAAGATCTAGGGTGTCATCTTCATCAGAATTTCATGTTGTCACATTTTTAAAAATATGTTTTATCTGCTCTAGTAGGTATGTAGTAGTATGTCATTGTAGTCTTCATTTCCATTTGCCTACTGGCTACTGGTGTTGAACATCTTTTCATGTGGCCATTTACCATTCACATATCCTTTTTGTGAAATACCTGTTTATATCTTTTGGCCATTTTGTATTTGGATCTCTTTAAAGCAACGGCAGTTAAAAAAGACAAAAAGGATCATTATATAATGATAAAAGGCCTTTTCCACCAGAAAAATATCATAATCCTAAGTATATATATATATATATATATATATACACACACACCTCACACTGGACCTCCCAAATTTATATTACAATTACTAATGGACCTAAGAAATGAGACAGACAGCAACACAATAATAGTGGGGGACTTCACTACTCCACTGACAGCACTAGACAGGTCATCAAGACAGAAACTCAACAAATAAACTATGTATTTAAACTATATCCTGAAACAAATATACTTAACAGATACTTACAGAACATTCTACGCAACGACCACAGAATATACATTCTATTCAACAGCGCATGGAGCTTTCTCTAACATAGGCCACAAAATGAGCCTCAATAAATTCAAGAAAATTGAAACTACATCAAGCAGTCTCTCAGACTACAGTGGAATGACATTGGATGTCAACTCCAAAAGGAACCTTCAAAGCCATGCAAATACGTGGAAATTAAATAAATGAAATCAAGATGGAAATTTAAAAATTATTCAGACTGAATGACTACAGCGACACAACATATCAAAACCTCTGGGATACAGCAAAGGCAGTGCTAAGAGGAAAGTTCATAGCCATAAACACCTACATTGAAAAGTCTGAAGGAGAACAAACAGATAATCTAAGGTGACACCTAAAGGAACTAGAGAAACAAGTACCAACCAAACCCAAACCCAGCAGAAGACAGAAAATAACCAAGATCAGAGTAGAACTAAATGAAACTGAAACAACAACAACAAAAATACGAAAGATAAATGGAACAAAAGGCTGCTTCTTTGAAAGGATAAATAAAATTGATAGACTACTAGCAAGATTAACCAAGAAAAGAAGAGAGAAAATCCAAATAAGCTCAATTAGAAACGAGACGGAAGATATTCACAGAAATACAAAAGAAACAAGGCTACTATGAACACCATTATGCACATAAACTAGAAAACCTCGAGGAGATGGATAAATTCCTGGAAAGATACATTTTTCCTAGCTTAAATCAGGAAGAACTAGATACTCTGAGCAGAACATTAACAAGCAGCTAGTTTGAAATGGAAATTAAAAAATTACCAACCACAACCACAACAAAAAAGTCCAGGACCAGACAGATTTACAACAGAATTCTACCAGACATTCAAATAATTTGTACCAATCCTACTGACACTATTACACAAGATACAAAAAGAGGGAACCCTCCCCAAATCATTATATAAAGCCAGTATCACCGTAATATCAAAACCAAGAAAGGAAATAACCAAAAAGAAAACTACAGACCAATATCCCTGATGAACATAGATGCTAAAATTCTTAACAAAATACTAGCTAATGAAATCCAAAACATATCAAAAAGATAATCTACCAGGATCAAGTGGATTTCATACCAAGGATGCAGGAATGATTTAACATACACAAATCAATAATTGTGACACACCACATGAAAATTACATGATCATCTCAATAGATGCAGAAAAAGCATTCGACAAAATCCGGCATCCCTTTGTGATTAAAACCCTCTGCAAAATCAGCATACTGTTCAGTTTTGAGAGTATTTTATAATGTCTACATATAAGTCTTTTGTCAGATGTGGCTTGAAAATATATCTTCTAGGTCTGTAACTCATCTTTGTATCATCTTAACAAAGTTTTACGCAGAGTTAAATTTTTGGTTTTTATGAAGTCCCATTTATCAATTTTTTTCAAGGATTAAGCTTTTGGTTTAATGTCTAAAAACTCTTTACCAAACCCTATATCCTGAGGATTTTTCTATTTTTTTCTAAAATATTTACAGTAGTTTTACATTTAAATCTATTATTAATCTGGTATTAATTTTTGTATAAAGTATTGGGTTTATGTTGATGCATTTTCTTGCCTATGTGTATCCAATTGCTTCAGGACTACCTGTTGAAAAGACTGCCTTTCTTCGTTGAATTACACAGGTACCCTTGTTAAAAATCAGTTGGCTGAAGGTGTAGTTGTGTTTTTTACTAGGCTATTCATTCTGTTTCATCAATCAATATGTCAATTCCTTTGCCATTAATCCTTAGTCTTGAATACAATAGCTATATAATTAAATAAAATTGGGGAGTGTAATTCCTCCCATTGTGTTCTTTTCCATACTGTTTTAGCTATTCTAGTTCCTTTCCTTTTTTATGTAAGTTTAGGGTAAGATTGTCTGTATTTAAAATAAAATGCTGGGATTTTTATAGGAATTGCTGTGAAACATTAGACCAATTCTTTAAGAATGTTTATAATCTTATTCTCAAAAAAGTATTAATTTATTCATTTAAAATATTTAATAAATGACTGTATTCTTCAAATAAAGTTCTAAGCCCAGGGAATGCAGAAAAAGAGATAATCACAAGACATGCTGTTTGTTATTAATTTTATATTTATTAAGCTTCTAAAATAATTATTCTACCTGGGACCTCAATGCACACATGTAAGCAGTTTTTTAATGATGAATGATTGAGATAAAGAATGTGACACCTTACATACAAAACTGGAAGAGAATCATGCTAGCATCCTTCTAATTTGCACATCCCAGATGCACCTGACCCTTACAGAAGCAAAGGTAAAATAAAAATGGAAGAATATTTGATGGAGGGAGAAAATATGTAGGAAAGAAATAGAAATAATTGCTTCAAAATGCATATGTTTTAATCTGGGAATGATTAAAATGCACAAAATAAATTTGAGTATTAATAAATAATAAAATGTAAGTAATGCTTGTGTTATGGGAGAAATTAAAAGAGAGATGTGATAGTTAATAACAAGCAGACAGGAATACTTTAGGTAGACTGTCAGAAACCTGAAAATTGAAAAGGAAGAAGAATGTGTTGCAGAACAGACCATGCTATCTGAGCATTTAAAAATCCAGTGTTCCAGGAACATAATTTGAAAAGAAAAGAGGTATATTGGGTGAAATATATGGGAGGTAAGAAAGAGCCAGATGAAATCGTCAGATTAATGGTATATATTGGTAGTGATAATGAACATTATTTCAAATCATTGAATGTAGTAGATATTATCCTACTGCATCTTTAAATACGTTGATTGCTTTGGGGATGAGTTGTGTATTTCTTATAAATGTTAATATTAAAAGAAACTACCTTTTCTTATTTTATAGAGACATAATAATTCATTCTAAAAAATGGATCTTAAGTTTTTTTCTCACCTAATTCGAATCTATATTGGAGATTTATATTTATTTCTCTTTTTAATCTACTAATACATAAACTTTCATGTAGTTGCAAACACACACATTTATACATGGATCCCTCTCTCCATATATAGACAGGGAGACATATTCCTAGACTTACCTTAAATGTAATACTCTTTACTGGGATATATTTTTCTAAATTCACATTCCTAGATAGCTCTGTTTTGACCTTTCTACGGAGTGATGCCTTTATATTTTTCCTCTGCTACCTTTATGTTTCTTAAATGTCACAATATCAATTGTTTTTAAGATCTTATTATCTCTTATATTAATATTTCTTGATATTTCAAAGGCTTTCATTGGTATAAAATCTTCCTGTATTACAAAACTATCAAAGTTGGATTTTTATTTTTCCTTACTGGGTTATGTTGGAAACAAATCACTTAGTTTAAGGCATTTCTTTATTCTCCTTGGTGCTATACATATCTATGGTTCTGTGTAAATGATAAATAATAACTCTAGAGCCAAGCTGCTCAGCTTCCTTAATGACTGTTTGGACCTCCCTCAAGAGGATACATAATATCTTTCCTTGATAGCGGTGGGAATAAAAAGTAAAAGAAAATTATCGTTAATACTATTTTAAGATTGTATTGATGAGTATCTAGAGATAATAGTTTTACTAAAAAAGAATTTCTAGAAAAACCTGACTAACACTTTAAAAGCAAATATTTCACAAACATATTTTAATTATTGTACTGTGTAATACATGTATATTGTACTTTTTAAAAAAATCAGGTTGAGTATGTCATTTACAACTTTCTTTTAACGGGGAAAGACTAAGTTTAACAACATAGGTGATATCATCTTGTCTTTTGCTGTCTTTTGAGTAATTTGAACCTTAATAGACCTCTGACACACCACTGTAGCCGAATAAACAGTGTAAGATGTAAAGCCTAAGAGAGTAGAAGATGTCACATGAAACTTGGATTAGAATCCTTTAGCATTCTGGAAAGAAAAGTTTTACAGAAGATAACACAGGCTCATGCTCAAAGTAATTCGTAACAATTAGCAGAAATCTGTGTGTGTGTGTGTGTGTGTGTGTGTGTGTGTTTTAATATAATGAGAACCTCACCTAATCTCCCATTTGTTCTATGAAAAGTCCAACATTCAGCAATAATATTAATATCTA
Source organism: Mandrillus leucophaeus (assembly GCF_000951045.1). Classification (NCBI taxonomy): domain Eukaryota; kingdom Metazoa; phylum Chordata; class Mammalia; order Primates; family Cercopithecidae; genus Mandrillus; species Mandrillus leucophaeus. Next base: position 1,095,899 of record NW_012109552.1, read on the forward strand.
GAAAGACAACTAAATACACACACATTATACCAATGGAAAATTTCTAGTTTAATATTGTACTATATTTAAGATGCAATCAGTGATGAAAAGTTGAATGATGGGTACATCTCTGTACTATTTTTTAAATTCTCTGTGTTTTATAATTACTTCAAAATCAAAGTCAGAAGCAAACAATACATTCTACTTTTCATTAAGTATATTGAGATTATTATTCAAGCCTGTGTATCATTTTTTATGACATTTGTTATCTAACTTGTCTATAAAACTATCACAATTTCTATTTTATTTAAGTTTTTTTTTTTTTAAACTAAGTCTTGGGGAACTTTAAAGTATATTACTTACTCATATATAACAAAGATATAGGTAATTATCTTTCTTACAGGAAAAAAACTAAAACCTTAATTGTCTTAAAAGCATTTAAATATCTCTCTCATAATAATCTTATTAATGGACTATTCAAGTTAGTATGGATCCCATAAACTACAAAATTCATAAGGCTCCACTATCAGTCTTCTCTGTCTTTGCTCATTACGGTTCTAAAAGAAAGATACTATTGAACAGATTTATTAAGTGCTAACATATTGTATCTTTATATTTTGCCATTATTAATACTTTATTTTAGCATCTTTCCAAAAACTTACATTTTGTGTAAACTTCAGATAACCTCCAATATATAACTATATAACACACATGCATATACGTGCACACACACACATATTCAATTTATTCCTCTAACAACTTTAGACCAATTCACAATGCAAGAGATCTGTATATGTAACATTATATCCAAACAAACACATTCCTTCATTTAATTCCTAGTTTCCAAAATGTGATTAGTGATGACAATCAGTGATATCATATGAATCTCTTTAAAGAAAACATGGGACTTTGTAAATGCCAAACATGCTTTATTAGATAGTAATTTCAAGTGAAGCATGATAATTATAGTGTACATTCAATTACAAAAATGCATATTTTTAAATAAAATAATCAATTCATATCATTTAAACTTTACTATCTTCCTAGGTATAATAGTAGTCAAAAAGTTGTTACGTGATATTTATGGAAAATACTTTAAAGATACAGAATGAAGCATTTCTGTGAACTTTAATTCTTTCGGAACTGGATCGGTAATCATAATAAAAAATAATAGCCAACATTTTAAACATTTTTTAAATGTCAAGAACACTAGCAAATATGTAACTTGCATGAACTCATGTTGTTCTTACCTTATTCCCCTAAAGCAGGTATTATTGAAGTTATTTTTTACAAATGGAGATATTATTGACACGGGAGAGAAAGTATCCTATTTTTTGTTTATGTTTAGATACAATAAATAATTGTTACCAAATATTGCATGTCAATATTTGTGATCAAATATTGCATGTCAATATTTATGATCAAATATTACATATCGATATACTGCTTTGTTCCAAATTAAAAATTTTTATTCGTGTAAAAAATAGAAAATTTAACACTAAGTACAGAATTTCAAGAGCTTAGAAATGGCAAAATGGTGTCTATCAATCAGCTACATGTATATGTAGAGAGACCCAATCTTATATACTTTTCCTAAATATTATAGGTGAGTGATTTTAAGTAAATATGTCAATCCTGAATTATTATTTTTTACCTAATGATTATTCTACCTCTCTTCCATCCTTACAAAATTACTCTATAACCAGATTTTTTTAAAAACACCATGCAGTTTACCAAATAAGTTAATTAATTAAAACAAAACACCATATTCACCATCGTGTTAAATGTATAAATTTGATCTGAGTTTCAATTTTACATGACAGAAAACAGTCACCATTTTTATGCCTAAACAAGTCAAATGCATTAATTAAAATTAAAACATATATTTTATTCAATCAGCCAGACTCTCAAATTTTTAATTTCTCACTAGTGCCGTTCACTTGTCTAAGTGTTGGGGATATATCAACAAACAAGTAAGACCAAAGTTGTGTGCCCCCATGTAGCCTACATTCTTCTAGACCAAGGCAGACAAGACAAATAATAAAATTAAAGGTATATTAACAGGTGCTAACTTAGATGGAGAAAAGCCAAAGTACAGCAAGGTAAGAAGAACTATGAGTGCAGGGGAAATTCATTGAAATATTTAATGTGTCGTCAGAGTCACTCTCTTCGAAAGGGTGCATTTGAGAAAATACAGAAGGATATGGACAAGTTAGCCAAACAAATACCTAAGAGAACAACACTGCTGGAAGAGAGAACAGATACGGCAAACATCTAAATGCGAAAGTGTGCTGGGTTTATGTGAGATAGAGCAAGGAGGCGGGTGTGCCAGAGCAGGGAGCACAAAACTTAATACAGATGTGATAGCAAATTAAAGGTAAACCAGATTATGTAGGGTCTTACAAGGCATTTTAAGGATGTTTACATTTCAGTATAAAACAAATGGGGAATCACTTCAGGGTTGTGAATAGAAGGGTGGCAAGATTCATTTAGGTTTATCAGGATTAATCCAGCTGCTCTGTTGAGACTAGACTGGGTGTAGAGTGGGGTGCAGGGTTGGGGAAGAGTGGACAAGAGAGACTCATTTGAATATGGTTGCTTTAATCCAGGTGAGAGATGTTGGTGTCTAAGACCAATGGAGGGAATAAGATGTGGTCAGAAAGCTGATATATTTTGAAGGCAAGATAACAGATTGGAAGTGTGGGGTGACAGCATAGTTAGTATGATTATGTGGTTTGGGATAAGACAAGTGGCAATAGTATGTGAAGGAGTAGCAAGTGAACTGTGTCAAATGCTGAAGGTTAAGATTAGAAAATAGCATGAGGGCCGGGCGGGGAGGCTCAAGCCTGTAATCCCAGCACTTTGGGAGGCCGAGACGGGCGGATCACGAGGTCAGGAGATCGAGACCATCCTGGCTAACATGGTGAAACCCCGTCTCTACTAAAAAATACAAAAAACTAGCCGGGCGAGGTGGTGGGCGCCTGTAGTCCCAGCTACTCGGGAATCTGAGGCAGGAGAATGGCGTAAACCCGGGAGGCGGAGCTTGCGGTGAGCTGAGATCCGGCCACTGCACTCCAGCCTGGGCGACAGAGCGAGACTCCGTCTCAAAAAAAAAAAAGAAAGAAAATAGCATGAGAACAGCTAGTTGATAGTAGTCATATGTTGTTTAATCCTAACATTCATTCTTTTAAGTGTTTTTTTGTTTTGTTTTGTTTTGTTTTGTTTTTTTCTTTCAGAGTCTCGCTGTGTCGCCCAGGCTGGAGTGCAGTGGTGCAATCTCAGCTCACTGCATCCTTTGCCTCCTGGGTTCCATGCGCCCACATCTTTTAAGCTTTTAAATTATTTCAATTAATTATTTTAAGTTTTCTATTTTGAAAAAAAATCAAATTTCAAGCATCAGTACTGAGTTTAGAGACGATTTCATCCAACATTGTGGTATTTTTAGCACAATTTAAAAAATATTTTTAAGGGCATGATTATGCACAAATTTTTGTTTGGATTTTCCTTCAAAATCCAAATAAAGGCTATTTATTTTGGAACATAAATAATGGTATCTAGAATCAATTATTTTCATGAGATATAGAAGGTATAAATGATAATATTGCAGCAAGACACCTACTTGGAAGATAGCAATTTACAATACTTGTTTTCATATAAAATAAAATAGATGGTATATTACATTTTACTTTTATCATATACAGAGCATTTTTATATTAAATATCATAGTTATAATACAATATATCTTTTCTCAGATTAATACAATAGGACATATCCCCACAAAAAATATACAAAATTGGAATCAAATTGTGTTGGAAATACCCCTCCTATTAAAATATCCTTTCTGTTAAACTTTTAATAAAGGTCAACTGGATAATGAGGCAAATATAATTATAGTGGAGCCACTAAATTAATAATATTTCAATTCTAAAAATAATAATTAGAGGAAAATTTAATGTAAGGCTTGTTATTAGAAAGAATTCTTATTTGGGAACTGTAATACACACATTTAAAAAAAGATTTAAAAACATCAAATGACTGACAGTAATTATGAAAAATGTAGTTAGATTTGAATGCATACATTATACTGCAGGTGCAAATGTCAGAGAGCACTGGAATTATTAAAATGACATTCCTTTTGAAGTTAGTAAAGAAAGGCTCTTGAATTTGACAAAAATGTTTGTCAACATACAAAAAGTACAGAACTGTAAAGTACAACTACATTCTTCTCTTTTCAAACAAGTATGGTTTCAATATGTTTGGCATATTCAACAATAGTACTATACTTTGCTCATCTCACCCACAGTATCAATCACTTCAAGGTTTACTTTGAAACTATACTCAGATGACAGCAGAGACTGGTTAATATCCATGCAACAATAGTAACCTCTTTCCCTTTAGCCATACAAAGCATGATGATTTTAGAGGAGAGAAAAATGGTAGAGTATTCTAACCAACCAATTTGCATATTCTCCTTGCAAAAGTAAAACATTTTCAATATACAATATTTTGTGCTTATTGTATTAATCTTGAATTTCAGGGGAAGAATGGTTTGTTTTAATGCTATACCTAAGAGAGCCTGTGCTCAGTTTTTTCCTGGTCAAAGCTTTTGCTGGTATTTGTTGGTGATGTTGCTGTTGTCCCTTTGTTCTGGGCCTTTTGTTAATTCAGAAGATTTTGCCCTCCACAGAATAACCTTTTAATTGATACCAATATCTTAGATTAAACTCATTTCATAGGTCCAAGTAACATTTGTAATCCATTCTTAGGCATTATATTTCATATGCATTTTTAAACACATAATTGGATTTTAAAATTGAGTTAAATTGAAGAGACAGGCACTAGGAAATTCTTATTCTATCTCTATATCTGCATGTCTCAATGACAAAAGTTACTAAACACTTTTTCTCTCTGTGAATTGCTTCTTAACTGCCTCTATAAAGTGATAGAGAGACAGAGACAGACATAATGGAAGCCACAGTCTCATGTCTCATCTGGGTCCTTGCAGTCACTCTCTTTCTCTTTCATCTTCAATCTCTCATTCTTTAGCAGCCACTTTTGAAAATATGTAATATAAACTACTTCTAACCCTCATTTTTTCTTCAGAACATCACTTTCTTCCATTTCTTCACCAATAAAGCATATGACACGAGTGTATATTGTCTCATTTCTCATTACCTCCTTAAACCAACCTATTTATTTGACTCATCTGAAAATGTTTCTTAATAAATTACTAATAACTATTTGCTTGATATATGTAACATGCTTGATTTAAAATTAAATTTAATGTTATATAAATAGTGAAGTGAGAATGTGTTCTACACTTTGACCTGATAATGGCTGCTCTGTGGAAAATGATCTGTTAGGGGAAAGGAGCAAGACTAGGAGCAAGGCAACTACTGAGGAGACTGTTGTAGTGTTACAGGAGTGAGTGATAGTATCTTTCACTTGGGTATTAGGATATTATTATTTTTTAAAAATTAGATTTATGTTGTATTTTGAAAAAAGTATAGACATGATTTACTAATAGACTGGATGAAGAGTGTGAGACAAAAGGGAAAATCAAGGTTTATATCTTTTTTTTTCAGAAATGTATGTGTAAATGTTAAACTGATTAGATATAAGTGTGAAATGTAGGAGTCAGGCAGTAAAAATGTAGACACCGGGTCAATAAACAAAAATATATTAAGAAATGAGACAGACTGAACGTACCTAAGGGGAGATTGCAATAGATTTGCCAAGATGGAGGTATCACTATTTTTGATAAGCCCTGTTTTAGGAGAGAAAATAGGATAAAGGTCAATTAGAGTTGATTAAGAAGATTATAAGAAGAGAGAAGTTGGTGACAGCAAGATATGTAGGTAGAAATAAGTGTATGATAGATAAGGTTTTTGTTCTATTGAAGAAAAGAAGGACATAAAAAGTGAATAAATACTTTTAAATTGTGATAAATGCTATTAAGAAAAGAAAACGTAGTGAAAAATAACTGAAGAAAATTAGCATTTTGTGATGGGAGCATTGATGAAGAAGTGACATTTCAGCTGGCAACGGATTGGGCAAGAAAGTGGAGACCTCGGCCATATGTTTCTCTGGTTACTCTCCCAGCCATTTTCTGTGTGTTCCTCGGAATAATTTTAAGCGTGTCCAAGATTCTGGGGATCAGCATTTTGATTGGGAAGGATCAATATACTTGCCTAAATCAGCCTTGCCTAAATTTAAGATGAAAATCTTTAATTTTTTCCTCACATCACTACTAGAATAATATTGATTTGGAAAATCATTATGGTAATTTATTTTCCTCTTAAATATTAAAGGATTTAAAAGAAAAATAGCATCACCGCTAAAGACAGAAATTATTTTAATTTTATAGGAAGAAACTTGAGGTTCAAAGATATCAAGGGGTATCTCCAGTTCAAATGATAAAAATAGGGTTTGATATTTGGAAGGACTCAGCATATTATTAAATTAGGACAGTACTTGCTTTTACAAAGGTAAAAAAATACTTTATTTAAAAACATATACAATAAGTGGGAGCTAAAGAATGGCTATTCATGGACAGAGAGTTGGCAACAACAGACATTGGGGACTACTAAAGGAGGATGGAGGAGGCGAATAAGAATTGAAAAACTAAGTATTGGGTACTATACTCAGCATCTGGGTAATGGGATCACTCATACCTCAAGTCTTGGCGTTATGCAACATACCCAGGTGAAAAACATGGACTTATACCCCCCGAATCTAAACTAAAATGCAAAATTATATATTTTAAAATAACATACGAAAACCTGATCATTTTAGTCAATTCCTATGGCAGCCTTAATCTGACTGTTTCTCAGGCATATGGTAACTGTTACAGGGTTGACAAATTTTACGCTATTTTAACTGGAAAGGAAGAGCATAAGTACAATGATGCATCCGTAAACTTGAGATTTTAGCATATTCACTGGTCCTTGATTATAAAAATTCTGAAAATGAATTCCTTTGTAGTTAGTATGATTACCATAAATTTCAATTAACATATGCTTGCATGAATAAAACTATATGTCTAATTAAATGAATATCTCTTTATGACTATCATCTATCTATCATCTATTTATCTATCTATCTGTCTGTCTGTCTGTCTATCTATCTATCTATCTATCTATCTATCTATCTATCTATCTACCTACCTATCTATCATCTACCAAGAAAGGAGCTGAATGATGGATTCACTTTCAATGAGAAATAAAAGCTCAGGAGCATAAGCTGATTTGTGAACAGACTTTTGTAAAAGAGTGACCTCTTGAGGGAGGTCCCATTGTTCTGGCAGTTTGAAAAATGGAATTTACAATAATAGTAGACATTTAGCACAGCAATTAAGCCTGAAAATAACCAAATAAATTGTGCAATTAAAACCAAAAATTTCAAGCTAGAGGAGGGCAGCTTAGTGAGTTTCACCTAGACTATACTCAGTCGGGGAGAAATAGTACATCCTAAAAGGAAATTGCTGTTATTCAGAATTGGAGACAGACACCGAGCAACCAAATGGAAAAAAAAAAAAAAAAAAAAGCACACATTTCATTTGAGAATTAAAATCGTTCTACAGAGGAACAAATTCTTAAAAGATGACTTCACAGCATTATTAATGTCTGTGATTAGTTTTAATACTCAGAAAAGACATATATATTTCTTCTCTTATGTTAAGGCCAAATTGGGTTCAATGAAACATATTTAGATTACACAGAAAGACACAGTTCTGGAGAATTAATAAATGCAATTGATTATGGTGTGGGAGGATTGTGAATTGATTTCTCTGGTGCTAAAGTAGACTAAATTGTCATCTGTCAGGAGTAGTTTGATGTAGCATAGGAATATAGAACAAAAAAAACAATTAAAAATCTTAAAGTTCTATATTCAAAGATTCTCCCAAAATATATGTGATTATTTTTGTAGTGTGTGTTTTAAGAGAATCAATTCTGAAATAATTCATAACAAAAGAATTTAAGGCTTTATGTAAGCTCTTTGATATAAGTAAAGGTAAGAATCCTCCAGATTGTCATTTATAATCCATGTTATTAAAAATGTTACATTTTGTCAAATGTTTTCTTAATGGTCCATAAAATTAAGGTGTAAGTCATAACTGAAATGTCCATTAAAAAGCTTTGCTTTAGAGTAATATTATCACTTACATGTCAGCATTAAGCAAAACAAAACAAAACACACTCACAAATATATTTACTACTTTATAAAGCATTGCTTGTCATTTGATCATTTTTTATTTTGTTTTGTGATTCTGAAAGATTTAGGAAACTATATGTCAATCCCAGGACAATTTAGTTTCAAAGAGACTTTGGCATCTACTAAGGCATTTTAAGTGTAAACATTGATTATGGATATTTTATCAGCAAGTAAAATTAATAAGCATGTTATAAAAATAAAAATAGCAAATCAGATTCTTTCCTGTGAATCAAAATGTGTGTGTGTGTGTGTGTGTGTTTATCTTTATATAACAGAACTGGGTTTTACGTTCACTACTTTTGAGTTGGTGGAAGAGTCTTATCTCCACTGGTTTCTTTCCAATCTCATCCAAAAGTAGGTGCTGGAGGATTTCACTTCCTAACTCTCTATTCCAGTGTTTTTTTTTTGTTTTTTTGTTTTTTTTGAGACGGAGTCTCGTTCTGTCGGCCAGGCTGGAGTGCAGTGGCCGAATCTCAGCTCACTGCAATCTCCGCCTCCTGGGTTCACGCCATTCTCCTGCCTCAGCCTCCCGAGTAGCTGGGACTACAGGCGTCCACCACCTCGCCCGGCTAGTTTTTTGTATTTTTAGTAGAGATGGGGTTTCACCGTATTAGCCAGGATGGTCTCGATCTCCTGACCTCGTGATCCGCCCGTCTTGGCCTCCCAAAGTGCTGGGATTACAGGCTTGAGCCACCGCGCCCGGCCCCTATTCCAGTGTTCTTACCCGATCTGCATATTAGAAATCATAAAGAGGCTTTTAAGATATACTGATGTCTTGTCCCTACTCCAGATACATTACAACAAAATCCTTCTAGCAAAGGGGTGTTGAGGTCTGAGTATTGGTATTTTTATCTTATTACCATGGGTGTCTGATGTGCATCCGAGGTTGAGACATATGTGACTGTCCGGGGCAATTACGGTCTTTGGACGGATGCACTGCCATCACGTGGCAGCTTGTTAGAAAGACTGAATCTCAGACTGCACTCCAGGCCTATGAAACAAGAATTTGCATTTCTACAATATCTTCAGGTAATACATGCACAATAAAGCTTGAGGAGCACTCAATGAGATATGAGCATCTGGGGCATTGCAAAGAAGGGTTTGTCAATTCAGTGTAATAAGGCAGAGCTCAACAAGTGTATCAATTCTATTAAATAAACATGGAGGCATGTAAGGTCCCAGGTAAGGTGAAGTCCTCCACATATGACAAGTAGAGGGAGTGCAATTTTCTCTCCATTCTGTGAATTATGTGAACTGTGGACATGAGGGCCTCTCATGCAGTCTCATCAGGATATTAAAAATGGTTTTTGCTCTGACAGAGACTGACCAACTGCTGGAGGTCAACTTTGCACATCTTTATGTGCACATCCTGTGAGATGAGCACCACTCAACCCTCCTGAATTAAGCCCCTTTCTCACTGACAGCTCTAGAAACCCCAGTGGAGACTACCTGGTCTGGATTATCTGAATCTTCGCCCAATCTCTTACCCCTTTATTTTTGTCTAAATAAATTGTGTCTTCCTTCTCTCAATTTTAGCCCTTTTAATCTTAAAATCGTTTTTTCCCACAAAATGTGTGCCTGTTTTAAACCAAAGCTGTGTTTTTTCAAACCATTGTCTCTATTATGAATTTGAAATATTGCTTAGAATCTCAAAAGCAGAATATAGTTTTTTTCCTCTGTGTAATCTTTCAGTAAAGTTTTAAATTTTCTCTGATTAAATAGATGCCTTCAACTTAATAAAAGCAGGGAGGCACTGAAAATAACTTTGAGAGAAGTGGTAGAGCCACGTATTATAAATGAATGGATATCTCCAGGTAGTTTTAATTTGAATATTAGTTTTAGACCTTCTATTTCTTTTCAATTGATGCTATGATGTAAAGAATCTCTGTATTTCTTTTTAACTCTAAGAGACAACAAATTTATTGACATTATTGACTCAGTGCCTATTTTTCTTTCCCTATGAAGGAAAGTAAAAACAATATAATTTGGATCAAATTGTTAATAGTATACATGAATGTCACTTACAGGGCTTCATGCACTCACCACTAAAAATAATGTATTTTCCTAGCATGTTATCCATGATATCCAAGAGGTGCTTCCTGATAGGCTGATTTCATGATCAGAATTTATTACAGTACATTAGAATGATGTCTTTTTCCTCAGTAGGATGGCAGCTAGCTGGTATAGGCAAACCATAATACATAATATAGCATATAATTATCTAGTAGTATCTTCTCAAGGGACATATGGCTAAAATCAAATGAGATTTAATTTTACTCTAGTTCAGAGCACACAGATATTCAGGACCAGCATCATTTCATAATATTATTTGAAATGAAAATGAGTGTTAAGCTGTGTCTACATAAAGAACTATTATTAAAAATATGGTGTTTTCTGTCTAAACAAAGGCATATGTTTATATAAAATTTGATTTATAGTAACAAAGTAAACAGAGTAAGTCATGGATCATTTAAGGAACAATAACACTGAGTATATTAGTCAAGGACTATATGGTGTTAGCAAACACCTCCCAGCCTTCAAATCTGCTGATTTGGGTTGGTTAGAATTTTTCTACATCCAGATACTTAGAGAACCAAGTTTCCTTGATCTTGAAATGCCACCACACCATCTCAATGCATGATGTTCAACTTTGCAAAGGTAGAAGAATCAGATTCATCATGCAAACTTATAGGATAGAGAGAAAAATAAATGCCTATTTTCTTATATGAGGGCAGTAAGGAGAATTCAGTGCTTCTATAAAAAAATCAGAGTACAAATCACAAGTTTACATATATATGTGCTTGAGAGTATGTATGTAGGTATAGAGGTCATGTATGTGTATTTAGGTTATGCTTATGTTCCATTATTTTATAACAACTAAGTACCTTCATTGCTTTAACTACTAATATATATTAGTACCCACTATGGGCCAGGACATAGTTGTTATATTACAGAAGTGATTTGATCATCGATACATTATTTAAGCATGCCTTATAAAAACAGATGCAGATCTATAATGCCTAGATATATTTCTACTTGTATTGGTGTTCGAATAATTTATCTGTTGGAACATGTTGTATAAGTGGACCATTACGTTGTTGCTTCTAACATCATATTTCTTTTTTTGTGTGAATATTTCTGAGGGAACTATTAGAAACATATATAAATAGATACTAAAGAATTACTAGAGTAATTCAACACACTCCTGCTTCAGCAACTCTATTTGAATCTTTTTATATTTGTTGTTTACAGCAACTCTGGGTAAAATGTAAATTTTCCCTCAGGTTCTTAAAATAGATGTGTTTTAAAAAATTCTCAGGAGGAACATATGAGTTGAATAACAAGAAGTTTTCCTTTTATAAAGCCTCTTAGAATATTTTTTCTTGGGGCAATTCAAACAGACTAAATAATTTTGACACAAATAAGAGCCGCTTAAATTGTAATTTTAAAAGAAGTCTTGAAATAGGTATGTCTCCTCTTGAGAAGAATTGATGTGCATGTAGTATGAAAACTCATTCCCAAAAGATAATTGGAGCATTTTTCTTTCATCTGTGAGGTGATTCTTAATAAGCAAAAAGTGTTCTAATTTTAAAAAGGAGGGAAATAAAAAGAAAAATAAAACCCAAGTTAACTCAAAAAGTTAATGGTGGAATGAAGTAACAGCAAATGGAGCACTTTAGGAATGTTTTCTTCTTTTAAAATATATCTTCTTATAGCTTCTGAAACTAATATTTATGTACTCTAAAAGCCATAACATAGCTTGTAAATGATATCAGCAAGTTCTTAAACACATTGCAAAACTTTAAATAATGCAACTTCCTTGGCTTAAGGAGAAAAAGAATAAAAACTGTATGTCTTAGTCCACCTGAGTTTCCATCAAAAATATCATACACTGAGTGGTTTAAACAACATAAATTTATTTCTTCACAATTCTGGAGGCTAGAAGTCCAAGAATAAGGTGCCAGTATGGTCAGACTCTAGCTTATAAATGACTGCCTTCTCACTGTATCCTTACACAGCAGTGAGAGAAAGAGACAGCAAGCTCTCGTGTCTTTTTTTTGCACAAGTGCACCAATCCCATCATGAGGACTCTGCTTTCATGAGCTCATCTAAACCTAATTATCTCTCAAGGCCCCATCTCCAAATAGCATCTCTTGGGTGGTTAAGATTACCTAACTGGAAATTTCCATAATTTTGTCATTTCAAGAATGTTAAATAGGCCAGGCATGGTGGCTCACACCTGTAATCCCAGCACTTTGAGAGGCCAAAGCAGGACGGTCGCCTGAGTCCAGAGTTCTAGACCAGCCTGGGTAACATAGCTAGAGCTCATCTCTCCTAAAAATACAAAAATTAGCTGGGCATGGTGGCACGAGCTGGTAGTCTGAGCTACTCGGGAGGCTGAAGTGGGAGAATCACTTGAGCCGGAGAGGCAGAGGTTGCAGTGGGCCCTGAATGTGCCACTGCACTTTAGCCTGGGCAACAAAGCAATACTCTGCCCTCCCCCCTGCAAAAAAAACCCAAAATTTAAAAAAGAATGTTAAATAAAATTATACAGTACATAAGATTTGGGCATTGTCTTTTTTCACTTGGAATAATTTTCTGACAGTTTGTGCAGGTTATCACACATCAATAATTCCATGTATTTACTACTAAGTATTATGTCATGGTGTGTATGCATAATAGTTTATATAACGAGTCATCCATGGAATGATATGGGTCATGTCCAACTTTATTTGTTATAAATAAAGCTGCTGTAAACATTAGTGTACAAGTATTTGTGTAAATGTATGTGTTCATCTCTCTGGGATACTCAGGAATATATTTATGGGTCATATGGTAGTGGCATGTTTAGTCATGTAAAAAACTACCATCCTGTTTTCCAGATTGGCTGTGCCATTATATATTTCCATCAGCAATATAGGAGTAATCTGCTTTCTCTGCATCCTGATCATTATTTGCTGCTGTCAACATTTTTCAATTTAATTTTTATCACCCATATGTGTATTCAGTGATATCTCATAGTTGATTTAATTTGTGTTTCCCTAATGGCTTGCATTGTTGAATACCTTTTTATGTACTTATTTTCCATTGTTATGTCCTCTGCAGTAAAATTTCTGTTCATGTCTTCTGCCTATTTTCTAATTGGATTATTTATTTTTTTACTGTTGAGTTTCAGTCTGTTGTATAGTCTATATTTCAGTCCTTTATATGTGATTTGCAAATATTTTCTCCTGGTCCACAGCTTGTCTTTCCACCTTTTAAGGAAAGTCTTTTTTAGAGAAAATATTTTTAATTTTGATGTGTCCAATTTGTTAACTCTTTTTTTTAATGGGTCATGTTTATTGGCATCAAGTATAAGAATTCCCTGCTCACCTAGAGATCCTGAAGATAATATCCCTTGTGGTCTCTAAAAGCTTTGTAGTTTTACATTGTTCATTTAAGTCTGCAATACATTTGAGTTAACTTTTGTATGAGGTGTAAGGTTTAGATGTTTAGACTGAGGTTCAGTTGTTGGTCTATGAATAACCAATTGCTCTAGCACCCTTTGTTGAAACGGTTATTCTACCTTCATTTAATTACTTTTGATCTTTGTGAAAAAGCAGTAGAAGAAATACAATACTTCTATATGAATCTACCAAAATATGTATTGCATCTATATGTAGAAAACAGCCAAACACTGCTGAGAAATATCATAGAAGAATAAAATAAGTGGGGAAGATATTTGGTGTTTGTGAATTGAAAGAATCAATATTATTTAAATGTCAATTCTTCTCAATTTGCAGAATAGTTTCACCACAATCCCAATCCAGTTTCTAGCAAGCTACTCTGTAGATGTTGGCAATAATTCTAAAGTTTATATGAAAAAAAGAAAACAAATAAAATGTAGTGCATATACACAATGGAGTACTATTTAGCCATAAAAAGAGTGAGATGTCATTTTCAACAAAATGGATGGCACTAGAAGACATTATGTTAAGTGAAATAAGATAGGCACAGAAAGACAAACTGCACATTCTCAGTCACTAGTGAGAACTAAAAATTAAAACAATCGAACTGATTGAAATAAAGAGTAGAATCATGGTTACCAGAGGCTGGGAAGAGTAGTGAGCGATAGAGTAGAGATAGCTAATGTATACAAAAACATAGTTAGATAGAATGAGTAAGATCCAGTATTTGATAGCACCATAAGGTGATTACAGTCAACAATAATTTACTATACATTTTAAAATAAGAAAAAGTATAATTAGAATGCTTATAATGTAAAGAAATGAAGAATTCTTGAGGGGATGAATACCTCATTTGCCCTGATGTGATGATTATACATTATATGCCTGTGTCAAAACGTCTCACATGCACCATATCACGAGGACATAACTTGCGCTTTCTCAAGGGTTTTATAGCACAGGAAATGACAACAACTGGCCACTCCTGTTAGATGCTTGAATCACATGATTTATTAATTACTATAACCAACTGTCATTTCTCAGCACACACACTCACAGGACACACTCAAAGGGGGTTATTAAGGGCCAGCCTCACCACAGCAGTTAAAATCATTCAATCTGAGTTCCATTCAACATTCAAGTGTAGCCTTGGAGGATCAAACAACCTCCAGTCTGTCCATCCTTGTCTTGTCCAATGTCAGAGTGAATGGGCAGAGGGCCTCCATACAGCTAGCTCTTGCCGCTAAGCATGCAGCAAGGGGCTTAGAGATTAATTGGGGATTTGCCGCAGCCCACCGGTTGTGAAGTCCTTCTTTTCTGTGCTTCATCCTTAGGTGTAGTTCTGAATCCTTTTTCCTGATTGTTTATGACCGTGGTAATCTTCATTGTTGTTTTGATCCTTTTGTTTGCCAAAAGTCCAAAATCAAAACATTTTGCAATGTCCAGGACTGCTTACCAAACTTGTTTATCAAAATCCAAAGTCCCAGATACATTTGGCAACATCTGTGTCAACATCTTTCCATTTTATCTTGCTTTACATGTTCTATTTGGTCAACACATGTTTACACTTTTATCTTTTTTTACCATGTCTTAGCCTCTTGCCAAAACATGTTTACAACATTATTATACCTTATACTCCTAACACACCACAAATATATACACCTACTACATACCCATAAAAATTAAAATTTAAAAATACATTTAAAAAATTCTCCCCCAAGAACAAAAGAATTAGAATAGCCTTTAAAACAATGCTTGAGAAGAACAAAATTTAAGGACTCATAATATCCAATTTCAACACTTACTATAAAGCTATAGAATTAGAAACAGTAGAATATTAGTAGAAGAGTAGACACATAAATCAATGGACTAGAGATGTAATAGAGACCCCAGACATGAAGCCACACAAATATAGTCAAGTAATTTTTAACAAAGTCACAGAAGCAATTCAATGCAGGAAGGATAGTTTTTTTTTTTGTTTTTTTTTTTGTTTTTTTTTTTTCAGTAAATGATGCTAAAGCAATTAGACTTCTGTGTGGGAAAAAAAGAAAATCTAGCCTGATCTTATAAATTACACAAAAAATTAACTTGAAATGGATTATAGGCCTAAATTTAAAATCCAAAACTAGAAAACTTCTAAGAAAAAAATAAACATAAGTAAAAATTGGTGTGATGATGAGTTTAGCAATTAGTTGCTGGATTCAACATCAAAAACAAAATTCATGAAAGAAAAAAATAACTCACAGTTTATCAGTTTTAAAACTTATCTGACAAAAACATTGCGAAGGGTATCAATAGACAAGGCCCAATATCAGAGAATATATTTGGGAAATTCATAAGGACGTGTATACAAAATAAAGAAGTCCTAAAACTTAACAATAACAAAACAAACCACCCAAGAAAAAACTGGGCAAAAGCTCTAAACAGACACATCACTAGAGAGGAAACACAGGTAGAAATAATCACCATCGTATATCATTAAGACAATGCAAATTTAAATAAAATTAGATTTTACTAGACACCTACTGTAATGGTTAACATCCAAAAAACTGACACCAAAAAAGCTGGTGAGGATGTAAAGCAATAGGAATACTGCTCATTTGTTGCCCTTGGGGTGCATAATTGTACAGCCACTTTGGAAGGCAGTTTGGCAGATTCTTACCAAGCTAAACATTGTCTCACTATAAAATGTAGCATTCATACTCCTAGGTAATTACTCAACTGATTTAAAAACTTATCTCCAAACAAAACTTTGCTTGCAAATGTTTATAACATGTAGTTTAGCCATAATTTCCACAAACTAGAAGTAACCTCGATGTTCTTTATAGGTGAATTCATAAACTATGGCATATCCATCCGTGTAAGAGAGGAGGCAGTTAAAGGCCAGTTATGTAGATAGAGAGGGAGGGTCTTGGGAGTGGAAAAACACTTTGGGACCACACCTGCACTGCCCATGTAGATAATGGGAAGAAATTTGATTAAGAACTTCCTCTTATGCCAGGATGTTTGCTCAGTAGGGACTGTCCCAACTTAAGTGCAGGTGAAATAAATCAACCTAAATATCTTTAATTGGACCCAGCTCATTATAATATCATTAACATGACATCAGCATTGTGGTTTTAGCTCCCCTGTAGGTTTCGCTTATGCACTCATGGGTTATAACCAAGATGTAGACACTATGGCCAACCCCAGGTATGCACAGATGCAACACCCTTAGGAGGGAGCTTTACCTTTCCCATTTGGGAAGAGCCCACAGAAGACTCCCTTGTTCTTGCTACATAAAAAAAAAAAAAAACAGAACTCAGGCCCATTTCCAGTGACCCACTTCAGGTCCCTGTCTTTGCTGAGAGCTTTCCTTTCACTTAAACCTTACTTTGCCTTACTCACTCTCCAGTGTCCACATGCCTCTTCTCAGTAATGGAACAGGAACTCAGACCTAACTGAACTAAGGAGTAAGAAAACTGTAATGCATGGAATATTATTCAGTGCTTTAAAAATGAGTACTCAAGCCACCAAAAGATGTGGATGAATTTTAAATGCAAGATGCCTATCTAAACAGGCTAGATACTATATGATTTCAATTATATGACATTATGAAAAAGGCAAAACTATAGTTACTGTAAACATATTAGTGGCTGTCATGGGTTCAAGATGGGGAGGGGTTGGATGAGTGAAGCAGAGGGTATTACTAAGGGTAGTGAGCCTGGTGTTTGTGATACTGTAATGGTGGATATATATCACTGTGCATTAGTCCAAACTCATATAACTTTATAGGATAATGAGTGAACTTTAATGTACACAGATGAATGCCAGATTACTTAGGAGATGAGGGGATCATAGGATGGAATGTAGAATATGATGAAAGACATTCATTGTACTATAAATGCTTGAAACAATCTCACTGAGAATTATGGGGAATAAGATATTGGCCTGCATAATTCTGGAAATGAATAGAGTCTATAAGACTAAAGGCAAATAAATGATCAATATAAATGAAACCAGAGATCCAAAATGTTAAGTGTCTCAGGTCAGACACTTAAGAAACTTAGAAGTCATCAGTCTCATCTTCACAAGAAAAAAGAGCTAAAAACTTTAATGTCTTCAACTTTTCTTAAATCCAGCAAAGGCAAGCTGCTCTCCTTCAAATTAGAGACATAGGCAAATACAGAGCATCACAGCTTTTTAGAAAAGAAGCCCAGGAGCAGGAACCTATTGCTGCAGCTAGCTCTGGAATAGGGAAACCTAAACAGTAATCACTGAATTGCTGGCAGCTCAGGTGCACAACCTTGAAACTTAAGAACTAGATGGAGAGCAGCCTTGTTGGGGGACCCACATTTTCATAAGTTTTGACCACCAGAAGTCCCAGCAAATTATCAGGGCAAAGATCTGAGAAAATCCCCTGGCAGGGGAAGAGGAAAAGTAACCATTTAAAAATATAACCAGAGGATTCTGTTCTCCTTAACAAAAGCCTTCCCTCAAGTCAAACTATTTTACCAGAACCTAACCACTGTAGGTTTTACAGGAGCCTGACACGGAGGGATGGGAATACCTAATTTCAGTTCCTTTCTGAGGGGAAAAGCACTAGCAAGAATTTGTAAAGATCACAGCCCTAAGTCACAGGCTTACTGAAAGATTGCAATCTAATCACAGGACAATAGAAAACTTTATTTCCCCCCATACCTTACCACCACATCAATAGGATTCCTGCATAATAATAGGCAATTACAATGGAAAGAACTGAAAATTTAAAGCATTATTTAAGAAGGAGGATCTAAAGAAACACAAAGAAAAGAAAAGAAACAAAAACAAAGACAACAGAATAAATTTTAGCCTCTGAAACTTACAGATATAGAAAACAGTAAACACGCCTAAATCCTAGCCAGAAAAAACATAAAACCTCACACTAAAGATCTATTTTCCTCAGTGCCTTTTAACTGACCCAATATGTCTATCTTTCAACAAAGGAATTATAAATTATACTAAAAGTCAAAAAATATACAATTCGAAGAGACAGGGCAAAAATTAGAAACAGATTCAGTTATGCCAGAGGTTTTTTAATATATCACACTATGAATTTAAAATAACTATGATGAGTATGCTGTGTGATAATGGGAAAAAAAGATGAACAAATGAGTGATGTAAAGAGAGAGATAGAAACTCTAAGGAAGAAAAATAAAGGTAAGTGCTAAATTTTTAAAAGTACTATAAGAGATAACAATAATGGAGTTGATGGGCTTACCAGTAGACTGGGCATGGCCAAAGAAAGTATCAATGATGTTGAATAAATGCTAATGAAAACTTCCCAAACTAAAGAGCAAAGAGAAAATAAAAAGGCAGAAAGGAATATTTACAACATGTAGAACAATTATAAAATATTTAATATAGGTTTAATGGCAATATGGAAAAGACAGAAAGAAAGGAACAACAACAAAAAATTATTTAAAGTGACAATGACTAACAATTTTCCAAAATCGATGAGACACAAACCACAAATGCGAGAAGCTTAGAGAACATTAAGCAAAATAAGAATAAAAAATTCTATACCTAGGCACACCATATTCAAAACGTCAGAAGTCAAAGACAAATAAAAAATAATCAAAAGGGCCAGGAATGGCAGGAGAGACAACTTACTTATAGATGAGCAAGGATAAGAATTACATAGGAATTTTTTTTTCCAAAAAATTCATGCAAGCAAGAAGAGAATGAAGTTAGTATTTAAAGTGCTGAAAGAAAAACCAAAGCAACAACAGCAAAAATCCCACCACACAGGAATTCTGTATCCAATGAAATAATCCTTCAAAAGTGAAGAACTAGACTTCTTTTGACAAACAAAAATTGAGAGAATCTGTTCCCAGTAGATCTGGCTTGCAAGAAATGTTAAAAGAAGTCTTCAGAGAAAATGAAAATAATATAGGTCAGAAAATTAGATCTACATAAAAAAAGGAAGGTTGTTAGAGAAAGAATGAAGATAGAATAAAGATTGTATGTTTTTTGTGTTTAATTTATCTAACTGAAAACAGTGTTCAAAATAAATAACTGGTACAATGTATTTGGTGATCATAGCTTATGGATAAGTAAAATGAATGACAGCAATGTTATAAGGGATGGGAGGGAGGAATTGGGAGTGTTCTCTTTAAGGTATGCACTATCTATGAGGCAGTGCAGCGTTAACTAAGTAGACACAGATTAGTTGTAAATGGATGTTGTAAGTGCAATGGCAGCCACTAAAAAAAGTTTTGAAAGGTATAATTGATATGCTAACAGAAAAAAGACAATGGATTCATGAAAATTCTCCATTAAAACTGGGGAAGACAGAAAACAAGCGGAAGACAAAATAGTAAACATATAACAAGTCCAGTGGATAGAAAATAGTTGCAAATATAATAGATATTTATCCACCCACATCAATGACTACTTCAAACATCAATGGTTTAAATGCATGAATAAAAGAGAGAGAATGACAGAGTAAATACGAAGATAACAACAACAACTATACTGTCTAGATGAAACCCACTTTAAATATAGAAACACAGACAGATTTAAAGTAAAATGTTGAAGAAAGATATTAATGTTAACACTAATAAAAATCTATTGTGGTTGGGACATTTAATGTATAAATTTTGGGAAGACTACATTCAATTCATAATGACAGCATGGACCATGGACCATATTTTGCACAATAAAATACACATTAACATAAATAACAGAATATAAATTATACAAAATATACTCCCAGACTACAAATCAAAAGTAAACTAAAAACCAAATAGCTGGAAAATCCCCAAATATTTTGAAATTAAACAACATATCTCTAAGTAACACACAGGTCAAAGAATGAATCCCAAGAAATGTTTTTATTTTTTATTTTTTATTTTTTTTAAGATTTAAAGAAAGTTAAAAGAGAAATACACTTATCAAAATTTGTGAAATGCAGCTATAGTAACTGCTTAAAGGAAAATTTTTAGCATTTGATATATGTGTTAGGAAAGAATATCTAAAATAAAAAAAAAAAAATCTAAGTTTCCTTCCTAGACAACTAGAAATAGGAGTGTGAATTTAATCTAATGTAGACAGAAGAAAACATATACATTAGGGCAGACGTCAATAAAATTTACACAAGAAATCCCCAGAGTAAATCAATAAAAGCAAAATCTGATTCTTTTAGATAAACTTCAAGCCAAGCTATATAAGAAAAAAAAAAAAAAAGAAAGACGTCAAATAATAATCACATCAGAAATGAAAGAGGAACTATCACTACTGAATCTGTGGATATTAAAAGGGATATTATGGGCAACTTTATGCCTATAAATTTGATAACTTAGATGAAAAGGACCAATTTTTTAAAAGAAACATCTCACAATTTTCAGATTTCACAAAAGAAGAAATATATAAAATGAATATATCTATACTTCTTAAATAAATTGAGTCAATAATTAATAACTTTTCAAATCAGAAAGTACTAGGCCCAGATGGACTCACTGGTATATTCCACAAAACATTTAAGGAGGAAATTATGGCATTGCTTTACAATGTCTTCCCGATAACAGAAGCAGAAGGAATACTTCCTGACTTATTGTATTGGGTTAGCATAAACCCCAAATCATTTAGTATTTAAATGAGAGAAATATTACAATAAAGAAAACCATAGACCAATATCCATCATGAACCTAAATGTGAAAAACTTCAGCAAAATATTACCAAATAAAATCTAACAATATATAAAAATAATTATATACCGTTACTTAGTATGATTCATTCCAGGTAGGGAAAACTGGATCAACATTCAAAAATAAGTCAGTGTAATCCATTACATCAACAAGCTAAAAAAAGAAAAAAAAGTTTTATCATATCAATAAGTACAGAAAATATGTTCGATACAACAACATTCATTCATTATAAAAAAAAAAATCTCAGCAAACTAGGAATAGGGGGAACTTTATTAATGTAATACAGAGTGTCTCAAAAAGATAACTACAGCTAACATTGTACTTAATGCTGAGAGGTTAGATGCTTTCCCAAGATCAGGAACAAAACAAAGATGTTGCCTCTTACCATTTCTATCAACATCTTGCCGGAAGTCTTGCAATAAGCCAACAAAAGTAATCAAAATTGCATACAAATGGGAAAAAAAATGAAAATATTTCTTTGCAGATTATGTAATTCTCTTTGTGGAAAATCACAAAGATTCAACTACAATGACAAACTCCTAGAACTAACAGGCAATTATAGTACGCTTGTAGGATATAAGGCTAATACAGGTATACCTTGTTTTATTTCACTTTGCTTTATTATGATTCATGGATATTGTATTTATTACAAATTAAAGATTAGTAGCAACCCTGCATTGAGCAAGTCTATAATTGTCATTTTTCCAACAGCATGTGCTCACTTCATGTCTCTGTGTCACATTTTAGAAATCTTCACAATATTTCAAACTTTTTCATTATTATTATATCTTCTATGGTTATCTGCCATTAGTGACTTTTGATGCTACTATTGTAATTGTTTTGGGTCACCATGAATCATCCTCATATAAGATGGGGAACTTAATAAAAAATGCTGTGTATGTTCCAAATGATTCACCAATGACTGGTCCCTCATCTCTGTCCCTCTCCTTGGGCTTCCCTGTTCCCTAAGTTACAGCAATATCAAAATTAGGTAAATTAACACTACAATGACCTCTATACATTCAAGTGACAGGAAGGGTCACACATCTCTCACTTTATACTAAAAGCTAGAAAGTATTAATCTTAGTGAGAAAGGCATGTCAAAAGCTGAAATAAACCTAAAACTAGGCCTCTTACATCAGTTAGCCAAGCTGTAAATGCAAAAGAAATGATCTTCAATAAAATTAAAAACACTGCTCCAGTGAGCACATGAATGATAAGAAAGCAAAATAGCCTTATTGCTGATATGGAGCAAGTTGTAGTGGCCTGGATAAAAGATCAAACCAAGCACAACTTTTTTATAGGCCAAAGACTAATCTAGAATAAGGCCCCTTCAGTTCCATGAAGGCTGAAAGGGGTAATAGAGGAGCAAAAGTTTGAAACTAGTAGAGGTTATTTCATGAAGTTTAAGAAAGGAAACCATCACCATAAAATAAAAGTGCAATGTGAAGCAGCATATGTTGATGTAGAAGCTTCAGCAAGTTAGCCAGAAGATTGAGCTAAGATAATTGATGAAGAGTACTACATTAAACAATAGATTTTCAGTGTAGATGAAACAGTCTTATACTGAAAGAAGATTCCATCTAAGACTTTCATAGCTAGAGAGGAGCAGTCAATGACTGGCTTCAAAACTTCAAAGGACAGGCTGACTCAATTGTTAGGGGCTAATGCAGCTGGCGACATTAAGTTGAAGGCAGTACACATTTATCATTTTAAAAATCCTAAAGTCCTTATCAGTGATGTTGAATCTACTCTGCCTGTGCTCTATAAATTAAATAAGAAAGCCTGAATATTTCTAGCCCAGTGTTGAGACCTACTATTCAGAGAAAAAGATTGCTTTTAAAATATTACTACTAATTGACAATAAACCTAGTCAGTGAAGGGGTCTGATGGAGACATACAAGGCTCATAGTGTTTTCATGCCTGCCAACACAAAATCCATTGTGCAGTCCATGGATCAAGGACTAATTTTGACTTTCAAGCCTTATTATTTAAGAATATTTTATAAAGCTATAGTTTCCATAAATAGTAATTTCTCTGTTGCATCTTGGCAAAGTAAATTGAAAACTTTCTAGAAATAATTTGCCATTCCAGATGCCGTTAAGAACATCCAGGAATCATTAGAAGATGTCAAAATATCAGCATTAACATTAACAGTTGTTTGAAATGAGCTGGTTTCAAGCCTAATGGATGAGTTTGATGTGTTCATGACTTTGGTAGAAGAAATAACTGTAGATATAGTAGAAATAGCAAGAGAACTAGAAGTAGAAGTGGCAATTAGAAGATTAAATTGCTGAAATCTTAAGAGAAAATTTGAATCAATTAGGAGTTGTTACTTATAGATGACAATAAAGGTGGTTTTTTGCAGTGGAATATATTTCTGGTGAAAAGGCTGTGTGAATATGAAATCTCAACAAGGGGTTTAGAAAAATATATCAATTGATAAAGTAGCAGCAAGGTTTTGGAGTATTGACTTCAATTATCAAAGAAGTTCTACTGTTAATTAAATGCTATCAAACAGTATCACATGTTACAGAGGAGCCTTTCATGAAAGGAAGAGTCAATTGATATGGGAAACTTCAATGTTGTCTTACTTTAAGAAATTGGCACAGCCAATGCAAACTTCAGCAGGCACAACACTAATTAGTCAGCAGCCATCAACTTTGAGTCAAGACCCTCCACTAAAAAAAGAATACAACGCACTGAAGGCTCAAATGATTGTTACTCATTTTTAGCAATAAAGTATATTTTAAATAAGGCCTGCACATTATTTTGAGATATAATACTATCACAGTATAGTATAAATATAATTTTTATACACACTGAGAAACAAACAATTTGTGTGACTTTCTTTATTGCATTTCTCTTTATTGCCTTAGTGAAGAACCAGACCTGCAATATCTCTGAGGTATGGGTACATACACAAGTCAATTGCTTTCCTATACACCAGCAATGAACAATTAGAATTTGAAATTAAATACACAAGAATTACTATAACACCCTAAATTAAAATACTTAGTTTGGCATAGAAAAACAAAATACGAAGAATATATATATGTGAAATAAACAACAAAACTCTGATGAAAGAAATCTAAGATCTAAATAATTGGAGTTAAATTCCATATTCATGACTAGAAAGAGTCAATATGGTTAAGATGTTCATACTTCTCAATTAGATGCACTGATTCAATGAAAATCCAATGAAAATTTTAGCATGTTATTTAGTGGATGCCTAAAATGTATTACAAAATAAATATGGAAAGGAAGAAAAACAAAGATGGAAGACTTACAATACAAGAATTTGAAAATTACTATTAAACTATGTTGATCAAGACAATGTTGTTGTTAAAAAAAGAGATATATGGAACAATAAAGGGCCCACACAATATACCTGTCACCTTTCACAAAATTAACTTGATATGCAACACAGACCTACATGTACAATTCAAAACAGTAAAACTCCTAGAAGACAACATAAGAGAAAGTCTAAGTGATGTTGTGTTTCACGATGGGTTTTTAAATACAGTACCAAAAGTAAGATCTATCCAAAGAAAAAGAAATTGGTAGGTTTTACTTAATTAATATTAAAAGCTTGTGTTGTGCAAAAGACACTGTAAAGAGAATTTTTTGAAAGCTGCAGACTGGGATAAAATATTTGCAAAACACCTATCCAAAAAATGCTTCACATTCAAAATACAGGAAGAAATCTTAAAACTCACAAGAATTCTGATAAAAAAAAATGAGTACAAGATCTAGACAGATAGCTCACAAAAGAAGATATACAGATGATGTCCTAGTTTGTTTAGTCTTTCTGTAAAGAAATACTTGAATCTGGGTGATTCATTTTTTTCAAAAGAAGATTTATCCAGAATCTATCTGGATCTATCAAGCAATCAAGACATGGAGGAACTTGAAATGCATATTGTTAATTGGAAGATGCCAGTCTAAAAAGGTCTAAAATCGTGATTCTGATTTTAGATTGAACAACTGCATCTGGTGAAGGCCTTAGGCTGCTTCCAATTATGGTTGAAGATGAAGGGAAGCCACTGTGTGCAGGGATCACATGTCAAGAAAGAAACCAAGAGTGAAAGGGGAGAAGTGCTAGCCTCTTTTCAAGAGCAAACTCTGTTGGGAATTATTAAAGTGAGAACTCACTCACCTCTGAGGGAGGGAATTAATCTATTCATAAGAGATCTATCCCCAAGAACCAAACACCTACAGTTACACCCTACCTCCCAACACCTCCACATTGGAGATTAAATTTCAACATGAGATTCATGAGGGATAAACAAACAATAGCAGACAGCAAATAAGCATATAAAAAGATGCTCAACATCATATGTTATTAGGCGATTGAGAATTCAAAAAACTGTGAGATACCACTGTACACCTGTTAGAATAGATAAAATTTGATACAGTGATGATGACAAATGATGGTAGGAATATGGAGCAACAAGAACTCTCATTCATATCTGCTGGAACTGCAAAATGGTACAGCTACTTTGGAGGAGAGTTTTGCCAGTTTTATAACACTAAACATAGTTTTACCATACAAATCCAGCAATCACACTCCTTGGTATTTATCAAAATGAGTTTAAAGCTCATATCCACACAAAAACCTGCACATATATGTTTACAGCAGCTTTATTCATAATTTCCAAAACTTGGAAACAGCCAGATGTCCTTCAGTGGATAAGTGGATGAACAAACCATGGCACATTCATACAGTGGAATAT
Source organism: Mandrillus leucophaeus (assembly GCF_000951045.1). Classification (NCBI taxonomy): domain Eukaryota; kingdom Metazoa; phylum Chordata; class Mammalia; order Primates; family Cercopithecidae; genus Mandrillus; species Mandrillus leucophaeus. Next base: position 1,121,939 of record NW_012109552.1, read on the forward strand.
TATTCAGCCATGAAAATAAAAGATCTATCAAGCAATGAAGACATGGAGGAACTTGAAATGCATATTGTTAATTGGAAGATGCCAGTCTAAAAAGGGTACATGTTGTATTCAACTATTTGATAATCTGTAAAAAGGAAACTGTGGAGACAGAAAAAACTCTGTGGTTGTGGATTCAAGATGTTTAAAGGACAGAAGAAAGAAATAATAGGAGCACAAGGGATTTTTAGACAGTGAATTTTTCCGTATAATATTGTCATGGTAGATTGATGTCATCAATTTGTCAAAACTCATAGAATGTTCAGCATCAAGAGTAAATGATAATGTAAACTATGGATTTTAGTTAATAATAATGTATTCAATACTGGTTCATCAAGTGTAACAACTGTATCATATTAACACAAAGCATTAACAATGGGAGAAACTAAGTGTGGAGGGAGAGAGGGTATATGTAAACTCTGTTCTTTTAGCTTTCTGTAAACATAAAACTGCTCTAAAAGTCTGTTAATTTAAAACATTTTAAAAAGCATGCAACTGAATACAAGTGCCATAATCTAGTTGATAAAGTTGCTTTCACAAGCATATGAAATAACAATTCTGGAATTATACATGTACACTGAAAATAAACAAGTATGTTGATGGCAAGTAGTAAAAAACAAGTTTCTTATTCTTGGAATAGGAGGTTACAGAGACTCAAGGGGAAGATGCTAGAATAATTTATGTGGTAGTGTATTGGAGCTGGCAACATCCGTATGAACTCAAGTTTACCGTAATATAGATACATGTTAAGTTGGTGCAAAAGTAACTGCAGTTTTTGCCATTAAATTGCGGTTTTTGCCATTAAAAATAATGGCACCAACTACTTTCACGCCAGCTTATTAGAATGAGAGCAAGTGCGAGAATTACATATAGAAATATTTATAGGTGCATGCTTGTAAATCAATTATCACATAAACTTGTATTGTTTTTTGCTCTAAACTAAGAGGGTCAAGAATCAAGGACACTCCAATAACAGTGTCCCTAGCAGTCAGAATTGGGTTCCATTCTTCAAGAAAAGGAGCCAGAGATCCTTGGAGAAATGACTAATTCTAGGACTAGGGCCTAGAACACCTTTCGTTTTCAAAAAGTAAGGAAGAGTTCAATACCCACGCACTGCATTTCAGAGAAAAATTAGAAAACCTGTTTATGGCCACACTGCTCTAGAGAATCTCAAATACAATTTTTCCTAAATCCTTGTAGTGCCATAAACCTAACTTGAATTAATTTTTTACAAGCATATAATTTAGACTCTGGTTTTATTCCAATCACTGTTTCCCCCTCTTCTCAGAAAAAATAGTCCCCCTCCTCAGAAGAATATTACAAAGCATTTTATATTTATAATGAGTTCCCATGATCAACCCACCTGTTAGAGAGGAAGATGGTGTCAATGATGGGGTGATAGCATGGGACAGATGATGTAGAGAAATAAAGCTCAGTTTATCCTGCCAAAACTCACTGTTTTGTATATGTAGTATTTATAATGTTGGGGTCACGGATAATCTAGTTTTAAACTACATCTTTCTGATATAAAATCTGCTGAGGTAAAAAGAAGAGGGTGTACGCATGGCCAGGAGTATTTGAGTTACCAGAGAAGGCATGGGCCTGTAAAGCGAGGATTGTGCTCCGGAAGTAAGACAGTTTCAAAGCAACAGACAGGGATCGATAAGGTGTAAGTCTAAGAATTAACTCAAGACAGCAGCAGAATTGATTTGTAACTTATTTGAATGGTTCAGAATATTCCAGGCTATTTTATTGTGGGTTCAATGACTTTGCTGCTTAAGTAGGTATAAAGGGTGGTAAGGCCATAGTAGTATGAAGAGTTAGCAGCAGGAAAAGAGTGACTTCATGTATCAACAAGGCAAGAGCTTTGAGGTAAGGAGGCTTTGCATGGCCTCAGAGAAGTTGAGGTGCTTTTAGAGTTTACACAATCTACTTCTTTGGGTAAGCAGAACTAAGAAAAAATGAGATCAGCTGTAGCTGTATTTCGTTATCTATATAATTAGAGAAAACTCATTGATGTCATAACTAATTATAAAAGGACTCAGGTTTAATGTTGAAAATTATCTTTTAAACATTTTTTCAGATGACGTAAAATATTTTCCAAAACATGATTTATGTTACCTAATTGATATTTTTTATTTAGGTCTCATTTATTTAACTGTTTCTTTTATTTGGGTTGCACATATGGGTTATTTCCAAATTTTGAATATTATAAATAATGCTATGAAGAAATCATTCATTCATTTTTCTCTTTAATAAATATTTAAGTGTCTTCCTATGTACCAGGCATTATTATAGTTTCATGGGATAAAATGATAGGTTTACAAAAGAGCTTTTTTAACTTGATTAGAATGTTTAATTTAAATACATTATTTTCTAGAGTCTTTATTTTATTTGTATAGCATTTACACTTCTGAGAATTAAATGTGTTTCATGAATGTAGTCCATGAATTAAATAATCTCAGTCATTTATTAATAGCCTTATTTAATTTTAATACTTATTGAAAGTATTACAGTTTTGTTTGACAAGTATTTTCCAAACGAATTTTTTGGTTTATTGTTGTCTTTTACTTTTTTTGTTTTTAGATTTTCAAAAGCATTTTAAATATTTACATGGTGAAATACACTGACCATTTTACTTTGTGATTTGTCACATTTCTATTACTTTAAATTTTTTTTTAAATCTAAGACCCATTAATCAGTGTATATATCTTCTGTTTTATAAGTTATTGGTTAATTGATTTTTTTCAGACTGACATTTATCTGATATTAAAATTTGAAGTAATGTATAAAATAAGGCTTTACTTAATTTTGTATTTGTTTCAGCCAGTTTCCCTGACATTTTTTGCTAAATAATGTAGTGTTAATATTCTTATTTTCTTCCTTGACTGTCATCTATTTCATGAATTTATTTATTAATTTTCTCAACATCGCTGTACTGCAAAGCATTTTTGTTGTTTTTAAAAGATTTTAATTTCTGGCAATTCTTTTTAACACATAGCAATTGTCACATTTTCTTTTTAGATTTTTATCACAATATTTACAAAGAGATTATTGCATTCAGTAGCATTCATGGAAATACATTAGCAGATATTTTTTCCAATTTTACAAATATTATAATGAATAATAATATCCAACCTTTACAAAAATTGTGAAGAAAAAACTACCCGCAGACACAGGAGGTGGGTTTCTAATTTTACAACATTTTTGTGAGCAATTTGGCAGCAACTGTCAAATTAAAACTGTGTTCATAAACCTACAGGAGGACTATACAAAAATTCTGTAAAATATTCAGAGTATATATTTCAAGGAAAATTTAAGAATAATAACAGAATGTATGATTCCATGATGTAATAAGTATCTACCTACCTGTGTAAACATATATGTAAAAATAATCTGGGAGGATATACACTATTTGGCTAATAATGATTACTTGCTAGTGGATCAGAGTGGGGAAGGGTGGGTCAGAAATTATCTGAAATAAAAAAGAAATAAAAATAAATACCTTTTTGTGGTAGGCAGAAAAACAGATCTCCAAAAATGTCTACATGAAAAATCCTGACTCTGCGAATATATTTACACAGCAAAAGGAATTTGGCAGCTGTGATTTAACTGAAGATCATGAGATGGAAAGATTATTATCTGTGTGCATCTAATATAATCACAAAGGTCCTTATAATGTGAAAGAGGAAGACAAGAGAGTCAGGGTCAGCGAAGATGTGAATACAGAAGCAGAGGTCATAATGATGTGAGAAAGGCATATCTGGCTTTGCAGATAGAGGGGCGATGTGCCAAGGAATGCAGGAAGCCTATAAAAGCTGAAATAAGCAAGAAGTGGATTCTTTCCTACTGCTGCCAGAAGGAACACAGCCCTGCAGACACCTTGATTTTTGCCCCATAATGATCTTTTTAAACTTTTGACTCATAGAAATATAAGATAATAAATTTGCTCTGTTGTAAGCCACTAAGTTAGTGGTAAACAGTAAGTTTGTAAAGCAACAAGAAATGAACAGACATTTAAGAATATTATTTTAAGTCTATGCTTAGAATTTTCCTAAGAATATTTATGCGATGGGATTATATTCTAGTTTTATAACTGAGTTAATTTATATAGCAATATAGCATAAATGTCTCTTCAAATTAATACATGCACATCTATGTAATAACCATGAATTACTATGTAGTTTTTTTATGTATATATTATAGTTATTAATCAATCTGAAATTGTGAGGCCTTTAGTTTTCTTCTTATTTTTTTACCACCATATAGTGTTTGGGAAAATATTTTTATATATGAAACTATATGTCAATTATGGTTTTTTAACTTGTATTTTCAAATATAATATTATTATTTAGTATAACATAAATTATTTTGATGGGGAACTCATATTTTTAATGTTTTAGGTATATAACTAGTTTGCCTTCCAAAAAAGGCAAATTAATTGCACCAATTATTAATTAGTCCCATCAGTTTATAAGATAGGTGGGAGAAGGGTCTGCTGTTTTTAAAGTTATAATCTAAAATCCCCCAGAAATGGAACAGTCGTTTTTTCCTAAAAATCAGATTTCTCACAGAATAAAATAAATTAAAAACTCATACTTGTTATATTCCCTTAAAACAATGCAAGAATGATGTAGATGGAGTATATGTCCTTATCATGCAACTCAGGTTATATACCTAAAAATATGCAACTGATATAGTTATTTGAAAAATTAATATAGAGACCTAGATTGAAAGCTTTAAAAAGTTGCCAAAAATCACCATTTAAAATTAGTCGATTTATTAAAATTTCCAACAGGAAGTTTATTCAATATATTTAGGACAAAAACTAAGGTTGTTAGATATTACATAAAACCTAGAAATGTATTTCCCCAGATTAAAAATGAATAATAAAGTAAGTAAAGAGAGAGAGAAGTGACAGAAACAAATGAATACACAATAGATAGTTCAAATGATTAAATGGTAAGTGAAAAGGATTTAGAAAATCAAAAACAATGAGGAAAAGTATTATCTCCAATGGCTACATCTCATAGCTTATTAGTCTCTTATCAAATGCACTGTTTTAAAGAAAATTATTACAGTAATGCTAATTTCTTTATATATTTTGGACATGCAAACCTGTATTAGGAGGCAACAAAATAATTTACATAGTAGTATGAATACTATATTTGGTAAATAAGAATTTTTTAAGATGGGTTTGTAGAGTACCACTGACTATATTTGAAATTTCAAAAGTAGAGGATATGAGCAATTTCTTCTAATAAATGTTTACAAAATGATCAGATAAATAAATCACCTTTTACAAATGTATCATTGTCAAATTAAAAAATTGAAATTTAGAGAACTTAGGAGGCTTGCCAAATAGTTCAAAGGAAGTATTTTTATGAGACACCAACACTATTGACTTTCAGCTTAACACTTGTTTATATCATGCACAATATCAAATATAGAGTATAAGAAGGGAATATAATACAGAAAGTAATATAATCATTTCAAAAAAAGTGAAGCTGAATTTTAAAAAAATATAATTCTATAATTTTTTAGGTACTTGAAAATTATGTTGTCCTATTTTATTTATTTTGTTAGATTGTGATGGTGCAAATACTGGGCTCTAGAAACAGAACAATGCTCCAAAATTACCCTATGCTGCATATTGCCAATAATATAATTGTAAGATATGTATTTAGTCTTAAACTATCTTATTTATCACTAGATGCCTATAGCTAACAGCTGAAGGGAACCATACAATTCTGAATAAGCATATATAAAGAATGCCTAGGGCTTAAGCACAAACCAAATACTTAAAGTTTATCACTTTTGTTTTCTTTCCTTATCGCTTTAAAGGATGCTTCTTGCAATTCTAAAACAGAATAATGGTGGAACCAAGGTCCCCATTTTCTTTCTGGCTGTCAGGTGAGGGCCACTCACAGCTTCTTGAGGCTGCCACGTTCCTTGTTTCATGATCTCCCTCCTTCCTCCGCTTTTAAAGTGAAAGACGTGAGACTGGTCATATTGAAGGTCTTTGGCCCTTCATTCTCCGTCTGTTTTCACATCTCTGACCACAATCAGTAATAATTATCCACTTTAGGGCCTCATGTGATCAGAGTTGGTCCACTTGGATAATCCAGGAAAATCTCCTCATCCTAACATTCTTAGCTTTATCACATCTGCAAAGTCCTTTTTGCCCTGAATTACAACATATTCACAAATTCCAGAGATAGGGTTGTGGGCATCTTTGGTAGGTTCAATTATTCTGCCCACCATACTATAAGATTGTTTAAGGTAGTGGAAATAAATCTTTCTTAAAAGTCCAGAAAGCATATCAAATGGCTTACTGGTAATTAAGCAGAGTGAAATATTTTACATATGTGTTAAAATGATAAAAGTTAGGACTTAGAATAAAAACATACTCCCATTATAACCTTTGTTATCAAAATACCTGCAATAGTGAGACTCAGTCGGATCTTCCAGTTTAAAAAATAATAGTCATTTTTGATAAATGGGTATGACTGATGTGCAGAATTTTCTTTTTAAGTAAAGCTTTTACAGTTAACATATAATATAAGCTGCAAGATGAGGAGATGGAGCAAGTTGGCAGAATAGAAGGCTCTATAGATTGTCCACTCTACAAGGACACCAATTTAACAACTATTTACACCACAAAAGCACCTTCATAAGAACCAGAATTCAGGTGAGCACTCACAGTACCTGGTTTTCAATTCACATAGCTGAAAGAGGCACTGAAGAGATACTAAAAACTGTCTTGAATCACAGACGCCACCCCACTCCCATTTTCCAGCAATGAAGGCATGGTGCTGAGAGCATTTCCGTAACTTAGGGAGAGGAAGAACTCAGCAGTTGTGAGGCATTGAACTCAGTGCTGCCATATTAAAGCAGAAAGAAAATGCTGACCAAACACTGCTGATGCTTGACTACAGAGGGAGCATTTAAATCAGCCCTAGCCAGAGGGGAATTGTCAATCCCAGCAGTCAGAACTTAATTTCCTGCAACCATCACCACCACAGGATAAAGGCTCCGGGGTCTTAAATAAACTTGAAAGGCAGTTTAGGCCACAAGGACTGAAACTCCTAGGTGAATCCTAGTGCAGAAAGGGGCCTAGAGCCAGAGGGACAGGAGTGCACAAGACTGACTTGAGACATCAGCCCGGGTGGCTAAGGGAGTACTGGCCTCACCTCTAACCGAAACCCAGGCTTCACAACTTGTGGCTCCAAAAGAAACCCCTTTCTTCTGCTTGAGGAAAGGAGGGAGCAGGGAGGACTTTGTTTTGCATCTTGGATACCAGCTAAGCCACAGCAGGATAGGGTACTGGTCAGAGTCATGAGGCACACTTTTCAGGGCCTAGCCCCTGAATGACATTTCTACACAAACTCTTGGACAGAAGGGCACCTGATATCTTCAAGGGAAGGAATCAGTTCTAGCAGGCTTTATCACCTGATAACTGAAGAGACCTCGGGTCCTGAAAAAACAGCAGCAATACCTAGGTACTACATCAAGGGCCTTGGGTGAGACACTGAGACTTGCTGACTTCAGGTAAGACCAGGTCCATCCCCAGCTATCTTGGCTACAGGGAGAGACTTCTCCTTGAGTAAGGCAAAGGGAAAAGTAAAGGAGAATTTGTCTTGTACCTTAGGTAACAATTCAGCCACACGATCATAGAGCACCAGCTGGGTTCTTGGGGTCTTTGATTCCAGGCCTTGGATCTTAGACAGTATTTTTGGACCTGCCCTGGGCCAGAGAGGAGCACACTGTGATGGTTAATACTGTCAACTTGATTGGATTGAAGGATGCAAAGTATTGATCCTGGGTGTGTCAAAGGAGATTAACATTTGAGTCAGTGGGCTGTAAAAGGCAGACCCACTCTCAATCTGGGTGGGCACAATCTAATTAGCTGCCAATGTGTTCAGTATATGAAGCAGGCAGAAAACATGAAAAGGCTACACTGGCTTAGCCTCCTAGCCTACATCTTTCTTCCATGCTGGATGCTTCCTGCCCTCAAACATCAGACTTCAAGTTCTTCAGCTTTGGGATTTTGCCTGGCTTCCTTGCTTCTCAGCTTGCAGATGGCCTGTAGTGGGACCCTGTGATCTTGTGAGTTAATATTCCCTAAAAAACTCCCCTTATAAATATATTATTGGTTCTTCCCTCTAGACAACCCTGACTAATACACACTCTGTCCTCAAGGGTGAGTCCAAGGCCAGGCAGCATTCACTGGCCAGGGAGTGGTTACAACAGGCCATAAGTGAGAGCTAGTGCTGTGATGGCTTCAGATATGACACAGCACAGTCATAGTGATGATGGCCACAGGGAAGCTTGTGTCACTCCACTCCCAACTCCACATGGCTCAGAACAGAGAGACTTCAGTTGTTTGGGAGAAAGTAAAAGAAGGGAATAAGAGTCTCTGCCTGGTGATCCAGAGAATTCTTCTGAATATTGTCCAAGACCTTCAAGGTGGTACCTCAATGAGTCTGTAAGAACCACAGTGTTACTGGGCTTCAGGTGTCCCATACAGCAGATACAGCTTAGAACACAACACGCAAGTCCCTTTGAATATCTGATAAACCTTCCCAAGAAGGATGGGTATAAACAAGCCCAGACTGCAAAGACTGAAATAAATATCTAACTCTTCAATGCCCAGACACAGATGAACACTGAAAAGTACCAAGACAATCCAACAAAACATGACCTCACCAAATGAACTAAATAAAACACTAAGGACCAATCCTAGAGAGGCAAATATATGTGACCTTTCAGACAGAAAATTAAAATAGCTCTGTTGAGGAAACTCAATGAAATTCGAGATAACACAGAAAAGAAATGTATAATTCTATCAGATAAATTTAGCAGAGATTGAAATAATAAAAGAGAATGAAGCAGAAATTCCAGAGCAGAAAAATGCAATTGGCTCATGAAAGAAAGCATCAGAGTCTTAATAGCAGAGTTGATGAAGCAGAAGAAAGATTAATGAGTTTGAAGACAGGCTATTTGAAAATACAGAGGAGACCAAAAAAAAAAGAAAAAGAAAGAAAGAAGAAGAAAAACCAATAAGCCACACCTAAAAGATCCAGAAAACAGCCTCAAAAGGGCAAATCTAAGAGTGATTTGCCTTGAAAAGGATATAGAGAAAGAGATAAGGAAGAAAGTTTATTCAAAGGGATAATAATGAAGAACTTCCCAAACTAGATAAACATATCCAAGTAAGGGAAGGTTATAGAACACGAAGTAAATCTAATCTAAAGAAGACTGCTTCGAGGCCTTTAATGATCAAACTCCCAAAGGTCAAGGATAAAAAAAGAATCCTAAAAGTAACAAGAGAAAATAAGCAAGTAGCATACAATGTAGCTCCAATATGTCTGGCAGCAGACTTTTCAGTGGAAATCTCACAGACCAGGAGAAAGTGGCATGACATATGAAGATGCTGTTGAAAAAAAGAAAATAGCAAACAAATAAAAAAAGCCTTTTTACTCTACATTATTATATCTGGTGAAAATATTCTTCAAACATGAAGGAGAAATAAGCACTTTCCCAGACAAAGAAAAGCAAAGTGATTTTATCAACACCAGACCTGCCCTACACAATATACTAAAGGAACTATTGCAACCAGAGAGAAAAGGATGTTAATGAGTGATAAGAAACCTTCTGAAGGACAAAACTCACTGAAATAAGTATATAGAAAAACACGGAATAGTATAACACAGTAACTGTAATATTATAACACTGTGATGTGCAAACTAATCTTAAGAAGAAGTACTAAACGATTAACCAATTAAAATAATTACAACAGCTTTTCAAAACATAGTACAACAAGACATAGAGACAACAAAAAGTTAAAAAGTAGGGAGATGAAGTTAAGTCATAGAATCTTTATTAGTTTTCTTTTTGCTTATTTGTTTATTTAGACAAAGATTTTTAAGTTGTTATCAACTTAAAATAATGTATTATAAAATAGTATTTACAACCACAATGGTAACCTAAAACCAAGAATTATACAATGGATACACACACACAAAAAGCAAGAAACAAAATCACATCACCAGAGAAAATTACCTTCACTAAAAGGAAAACAGGAAGGAAAGAAAAAAGAAAGATAATACTGGCTGGGTGTGGTGGCTCACATCTGTAATCCCAGTACTTTGGGAGGCCAAGATGGGCACATCACCTGAGGTTGGGAGTTTGAGACCAGCCTGATCAACATGGAGAAACCTTGTCTCTACTAAAAAATACAAAAATTAGCTGGGCATGGTGACACATGCTTATAATCCTAGCTACTCAGCAGGCTGAGGCAGGAGAATCACTTGAACCTGGGATAGGACGTGGAGGGTGTGGTGAACCGAGATCACGCCGTTGCACTCCAGCCTGGGCAACAAGAGTGAAACTCTGTCTCAAAATAAATAAATAAATAAATAATAATAATAATAATACCAATTAAAAGAAAGATAGGACCACAAAACAGCCAGAAAACAAATAACACAATGGCAAGACTAAGTCCTTACTTATCAATAATTACTCTGAATCATTGAATGTAAATGGATTAAACTCTCCACTCAAAAGACACAGAGTGGCTGAATGGATAGAGAAACATGATCCATTGATCTGTTGCCTACAAGAAACACATTTAACCTGTAAAGGCACACATAGACTGAAAATAAAGGGAGGACAAAAGATATTTCATGCCAAAGGAAACTAAGAAAGAGCAGGAGTAGCTATACTTATATAAGACAAAATGGATTTCAAGACAAAAACTATAAGAAGGGACAAAGAAGGTCACTATATAAATGGGTAAATTCAGGAAAGGAATATAACAATTTTAAATATATGTGCACATAACACTAGAGTACCCATATATATAAAGCAAATATTATTAGAGCTAATGAGAGATATAGACCCCAAAACAATAATAGCTGGAGAATTCAACATTCCATTTTCAGCATTGGAAAGATCTTCCATAAAGAATATCAACAAAAAATAATTGGACTTAATCTGCACTATAGACCAACTACATGCCAGTAAATTGAAAAATCTAGAAGACATAGACAAATTTCTGGAGATGTCCAACCTACCAGGTTTGAACCCATGAAGAAATGCAAAACCTGAACAAACTAATAACAAGTAGTAAAACTGAAGCTAGAATGAAAACTCTTCAAGGAAAGAAAAACTCAGGACTTGATAGCTTCGCTGCTGAATTCTACCAAATATGTAAAGAACAAATACCAATCCTACTCAAACTATTCTGAAAAATAGAGAAGATAATACTTCAAAACTCAAATCTATGAGACCAGTATTACCCTGATACCAAAACCAGACAAAGACATATCAAAAAACAAAACAAAACAAAACAAAAAACTAAAGGCCAATATCTATGATGCATATCGATGCAAAAATCTTCAAGAAAATACTAGCCAACCAAATTCAACAATAAATTTAAAAGGTTATTTATTATGACCATTATTATCCCTGGGATGCAAGCATCATTCAAACATGGACACATGGGATCACATCAAGTTAAAAAGCTTCTGCACAGCAAAAGAAGCAATCAACAAAGTGAGGAGACCACATACAGAATGAGAGAAAATATTTGCAAACTATCCATCTGAAAAGAGATTAATAACCAGAATACATAAGGAGCTTAAACAATTCTATATGAAAAAAGATCTAATAATCTGACTTAAAAATGGGCAAAATATTTGACTATACATTACTCAAAAAAGATATACAAATGGCAAATAGGCATATGAAAAGATGCTGAACATCACTGATCATTAGAGAAATGCAAATCAAAACTACAATGAGATATCATCTCACCCAAGTTAAAGAGACTTTTATCCCAAAATTAGTCAATAACAAATGCTAGTGAGGATGTAGAGAAAAAAAAACCCTCATACACTGTTGGTGGGAATGTAACTAGTACAACTAGTATGTAGAACAGTTTGGAGGTTCTGCAAACTAAACATTGAGCCAGCAATCCCACTACTGGGTATATGCCCAGAAGAAAGAAAATCAGTGTATTGAAGAGCTATCTGCATTCCCATGTTTGTTGCTGTGGCATTATTCACAAGATCCAAGATTTGGAAGCAACCTGTGTCCATCAACAGATGAATGGATAAAAAAATGTGGTACATATACACAATGGAATATTATTCAACCATAAAAAGAATGAGATCCTGTCATTTGCAACAACACAAATGGGACTGGAGTTCACTATGTTAAGTGAGGTAAGTCAGGCACAGGAAGACAAAAATCATATGTTGTTACTTATTTGTGGGATCTAAAAATCAAAACGATGGAGCTCATGAACATAGAGAGTAGAAGGAAGGTTGACAGAGGCTGGGAAGGATAGGGTGGGGCAGGGGAGGGTTGAGGATGGTTAATAGGTTCAATAAAATCATAATTATAAAGAGTGAATAAGACTTACTATTTGATAGCACAAAAGGGTGACTATAGTTAACAATTTAATTGTACATTTTAAAATAACTGAAACAGTATAACTTAATTGTTTATAACACAAAGGATAAATGAGAGAATGGATAACCCATTTATTATGATGTAATTATTATGTATTGCATGCCTGTGTAAAAACATCTCATGTATCCTATAAATATATACACCTAGTAAGCACCCACAAAAATTAAAAATTAAAAAGTAAAAATTGAAATAAAGATTATAATAATATAACATGCATGAAGGGCAATGACTTTCATTTTCTTTTTTATTGAACTAGCTCCAGAACTTAGAACAGTGACCAAAACATGGTACATGTGAAAACTATGTGTGCAAGAAATGAGGGAATTGATTAATAAGTGGAGTGTAACTAACAGCAATTTAATAAGGATTATTCAAATTTGATATTAAAAATAAAGTTAAAGTTAGTAATATAACTATAAATCTACTAGCAAAATGGGTTGGTACACAATTGTAAAGTTTGTACTACACATGTTCACACAGATGGGCCTTTATTTAAGCTTTGCTATCATTCATTGTTGCCTCAATATTGTTTTTGTTAGTCCCCCAAAAGTAATGTATTTTGAAGTCCTGTTACCTTTGCTATTTAATTATAAATCAGAGTAAGTACAGTGTAACTCTTATCTGTTTACTTTAATGCAGCCTTTTAATTTGTTTGTTCTTGTTTGTTTGTTTACAGTACATAGTAACAAATACATCTATAATCTTTAGCTAGTGGTTTTCCACATCCTAGTCTTTAAGATAAACATGCATTGTAACTCAGTATGAATCATTAATATCCTTATTTGTAAAGCTATTTTAGTCATAATTTTTCAAAATTTGTTGGTACAATGTTTTAACTTTCATGTTGAATCTCATTTCCTAATGGAAAAATAGAACACATAGGGAAAATAATTATTTAGTCCTTCTTAAGTGGCTTCTGGTAAATAAAATTGAGTTCTAGTTCTACGTCTAGTATTAAATTTTACATTTTAAGAACAATACTAAAACAAATAAGGCCTTGGTTTAATTTTGCAGAGGACAGAGAATATGGAGAAAATATCTCATGAAGATATTCCACGAAAAAACAAATAACTGATGGAGTTCAATTTAGAGAAGGGATGCCTTTGAGAGGCTATGAAACTTTTATTCAAATAGTCTTGGAGCTTTGTGTGTTGAGCCTGATACTATTAGCTCCACAAGTAGATCTGTGTTAAAATAAATGTGTAGACATTACCCAATGACATATTGTGGTTCAAGGAAAGCAGAACTTTCTTACAACTCATTAAATTCATAAATAAAATGTAATATTATATGTAATGTGGTGGGTGCACTATTATCAGAGGAATTCAAACAGAGCTACCGAGTAAGGCATGGTTAAAGGGAAGAAACAATGATATCTCCTAAAGGTAGCATACTCTGCTACCTCCCACATTAAATTTATATCTCCCACCCCGACACAAATTTGAATTTCTAACCCCTTAAAGTTGAAAAAGGAAGAGGGAAATGACAAAAGCAGAGGGAGAGAGTGAGCACTCGAACAAGCACCTGAGCCTCAGATGGTGATGCTACTCTGCAGATTACATGAGGAGTTGCTATCTGTGGTCTGTGCTAGCTTGAAACACTCCAGGGAAGTGATAGTAATTTTAGTGTGGAATGGACGGGATGCAAAGTGAGAGGCAGCCTTGAGGGGAGGAGGAAGAATGATGCCTAGAAGACTAAACCTTACAGCCCAGAATTCTCAGCCTAGAAAAAGGCTAATATGGATTATTTAACATTGAAACCTGAATACCTTGTATCTCAAAGGATCATGCTGACATGGATAATGATAAGTATGCTATGCACTGACCATATAGAACTGAAGATTACAGGGTCTATTTTATATATATTCAATATGTCTCCTGGAGTCATGGAAACACAAAAATAAGAAGAATTATTACAATGAAAGATTGAAGTGATTTGTTCTATCAACTCTTGGAATCAGAAATATTTAGATTTAGAGAGCTAAAATAAATAATTTGTTCATCTCTAGCATATCCAACTTTCAGCAGTAAGACCATGTATATAAATTACACACATAGAAAAAGATCCATATGTGTATATATATATAGCGAGAAAAGGGCTATAAATATGTAGATCAATTATTCATAAGTGTGTATGTCTAAATATAAATAGTTTTTCTCTCATCGTGGAGACAATATGATTCATATATAATATACATATACATATAAGAACTCAGCAATAGTCCTCCTCGTAAGTGGGATTTTGTGGAGAAGTAGAAAGGGAGGACTTTTAATATTTACTATATTCTCCTGTATTGCTTCTAATTTTGCAATAAGCATATATTATATTTTTATTAATATTAAATGATATTTTCAAGACTTCAATAAATAAAATAATTACTTTTTCTGTTGTTCTCCTCAACTTCTGCCTTGACTGCTACATTAAGAATAGGGTTCGTGTGTGTGTGTATGTGTGTGTGTGTATGTGTGTTCTTTCTTGATATATCTTCAGAACCTATAATAGTGCTTTGCATATGACAGGCACTGAATAAATATTGCATATCTGAATTACCTCTAGATACATAGTATAATGTTCTAAAGGGAAAGAAGTATGTCATTTCCATTTAATGAACATATGGTAATATAATATTAAAATGGTGAATAGTAATATTTGATGTTTTTATTTTTGATGCTTTATGATATTAAGTTAAATAGTCTCTTAAAAGGAAAAGAAAGATATTTTAAACATTTCTATCACAATCAATAATAATTAAGGGAAAAATAGTTCTAACATTTACAGGGTAATCTTCATCATGTGGGAATTGTGCAAAACAGGACTACGTGCCACATAGAGGGCGCTGAGTCTCATTTTCATGAAGGACATAGCAATGACACTTTTGATATTAATCTCCAACTGAGGTTATTCATAAGTCAGGGTATTTTCAATGTGTTAACATGATCAACTCACTATCTGTAATTCTTTAAAGCCTAACCTCATTTTGATAAACTTGCTTTGATATTTCATCATTTATAATATACTGGGACTCTCAAAAGTCAAAATATGCTAGGCCATTTTTAACCTCTGGGATATGTTGATGAAAACATCTGAAAATGCCAGATACCCTGATAATTTTTCTTTTTTTAAACTCTTGTTCTAATAAGTTATTTATAATAAATTGTGACAAAAATGGGACACAGGCTTTAAGTGTTTATTCCTAATGTGTATTAGCATTTTCTCTATCATATTTTATGTAGGGAGCATTAAATTTAGCTTTTTAACTCTAAATTTAATTCTCTCTCTCTCTCTCTCTACCCCTCTCTCCTCGGGGGGGGGGTGTGTGTGTATGTCTTGTTTTAGATTTACTAATGATACTGACTGGGGGGAACATATATGAAAAAAATCCAATTTAACTTATTAGTTCACTGAATGAGCCAGGCACTTTTCTAGGTGCTTTCATGTTTGTGATTCCATCAATGTTTCACTAAATATTCTATTACACATGGACTTGAAAATCGTTGGTTTAGAAAAATGTTAGCTATTTTGGTGATTTCCATATTTGGATTTATGTTATGTCCATCAAAAATAGGAGTAGATTACACTCTGATATTGTTTTTCAACCATAGGAAACAGAAGCTTTAGCAAACAAAGAGATAGAACAAATCGGTTTTAGTTTATTTCCTTATTCAGGCAAGTTGGTAATCTTAACCCATATGAACATTTCTGAACCAAGCCACCTCTTGCTGAAATTTATTTGTTACTTATTTTTGCCTTATTAGGAACACAGAGGGGCACGTGCTTCCTTAGCCTATCTGCTGATACAGAAATGTTATGAAGTAGGTAGAATTTTTAACTAAGGCAGTTTTAGGCTTAGATTTGCAGAGGTAAATTATACTATTTCAGACAGATACTGCATAGCTTACCTTTACACGTTGGTGTTTCTTCCTTAAACATATTTTCTTATTTGGTATAGCAATATTATTCTTTGAAAAAGGAAAATTCATTATTTGTACTACATGACTTGGGCACATTTGGGATATTCCCAAAGATATCTAATAATAATATGAGTGCATAACTTTATTTAATTAAGCAAGAGTAAAATCAAACAGCAATCAACTTGTTCAATATAACTGTGACAGACTATGATCTTCCAGGAAAATAAACTGTATCAGATTTTTTAATTAATAGACCATGTTTGCTTAATCCATAGATTTTATTTTAAAATTCTCTAAAATATTAAAATAAATCATTCTCACAGATTCTGTGATTCAAAAGTCAATCTAATGAAGAATGTAGTATAAAATGGTTGAATTTCTCTGATGATCAGTGATGTTGAGCTTCTTTTCATATGTTTGTTGGCCGCGTAAATGTCTTCTTTTGAGAAGTGTCTGTGAATATCCTTTGCCCACTTTTTGATGTTTTTTCTTTTCTTGTAAATTTGTTTAAGTTCCTTGTAAATTCTGGATATTAGACCTTTGTCAGATGGGTAGATTGCAAAAATTTTCTTCCATTCTATAGGTTTCCTGTTCACTCTGATGATAGTTTCTTTTGCTGTGCTCTTTAGTTTAATGAGATCCCATTTGTCCATTGTGGCTTTTGTTGCAATTGCTTTTGGCATTTTTGTCATGAAGTCTTTTCCCATGCTTATGTCTTCAATGGTATTGCCTAGATTTTCTTCTAGGATTTTAATAGTTTTGGATTTTATATTTAAGTATTTAATCCATCTTGAGTTAATTTTTGCAAAAGGTGTAAGTAAGGGATTCAGTTTCAGTTTTCTGCATATGGCTAGCCAGTTTGCCCAGCACCATTTACTATTGAATAGGAGATCCTTTCCCCGTTGTTTGTTTTTGTCAGGTTTGTCGAAGATCAACTGGTTGTAGATATGTGGTGGTATTCCTGAGGGCTCTGTTCAGAGAAATGCAATTCAAAACCACAATGAGATACCGTCTCACGCCAGTCAGAATGGCAATTATTAAAAAGTCAGGAAACAATAGATGCTGGTGAGGCTGTGGAGAAATAGGAACACTTCTACACTATTGGTGTGAATGTAAATTAGTTCAACCATTGCGGAAGACAACGTGGTAATTCCTCAAAGATCTAGAACCAGGAATACCATTTGATCTAGCAATCCCATTACTGGGTATGTAAACAAAGGAATATAAATCATTCTGCTATAAAGACATGCACATGTATGTTTATTGCAGAAATATTTACAATAGCAAAGGTGGAACCAACCCAAATGCCCATCAATGATAGACTGGATAAAGATGATGTGGTACATATATACCACAGAATACTATGCAGCCATAAAAAGAAATGAGATCATGTTGTTTGCAGCTGGAAGCCATTATCCTCAGCAAACTTAACACAGAAATAGAAACCAAACACCGCATGTTCTCACTCAGAAGTGGGAGTTGAACAATGGGAACACATGAACACAGAGGGGAACAACACACACCAGGGACTGCTGGGGGTAGGATGCAAGGGGAGGGAACTTAGAGGATGGTTCAATAGGTGTAGCAAACCACCATGACACATGTAGACCTATGTAGCTAATCTGCACATTCGGCATATGTATCTCTTTTTATAGAATGAAGAAAAACAAAAAAAATTAAAACATATGTATATATAATAAAATAAAATGGTTGAATTATTAGTGTCATGTAGACATCATTTGGAAGTGCAATCACAGGCTGTGGGACACAAACAGAAATTAACAAGGGAAAGTACTTTCACCTCTGTTACCTCCTTAAGTAGAGATTATTTATTCAGCCAAACACTGGTGCTAGATGCACAAAAACTGTTTATTATGTGTGAGCATAATAAGCTTTTATCTTTTAGAGTAGAACTATATGGGTATGCTGCTTTCAAAACAATTTAATTTTTTATATTTTGAGTTTTTAAATTGAGATAAAATACATCTAACATAAAATTTGAAAATTTAATGATTTCAGCAGTACCATTCAGTGACATTAATGACAATCACAATGTTGTACAGCCATGACCAGTATCTACTTCCAAAACTTTTCTGTTATCCCAAACAGTTATGCTATACTCATTAAGCAACAACTTTCCATTTCCGTCTCCCTTCAGTACCTGGCAACCTCTAATCTAGTTTCTGTCTCTATGAATTTATAGATATTTTATATAAGTAGAATAATAAATTATTCGACCTTTGTATCTGACTTATAGAGCCCATCACAATGTTTTCAAGTTTCATTCATGTTGTAGCATATATTAAAACTTTGTTCCTTCTTGGCTAAATAATATTCCATTATATGTATAGATGACATTCTGTTTATTAATTCATCTGTTGATCAACACTTGAATTCTTTCCACCTTTCCACCATTCTGGTCATTGTGAATGATGCTGCAATAAGTATTGGTGTAAATGTTTGAGTCCTTGTTTCAATTCTTCTGAGTATAAGCCTGGAAATGTAGTTGCTGGGTCATAGGATAATTTTGTTTAACTTCTTGAGTAACTGCCAAACTGTTTTCCACAGCAGCTGCACCATTTTACATTTCCTCCAGCAATGTATGAGGGTTTCAATTTCTCCACACTCACAAAAAATTACTTTCCCTTTTTGTTTTTTAATAAAACATGCCTAGGATGTACAAATTGGTATCTAGTCGTACTTTTTATTTGCATTTCACTAATAACTAATAATAATGAACTTTTTATGTTCTTTTGGCCATTTGTATATCTTATTTGGAGAAATGTTTACTTAATTTCTTTGCTCATTTTAAAATAAGGTAGTTTGTGTGTTGTTGAGTTCAAGAGTTTTTTAATATA
The DNA here is from genome assembly GCF_000951045.1 of Mandrillus leucophaeus. Classification (NCBI taxonomy): domain Eukaryota; kingdom Metazoa; phylum Chordata; class Mammalia; order Primates; family Cercopithecidae; genus Mandrillus; species Mandrillus leucophaeus. Next base: position 1,141,224 of record NW_012109552.1, read on the forward strand.
ATGTGGATATTAAATTCTTATTTTAGTATGTAATTTGCAAATGTTTTCTCTCATTCCGCCAGTTTTCACTTTCTTGTTAGTATCGTTTGATCCACAAACATTTTAAAATTTTTGATGAAGTTTAATATACATTTTTTCTTTGTATTTTGTGCTTTTGGTGTCATTTGATAATTCCCTTGCCATATCCAAGATTAAGAAGATTAACCCCTACGTTTTCTTCTGAGAGTTTTATGGTTTCAGCTTTTGTCCTTAGATTGTTGTTCCATTTCAATTAATTTTTACATAACGTGAGTTAGGGGTCTAATTTTATTATTTTGCATATGTAAAACCAGTTTCTCACCACCATTTATCGAAGATGCTATTCTTTTTCAACTAAGTAGACTTGGCACCTTGCCACAAATCAACTGCTCGTTAATGTATGGAATTATATCTGGACTCTCAATTCTGTTCCACTGGTCTATAGGTCTATCCTTATGCCAATACAACACTGTTTTGATTATTGTAGCTTTGTAGTAGGCATCAAACCTGAGAAGTATGAGGCTTCCAACATTGTTCTTCTTTTCCAAAATTGTTTTGGTTATTGGGGGCCAATTTAAGTTTCGTATGAATTTAAAGATTGACTTTTCAATTTCTTCCAATGTTTTACAATTTTCAAGGTACAAGTCTTTCATCTCCTTCATTACATTCATTATTTGGTATTTCATTCTTCTAGATGTTATTGCAAATGGACTTGCTTTCATAATTTCATTTGGCAGATTGTTGCATATTGATGTATACTACACCTTTCCTGAATTTATTACTAGCTCTGGAAGATTTCTTGTAGATTATTTGATGCTTTCTATGTAGAATGATGTCATTTATAAACAGAAGTAACTTCCGTGATAATTTTGATTTTTTAAAATTTCTTTTAATTGTCTTATTGTTCCATTTAGCACTTCCAGTACAAAGTTGAATAAGAGAGGTCGAAAGCAGGCACCCTTGTGTTCCTATTCATAAGGAGAAACATTTTGGTCTTTCACCATCAAGTATGATGTTAGCTGTGAGTTTTACATAAATAACCTTTAATATGTTAAGAAAATTCCCTTCTTTTCTTTGATTTTTGAATATTTTAGCATGAAAGGATGTTGAATTTTTGTCCAATGTCTTTTCTACATCAAGTGAGTTGATTACCTGTTGTTTTTCTTCAGTCTATTAAATAGTGCATTATATTTATTTATTTTCTTATGTCTAACCACCCTTGAATTACTAGGATAAATCTCATTTGGTCATGTTAAATCAGCCTTTTAATATGCTGTTTGATTGGTGAGTATTTCTTTGTGGATTTTTTTTTTTTTTTTTACCAATTCAGTCTCTAAAACAGCTTTATTTGCTTAGAATTAGATATTTATTAAAAATATTAAGGGAATAGTTAGTGCCACCTACTGTTGCCAGACACTATGATGAATACAGTGTGTAAAATTGTGAAGGAAGACATGATTCTTATAATTTGTAGCTTATAGTATAGAAATTTGAGACTCTACATGTTTTTCGTTTTTGTTCTTTCTTTCTTTCTCTTTTTGAGGGACCAGGGTATCATAAAGTGAGGCAAAGCATCAATGAAAATGATTACAAAAAGATGCATGACTCTGGTTTTCACTATGAATAATTTGTATGTTTCGAGTATGTTTTCTAAGTTACACACATTGAAAAGTGACATTTATTTAAATTGAAACTTGGTTCAATTTAAATGAAATTAATGTTTCAATTTAAATGAACTTAAAAGTGTTATAAACTCACAAATGATAGTTTTAGTGTCTTCCCGCGTTAGCCAGGGGACTATCAAGAGTTAAATAAAAATAAAATAGAATTCCCACCAATTTATCCAAGACATTTATATGAAGGTAGACATCATCCTTGTAACTTGTTTGATCTTTTGAATAGCACCTTATATTATTTTATAATATTTATTTGTAATTTTTGTGCATATTATTAGTAATTATTAAATGAATTAGACTTTTAAAGACAATGAATTATACAAGTTAAGCTATAATAAGTTTGCATGTTTTATAAATATGGAAAATTCAAGTTTATGAAATGGATACTTTTTTTCTGTAATATTAGCTTCTTTACCACTGCTGTATCTTTGCTGGTACACACACATACACAAACACACACACATATATTCAAATCCATACATATACTTTATATAATTGGAAATTATATAATACATGTATCAATAACTTTCTATGTATGTCTACAAACATATTTGCACGTGTGTGTACAAATGTACACATTCATTTTCCAGAATTATATTTAGAGATTTCTTTTTCCACATTTAATGTTTGGTGGAAATAATGTTAACACTGGTTTGACAGAGTTGACTGGGGGTTAAATTGCAGAAACTTACTGATGAATTCTTCGATAGCACTGTGGTCTTCATTTAAAAGTAATAAACATTAATTGTTTTAATACTTTTACTTCCAGTAAATGAACTAAACAAATAAATTACTTGGTTGGTGATTTTTTAAAAGTCTTAGAAAGTTTTTATGGGTACATAGTAGGTGTGTATATTTATGGGGTACATAAGATGTTTTGATACAAGCAGGCAATGTGAACTAAGCACATTGCAGAGGGTAGGGTTTCTATCCTGTCAAGCATTTATCCTTTGAGTTACAAGCAATTGAATTATATTCTTTAAGTTATGTTAAAATATACAATTAAGTTATTTCTGACTATTGTCACCCTATTGTGCTGTCAAATAGTAAGTCTTACTCATTTTTTCTACTTTTTAGTCCTCTAGATTGGTAAAATTTAAAATTACTGCTTGGAACAAGAGAGATTGTGGTACACTCAGTATATATTTAGTTCATACCTTTTGGATATGCTAGGAAAAGAAGAAAAAAGGCAAAATATTAGTGTAAACCCACTGAAAATAAAAGAATAACAGTTCAATCACTTTTAAGAGAGAGTATAAGAATTTTTCAAATTTCTGAATGAAGAAGATAAAATTTGCTAGAGTGCTACAAGCATGGAGGTTTCACTTGGATACTCTTATTCCCCAGTAAAATATAATATTAATAAAATGCATGAGTAAGCTTAAGAGAATTAAATTAAATCATCATGCAAAAAGCAAAATATTTAAAGACAAACTATGTAAAACTAAAACAGGTTAAACCCAGCAAAGTGCAATAGGTAGAGTGATGGGAGAATCAGACATATTGCCTATGTGGATTGAGATATGTAATTTTAATCCTTCTATGCACATGTCAGATATTGTCTTTGGCCTGCATGAAATATATAGCTTAACCAGGCCACTGCATAGAACCAGTGATATACTTTGAATGTGTGTCCCCTTCAAATCTGATTTTGAAATATGATCTCCAATGTTGGGTGTGGCCAAGTGGGAGGGGTTTGGGTCATGAGGGTGGATCCTCTTTGAATGGCTTGGTGCCATCCCTTTGGTAATGAGTGAGTTCTTGCTTTAGTAGTTCTTATGAGAGCAAGTTGTTTAAAAAGTCATGGCATCTCCTCCTCTCTCTCTTGTTCCCACTCTTGCCATGTGACACCTACCCTCCCTTTCCCCTCCACCATGATTGGATGCTTTCTGGGACTTCACCAGAAGCAGATGCTGTTGTCATGTTTCCTGTGTAGTCTGCAGAACCAAGAGCCAATAAATACTTTTTAAAAAATAAATTGCAGAGTCTCAGATATTTCTTCATAACAATGCAAAACAAACTAACACAATAAATTCTTTGAGATATTTGGGTCCTCTAATAAACAAACCAACCAACAAATAATCAAAAAATCTAACTCATTTACTGGCCCAAGAGAACACGATGTTTTGATAATTTAAAATAGAGTAAAATATGTTGAATCTTTAAAATATCATAACTAATTGGGAAAAAAAGAATAAAATGAAAATGTTATAAATTATTTAATACATACGTATAACTGTCTACTTGTATACAAATAAACTTACATGTATTCTTGATGAAATCTAATTATTGTAAAGGGTGACATCACCAAGATGGTAGGGTAGGAGACACAAACCTTGATGGCAAAATAAAAGTGAAAACAATTTGTATATAAATATATATATTGCTTACTAGTATTTAATGGGGCATGAATCATGAAACACTGTCACTCAGATTACTGGTTCATGTGATATCAGCCTCAAATTA
>NW_012109552.1:1145433-1147634 GCF_000951045.1 Mandrillus leucophaeus
GTGTAAACCCACTGAAAATAAAAGAATAACAGTTCAATCACTTTTAAGAGAGAGTATAAGAATTTTTCAAATTTCTGAATGAAGAAGATAAAATTTGCTAGAGTGCTACAAGCATGGAGGTTTCACTTGGATACTCTTATTCCCCAGTAAAATATAATATTAATAAAATGCATGAGTAAGCTTAAGAGAATTAAATTAAATCATCATGCAAAAAGCAAAATATTTAAAGACAAACTATGTAAAACTAAAACAGGTTAAACCCAGCAAAGTGCAATAGGTAGAGTGATGGGAGAATCAGACATATTGCCTATGTGGATTGAGATATGTAATTTTAATCCTTCTATGCACATGTCAGATATTGTCTTTGGCCTGCATGAAATATATAGCTTAACCAGACCACTGCATAGAACCAGTGATATACTTTGAATGTGTGTCCCCTTCAAATCTGATTTTGAAATATGATCTCCAATGTTGGGTGTGGCCAAGTGGGAGGGGTTTGGGTCATGAGGGTGGATCCTCTTTGAATGGCTTGGTGCCATCCCTTTGGTAATGAGTGAGTTCTTGCTTTAGTAGTTCTTATGAGAGCAAGTTGTTTAAAAAGTCATGGCATCTCCTCCTCTCTCTCTTGTTCCCACTCTTGCCATGTGACACCTACCCTCCCTTTCCCCTCCACCATGATTGGATGCTTTCTGGGACTTCACCAGAAGCAGATGCTGTTGTCATGTTTCCTGTGTAGTCTGCAGAACCAAGAGCCAATAAATACTTTTTAAAAAATAAATTGCAGAGTCTCAGATATTTCTTCATAACAATGCAAAACAAACTAACACAATAAATTCTTTGAGATATTTGGGTCCTCTAATAAACAAACCAACCAACAAATAATCAAAAAATCTAACTCATTTACTGGCCCAAGAGAACACGATGTTTTGATAATTTAAAATAGAGTAAAATATGTTGAATCTTTAAAATATCATAACTAATTGGGAAAAAAAGAATAAAATGAAAATGTTATAAATTATTTAATACATACGTATAACTGTCTACTTGTATACAAATAAACTTACATGTATTCTTGATGAAATCTAATTATTGTAAAGGGTGACATCACTAAGATGGTAGGGTAGGAGACACAAACCTTGATGGCAAAATAAAAGTGAAAACAATTTGTATATAAATATATATATTGCTTACTAGTATTTAATGGGGCATGAATCATGAAACACTGTCACTCAGATTACTGGTTCATGTGATATCAGCCTCAAATTATAGATTGGAATGACAATTTATAACATTGAAATGTGTCAAAGTGACCATAAAATGAGAATATGGAAGGTAGAAACAAACTTAAAGGTCGCTAATTATATCTTCCTTCTAAAATGGAAAAACGTTCCATGGTATCCATGACCAGTGTTCATCTAGGTTCAGCTGAACACTTCCTGTGACAGGAATGCACCACTCTGAGAGACAGCCCATTCCCTTGGAGCTGTCCAACAGGAGCTCTAATTGTTATAGAGGCACACCACTTTGTACTGAACTGAAATCTGTCTCTGAATAATTGTCATACATAAAAATTGTTTTTGTCATCTCCAGCAACATAATTTAATCTAGCCACTATTTTCCATGACAGTACATCAACTATCTGAAGGTATTTCTTTTGTATTTCATAAGTCTTGCCTTATGTAATTGAAACATCTTATCTTTTCCTGTTTTCTCATGTCATAGAGCTTCAAGACCTTTCAAACACAAGGTCAGTCTTGTGTTTTATAGACTTCAGCCTGTAAATATCATTCCTTAAAATGAGACAAATAAGTCTAATAAGACATTTCCATTTAATTGGGCCAGGATAGAGTATTGTGGAGATAATAGCTATTAGGAACTGAACATTATTTTTCTTCTAATCCTGTTTTTTATTAAATTTGATTTATTTTTCTACAAGCATACTGCATTTTCAAAATCACAACAAATTTAGTCATTTGAGTTTTTTACTGCTGTTTTCTATTAACGGTCTTTAAGCATTCCATAACTTTTTATCTTTGCGGTTGTGTCTTTGAGTACAGTTAAAGAACCTTAAGTAGCAGATATGGTAAATGGATCTAGCTTATAAGCACAAAGGAAGATTCATTATTTAGAATCCCAATTTTGCTAATTTGTGCAATAGCTTTCTAGTTCTCTTATAATTATATATGATTCATTATTTAAGT
>NW_012109552.1:1148504-1162081 GCF_000951045.1 Mandrillus leucophaeus
TTTTTAATAGCTTGGTTGTAGGTCCCTAAACTACAAACGATATTTCTACCCCTGTTTTCCTGATGTGGATAAACAAGTGTCATGGTCATGTCACATATTTCAAAGAAGTCCCTCATGGATCATTTTATGACATTTTAGGGGCCCTGAGGTTTACCTGCAGAACCGTCAAACACAGCAAACACTTTCTGTTAGATACAATGCCTTACATAACAGAAACAAACAAAAGAAGCAAATTCTCTGTAGAATACAGTCTTATAGAAATTCTGTCATCATTAAATAATGCAGATATTTATCTGGACTCCATAGGGTTTATGGGATGTGCTAAAACTAGGTTAATACTATAGTTTTATCTATGGGTGTTATATTTGTAATTCAGTTCCTGGCCTATGTAGTCTGTCAAACACTGGGTGAATTTTATGTCTTCCAGAGATTCCAAATTGCCTACAAAAATAATCTAGCTGTTTTGGGTTATGACAGAGACAGAGTGCCCTCTCTTCCATGCTAAAGTGTGAAATGACCCTCTCATTTTTATCATATACATATGGTATTATGGTATTTTCACATTCATGTATGCACATCTTTCGTATAGAAAATGTTTCCTCTTTGAAATAGTCATTAAACCCTGATTAGTGAAATTCATGATGCAGAGGCAGACTATATTCAGTGGAGTTCAATTGTTTTCTCTTTAGACCTCAGATTTTCTTTGCTATGTTTGATTATACATCACATTATATGTAAAAATTAACTCTAAATGGATTAAAGCTCTAATTACAAATTTTTTATAAAAACACTTGTTTTCTGAGAATTAGGAAATTCTTAGAAAAACATGTGTGTGGTCGGGCGCAGTGGTTCCTGCCTGAAATCCCAGCACTTTGGGAGGCCGAGGCGGGTGGATCACGAGTTCAGGACATTGAGACCATCCTGGCTAACACGGTGAAACCCCGTCTCTACCAAAAATGCAAAAAATTATTTGGACGTGGGGGCGGGCGCCTGTAGTGCCAACTACTCAGGAGGCTGAGGCAGGAGAATGGCGTGAACCCGGAGGCGGAGCTTGCAGTGAGCCGAAATGGTGCCACTGTACTCCACTGGGCAACAGAGTGAGACTCTGTCTCAAGAAAGAAATAAAAAAGAAAGAAAGAAAGAAAATGCGTGTATCTTTTATTGTCATGTGTTGTTTGGCAATGGATTCTTACGTTATACACCAAAATTATAAGCAATAAGAAAAAAATTGAGAACTTTTGTGTTTCAGAAATTAACTATCAAGAAATGTGAAGATAACCCACAAAAGAGGAAAAATACATTTTTATATATATAACGTGTTTATTACACACACACACACACGTGTATGTGTGTATATATATGATCAGGGCTTGTATCCAAAATATGTAGATAACAATTAAAAGACAAACCAACTGAAAATCAGCAAACCTTAAATAGACATTTTCCAAAGAAGATATAGAAATGTCTAGTATGCACACAGAAATAAGTTATTAGTTATTAGAGAAGTTCAAATTAAAATCACAATGAGGGCTGGGCGCAGTGGCTCACGCTTGTAATCCTAGCACTTTGGGAGGCTGAGGTGGGTGGGTCACCTGAGGCCAGGAGTTTGAGACCAACTTGGCCAACATGGAGAAACCCTGTCTCTACTAAAAATACAAAAATTAGTCGAGAGTGGTGGCAGGTGCCTATAATTGCAGCTACTTGGGAGACTGAGACAGGAGAATCACTTGAACCTGGGGGGCGGAGGTTGCAGTGAGCAGAGATTGCACCACTTCACTCCAGCCTGGGCTAAAGAACAAAACTCTATCTCAAAAAAATAAATAAATAAATAAAAATCACTATGAGATATTACTTCAGGCCTACTAGAATGTCTGTAATAAAAAAGATACACAATAATGGACTCTGCTGAGAAGCTGCAAACTTCATATATATCTAATGGAAATGTGAAATAATGCCACTACTTTACATACAATTTGGCAACTTTTTAATGAGTTACACAAAATGTACTATATGCTCCAACAATTCTAACTCTAGGTATGTACAACAATAACTTTAAACATATCTTGCATGAAGATTTTTACATAAATGTCTATAGGAGCATTTCTTCAAAACAGCCAAAAAGTGGAAACAATTCGAAGGTGCATTCACTAGTACCTGGACAAACACAATCACACATGGTTTCATTTACAGCAACTCTCATTAAAAAGTTAATATTTAATCACAGAAATTAGATTGAAAGTAGTGGTTATGAAGAACTGGGGTTATAATAGGGGAATTGCTGCAAATGTGCATTAGGAATCTTTTTGAAACTCTACAACAGGATTTTGGCGATGATTACATAACTCTATAAATCTACTAAAGGTTTTTACCTTTGACAAAGCCAACAAGAACATATATTGGGGAAAGCATAGACTTTTCAATAAACATTGCTGGGAAAATTGGATTGCCATATGCAGAAGAATGAAACTTGACCCGTATCTCCCACCATATACAAAAATCAACTCAAGATGGATTCAGTACTCAAATAAAAGAATGAAACTATAATAAAACCAGAGGAAAACCTAGGGGGGAATCTTCTGGACATTGTTCTAGGCAAAGGATTTATGACTAAAACCTCAAATGCACAGGCAACAAAAACAAACAGACAAATGGAGCTTGATTAAACTAAAATTCTTCGCAGCCAAAGAAATAATTAACAGAGTGAACGATCTGGAGAATGGGAGTAATATTTGGAAATTATTCATCCAACAGGGGACTAATATATAGAACATTCAAGGAATTTAAACAATTCAACAATAACAAGAAATAATCCCATTTAAAAGTGAGCAAAGGACATGAACAATTTCAAAATATGGCATACAAATGGCCAACAGGCATATGAAAAAATGTTCAACATCACTAATAATCAGAGAAATGCAAATTAAAACCAAAATGAGATACCATCTTACACCAGTCAGAATGGCCATTATTAAAAAGACAGAAAATAATTAATGCAGGGGAAGATGCGGGAGAACTCTATAAACTGCTGGTGGAAATGTAAATTAGCACAACCTCTATGGAAAACACTATGGAGAGTTCTCAGAGAACTAGCAGTAGAACCACCATTTGATCCAGCATTTCCACTATTGGATATCTACCCAAAACAAAAGAAAGAAATAATAATAAAAAAAAACCCTACACTTATACGTTTATTACAGCACTAGTCTCAATAACAAATATACGGAATCAATCAACCTAAGTGTCCATCAATGGATGAATAGATTAAGGAAATATGCTGTATAAGTATATATGTATGTATACATATATATGTCCACACACATTTAATGAAATACTATTCAGCTACTAAAAAAAGAGTCAAATCATATTTTTGGCAGCAACATCAGTGGAACTGGAAGTCATTATCTTAAGTGAAAGAACACAGGCACAGAAAGTCAAATATAACATATTCTTATTCATAAATGGGTGCTAAAAATGTATACATGTGGATAGAGAGAGCGGAATGATGAACAATGGAGACTGAAAGGTGAGGTGGTGGGAGGGGGTGGATGAAATTAGTTAATGGATACAATGTATGTTATTTGGGTGATGGATACTCTAAAGGCTCTCAGTTGTTAAGTAAATTAAAATGGATATAATTTATTCTATTTTACTTTATATTTGTTATTGCATCAATAAATATAAAACCAGATATTTAGGCGAAACATTATAACACAGAGGTTGGCAAACTTATTCTATAAAGGGAGATAGTTAATAATTTATGCTATTTTAAACATAATACACATAATACATGGTCTCTGTCACAACTACTGTGAAAGTGGTTAGAGACAGTATGTAAACAAATAGGTGTTTGTATTTACAAAACTTGTATTTACAAAAATAATGGTAGGCCAGATATGGCCCATAGGCTGTAAATTTCCTACTGCTACTGTTACAGAAGTAACTGATGGAGTTTAAATTGGTATGTCTTTTCTTTCTGGAGACAAATTAGTCAAATATCAAAAGTTTTACTTGATGCTTTTTCATACTTAAATTCTATTTTTAGTTTTTTGTCTCAAGGCAAAAATAAGATCAGTCATACATGTAATACATATGTGTATAAATATATATCCCATACATGATATACATATATACATAATCAAATGTCATTTCTAATATGTAAAATTTAGAAATGATAGCATAAATTTTGGTATCATTGTGCAATGAGACTCCGTATGGCCAAATTTACATTTATAAAAATAGAGTTTTATTGGCATGGAAACATATTCAACATGTATCAAAAGAAATATATGGTTGTAAGGATTCCATTTTGTGAAATAACATATGTACATATCTGTGTATAATTTATAGATCTGTAGCTTTATGGGGGCAAGTCTAAAATATATGCTTCTAATTTTTAGCAATATTATCTGGAGCTATAATTTCTGATAATTAAATATTTTAAAATACGTATTTCCCGTTTTGCTTATTTTTCTATAGTGAGTATATGGAGCAACACTTAAAATGAAGCAGGAAAATAAAAATCCGTATTGGCACATTTTCTTTAATAATTAAAAACATAAAAATCTGTTCTTAATATACTGATTTGAAGTTTGTAGTTAATTAAACTTTTATGAATACTCACTATATCAGTACAACAAACTACTTATCAACCATATAAAAATGAAGTGCATAACATATTACTTCAAAAATCAGTTAATTAAATATTCAAATCCATGCCTGAACTTGAAATACGACTGATTAAAAGCAATCAATTTTTAAAGCCATTTGAAAAGCACTACTCGTTGATTCTTTGTAAAAATTGACCTGGATTACTAAGTTATACACTTTTAATTATAGCAACAAACATATTTCTGCTACATATTATTTTGTTCAATCATTTATTAATTTCCTCCACTATCTTTCAAATGTCATTTAAACTGCTATATAAACAGCAAAGTCTAAATCATTTTAATTGCTAAATTTCCTTCTCAGGAATACTTAAAAATAAAAAGGCAATTCAGGCAATTAATCTGTCAGTAAGAAGACAACATAGATAAAAGCCTGATTAGCAAGATGCCACCTTATCAGATACTTCAGTTAACTGTAATTTGGGGAGCACGGTAACTTTAGGAAGAAAAAAATGGGCAAAATTTAGATTTAGAAGCAAAGGAAACACACAAAATCCCCACCAAAGAACTTTGGCAACAATCTGCTCCTTTTCTCTTAAAAACAAAGGTCATCATTTAAATCCTGTCTTACTTCTTTTTCCCAAGACTCAGAAAAAGACTTAACCTTAAACTCTTTTTTCACGACTACTAGTCAAGGTTAATGCCTTCACTTCTTGGCTTTCATCCTTTGTCATCCCATGACTGAGCTGCTGAACTCTACTTGGTGTAGTACAGCATCATTTATTTTATTCTTTTTCCTTCACCATTTAAGTGATTTAATCATAAAACTATATCCTTACTTCCTTCATTTAAAAAAAAATTCACTTTGCAACTAAACTTCTCAAAGCATTCAACTGTGTCTTCCCCACTTTATTACCTTGTATTATTACTATGCTTCTCCCTGAATTTGTCTTTTCTCAACTATTCTAAAATCTTTCTCAAGTGTTAACTGACTTCTCAACAACCACATTCAATGTAAAAAGCATAGATTTAAAAAAAACCTGGCTGCTCCATTGATATTTGTACAAGTTCGGGCAAGCTGTTCAGCTTCCCTCAATTTTAGTTTTATCATTTTTAAGGATTATTATAGCTTGTATAGCTATTTTGTAAACAAGTTTTGAAAAGTTAAGGAAAGCTAATGTGAACTACTTACTCAACAATTTAACATTTTTAGAGCATGTATGAAAAAATAGTAAATATTATTTTAAATGTACTAAATTTATTAACATCATTAGATGACTTTATGACCTACCAAATACCTCATTTAACTTTTCAAAACTTATCTACAAAGAGATATAGATGGCTAATAAGGACAAGAAAATATACTCAACAGCATTAGCCATCAGGGAAATGAAAATCAAAACTATAATGAGATATCCTTTCACACCCATTAGGATGGCTATAATAAAACCATCAGAAAATGAGAAATGTTAGTGAGGGTGCAGAGAAATTAGAATCCTTATATATTATTGGTGAGAATATAAAATGTTGCATCCACCTTGGAAAACAGTCTAGTGGTTCCACAAAAAGTTAAAAATGGAATTACTACATGATATAATTATTAAGTTACCTCAATACTAGTTAAGGAAGAAATTTTCTGATCTTAATCTATAATCATTCAACTCTCTTTTCTTCCTAGTCTCCTAAACCTTGAAATGTCCATAAACAATAAGGTATTAAATGGATGAAATTCTCATTTTCTTCCCCTCCTTTTACCTATAGAAAGCCCCAGCTGGGGGGTACAAAGAGTCATGTAAAAATTTATGTCCAATTCATAGTTTGGATTATAACATAGAACTGAGTATTTTAATTTCTAAATTGATGCTGTTTTAGTAAAATTAAATGACCATGAAAATTGTATTACTTGAAAAATCATCAAAAATATCTTCCAGGAGTAAGGGAAGAATTTTTTCCAATGGGTATATTTTAAAGTCACAGTGGGACACAAAAATAAAATTTTCTTTAAATTATAAAAACACAAAAACATTGTGTATGAAGGATGCTTGCAGAAAAATCATAGCTCATTAAAAATTATAAAAGGCCAGTAAGGTGGCTCATGCTTGTAATCTCAGCACTTTGGGAGGCCAAGGTGGGCAGATCACCTGAGGTCAGGAGCTGGAGACCACTCTGGCCAACTTGGTGAAACTCCATCTTTACAAAAAATACAAAAATTAGCTGGGTGTGGGGGCACATGCCTGTAATCCCATCTATTCTGGAGGCTGAGGCAGGAGAATCACTTGAAACCAGGAGGTGGAGGTTGCATGAGCCCACATCACGCCACCACACTCCAGCCTGGGCGACAGAGTGAGACTTGGTCTCAAAAAAAAAAAAAAAAAAAAAAATTTATATATATACACATACACACACACACACACACACACACATATATATATCACAAAATTAAAGGATAATTTCATTTTTTAAATAAAATTTAATATGGGCTATGCTTGTATTTAATTTGTTTATGCTATTGATTGCTGTCTTTAAATGCCTGTGTCTTTGGAGATCTTAAAGAAACCTTGTGACTATAAGCCTAAGCTTGCCTGAGAACATTCAGAAGACTTTTGGAAAACAAAGTTCAAAGAAAATATTTAGGAAGTACAAGTTATGAGCTCTGGCAACTAATAGTCTTTAGTTGGTGACATAATGAAGACTAGACTTTTACATTGTTCCTTATATAAAATCCTGCACTGAATTATAGTTTATCTAACTGCATCTTTATTGTTTCTAACTTGAGTCCACTTAATGGTCTGGGTAATATTCCAATTTCATGAAGATGGCCCTCCTTCTTTTTTTTTGTTTTTGCTTACTGTTCCCTACTTAGATCTGAGTGTTGTTTAAAACTCTCTCCTACACTGAATGATTTACGTAATGTTGAATATCAATATACAAACTCTTTTTTATTCAGAGACACATGGCAGCCATTCAATCGGTAGTCAATGAATAAAGAATATATGTTGATATTAAATTCAGTCAACATTGATTTATGTGATCTATTATTTTATACTGTTCTTGGAAACCAATGACATGTCTGCAATTATTACCTATCATGTGTTGTACATTTGAGTTATTAAGTTATGTCTGCCAGTGTAGATTTCCCGCAAGAAAACAACTGGAGATCAGTCAGCCATCTTGGTGTTTGCCCCTACTACTAAGTAGATTAGGTTCCAGTTCCCTTCCACCTATGCTGAAATGGGTCATACCTTGTTGTGTCTCGAGATATGTCATATTCCATGGAACTACTCTCCTGAAGACATTTTAAAATTATATTTTCAGAGTCAACGTAAGATAGCAGATGGATAATCTGCTTGGAGGCAATTGAGGTCATAGATCATTAGGCATCAGGGAAATTCTATATGTAACCAAACATCTGCATTTGAAAAATATAGTCAAAAGCTTTCCCAAAAAAATCTCAAATCCTAATTTCTTGCCAATTTAACATCTGAAAAATACAGAAAAGTTAATCATGAAAACAGAGTCAGTGGATTTTTGTACTGAAAGAGCCACTAGAGATCATGTTTTCCAACTCAATAATTTCACAGATGGAAAATGGAGCCAAAGGAAGTTAAATGCTTTATCTAGGTTCACATAACTAGTTGCTGACAAAAGTGGGACTGAAATGCGAGTTTTTGATGGTGTTTTATTACCATGCTGCTACCCTCAGCCTACTGAATCTATTAAATCCTGTGTATATATTGTAGACATTAAGCTTGTTCTCTAAACATAATACCAAAGTCCCCAATCATTTTTAATGAAGTTTCTGTAATCATATTGGAAAAATGACAGTCAAAATTATCTTTCATATATTCTCAGAGAATGCTTTCTCCTGGAGGAAATACTCAATATAAGATTAGGATAACAAGATCTCTGTAAAATGAATGTTTCCATTTGCAGAATTAAATATTTAGAGCTTCCCAGAAATGTGTTGGCATGAGTTCACATTTGAATATCTCCTTTCCAGTTTATAAGAAATAGCCTAAGAAATGAAGAAATATGGAAGACGTATCATCTGGAAGCTAGGGTAAATCATTTTCTAAATGTCAGAAACTATAAAGAATGTTTGATATATACAGGGTAGATGAGGCTCTAGACAGACTGACAAATTGTCTTCCTGTAACAGTATGGCTTAATGGAAAAGCAATGGAGATGGTGAACCACTGGGGATTAGGTAAAATGGGGCAAGGACTGTCAAGTGGATTGGTAAATTTGATTAAAGTTCTTTTGGTCCAGTGGTTTTTAACATGGGTGTTCCAGTGTGAAGGCATTATTGATTGAAAGGTGCTATTGACAATTACTGGATTAGTGCCAGAAATGCTTGAAATCTGGCAATGCTCTCAACAGTTCTACATAACAACGATCTGCTCCGTATCTTGCATCTCTCAAAATTTGAACGATGTATTGATTACTCATGTAGGTAAAAACAAGTTTATTAATAACTGTGTTGAGAATCTTTATTTTTCACATAAATACAAAATATTTCTGTACATATTTAATACTCAATGAATTTTACAGTAGGGTAATTACTATGTATGTAGATTTTTAAAAAAGACTTTTTTTTTTTAACAAGGCATAGAATGAGTCATTCCTCATTTTGGGACATTGTTTTCTTGTATTTTTTTAATAGGTTATCACACAAAATTGTTTCTGTCTACAGTTGTGCTGATGACATTTACTATGATTTTCTACGTTCAGGCACAAGCATTTGGCTCTTTCAGTATTTCCACTTGTATAGTCATCTCCAAGTTTTTATGTATAAAAATATTTTTATTATAAACTCTTCTACATTTTATTATGACTTCATATTATACTTAGGGCATTATATTTTTTTAAATGTATGTAGCCATAATTCTGAATTTCATTTCAGGTTAGTTAAGGGAATGAATAAAATATTTGATTAAATAGGGATCAATGGGTCTGACTGGGTTATAAGCCACTGGTCTCCTCACTATTCTGAGGAATTTAAAGTCATCAATGTTGGCAAAGCTCCTAGGAGCCCACAGGAGGCTAAGAACAGAATGATTACTTGGTAGTGCCAACAACATATAAAGCTGTAGATCAAAGGTCACTGGCTCAAATCAATATAGAGGCCAAGAACAACAGCAAGGTGTGACTTGGGCAAGTAGAAAACATCGGAAATGCTGCCTTATAACATGAGGAAGTTCCTCATCTCTAGTTGATTGCTGATCTGAAGTGTAATAATTTATTTTAGTGAGCACATACCACCAAGATACCATTTCAAGGAAGTAGTGCCTATCTCTGTAGATGTACTTCAGCAATTAGCTTCTTCAATAATTGCATCCACTTAAAAAAATATTCATTTTTCATTGTTTTGAGATGGGGTCTCACTCTGTCACCCAGGCTGGAGTGCAGTGACACAATTTTAGCTCACTGCAGCCTCCGCCTCCCAAGTTCAAGAAATTCTCCCACCTCAACCTCCATCACGCTGGGCTAATTTTTTACATTTTTAATAGAGATGGGAGGGATTTCACCATGTTGGCCAGGTTGATCTGGAACTCCTGACCTCAGGCGATCCGCCCTCCTAGGCCTCCCAAAGTGCTAGGATTACAGGTGTGAGCCGTGCCTGGCCAGGATTGCTTCCATTGTAAACAACAGCCTCCTCCAGTGTAGTCTGATCCAGCCACCACAGAACCAATGCTAGTTTGAGGCAGAATATAAATGTGGACACTATGTTGGACTATTTTAACTCTAGAGTGTCTCCTGGGGTCAGCTCCAACTGTCATTGGGGTTGCCTCCCTCTGACCAACTTGTCTAGACCCCGCCCTTCCACAGGTATTGATCCTAAGGACACTCCCTAATTAACCTTCTGCCCATTTAGCTCAATCTCAGAGTCAACTTCCCAGAGTTCCCTGAGAACCAAGTACAGAACATTCATTGTTAAAATCTCATAATGATTTTCAAGATAAAATGGCAATGTGAATTCTTATGCAAACTCTTCTGACCTTTTAACTATTGCCAGCTAATTTAAATCCTTTCCCCATCAACACATTGTAGGCTCATTTAGCTCACAGTTAGGGAGATTATAATTCAGGATTTTCTCAAGACAATTTTCTCAGAATAAGCACTAATAGAACCCCTTTCATTGTTGAATATGTCCAGTTTAGACAATTAATGAATTTTATGATTACCCATCTCTTAGACCATCAGTTTGCTACTTCTGTTTGAGAAAGAAAGATTCCTGAGGCAGCACATTTCTGCCAGGCTCAATTAGGCCAAATTTGTTCAATCAAGAATGGGCCACTGATTGCCACAAGGCATCTAGAGTATATTTGTTCTTACACTGTGACTGGCAGTCTGGTGACATTGGATGAAAAGTAAAAGCCATTTCGGTGTCAGAAATGGCAGTCCACCAAACAAAGTCTGGCACGATGTTTTGACAAAAACCATTTTCTCAGAAAGAGAAAAATTCATATTTCCCTGCTGGGTTTATTTATGTTCTTGGCCTCTTCACCAGTCTACTTAGACAACTATAAATCCTTTAACTAAGCTGGTAAAAAATCTTCCACTTTGATATGGTAGATAAAATGTCTAATTTTCTTTAAGTGTCTAGGAAACAGAAAAATGACCGTATAGTAAATCTCAAAAAATATAAATAAATGCAAACAGCAAAAATCAAGGAAAAAATATCACTGACAATATAAATGTCAATATTACAGACATTTTAATAAAACTATAAATAAATACAAACACGTTACTTGGTTATTAACTAATTAATTAGTTGATTAATATAATCTGAAAAAATTAATAATTAATTCTGGTATCAGAGAACAAGTAAAACCGCACTGACTTAGTGACTGGAAAATAAGAGTGTTGAGAATATTCCCTATCAAAAGGTGTAGAATGCAGCCATAGTAGAAATCAAAACCAAATCCATAACATTGGGAGCATTTATTTAATTTTTTAAGAAATAAAAATAAATGAAAGAGTTTAGAAAAAAAGAAAAAAACAAAGAAAATAATAAGGCATTTATTTTAAAGTATAAAATTTATTTGTAAGGCAAAGGGTTGCTTTTTTGAATAAATAAAAATGAAAATGATTAGTTAATACCCTGAATGGGAGCGGTACGTATGTATGTGCATGTATTTGTGTGTGTGTGTGTGTGTGTGTGTGTGTGTGTGTGTAAATATATATATGTAGACATATATACAATGGGAAAATGAAGTTAGTCTAACTTTACTGAAGCAGGTTGAAGGACGTGACTCATCAGATGTGCTAGTTACACTGTGGGAGCTACTGAGGTGCTTATAAAGATTTATGATGAACAGAACATGAGAGTAAACTTGATGTAAAATTATGAAACACAGGATATCAGAGTAAGCTTAATGTAACGACTTGACACAAATTTAATATCTGCTGTCTATTTACTAAAACTAGGATGATGTATGAGAACTTGTATAGCTTTTTTTAATGTATAGCTTTCCTATATACTAGAAATTTCCTATACTTTTTAAGCTGCTTGCTGACTGCCTGCTTGCATTCAGCATATTTTTTGTGCAAATTAACTAAATTCTATGAAATACTATACTATATATAATATATACTATACTATATATAAAATACTATAGTATATATATTTAGGACAAATTTGGCTTTGTAAGTAATTTGACTCAATATATTTCTTAGAGTTACCCTTTAAAAATTTTTTATCAGTTAAGTAAATTTTAGTAGTTTGTTCTAAATAAAAGTATCTATTTGAAAACCCCTTTTATTAGAAAATTTTATATATCTGCCTCGATATTCAGTAATAACACTATCAAGGATAGTCTCCCTCTCTCTCTCATGGGGAGAATTAAACCAAGACAAAAAGAAACATGTCAATTCATGAATATGGACTTACCTAATTTGGAAATCACTATTAGCTAACTAAGTTAGTAAGTATCTAATAAATGTTTGCATTACTAGGAAAAAAATAATATGATTCATATCTGTGAGTAAGAGCTAACACAGACTGAGTAACAAATGTGTGCCAGACACCAGGAAGACCATTAAATATATTTTCTCTCTTAATTCTCAAAACAAACAACTGTATTTCATTGGGACTTTTTACAGACAAGGAAACTAAGATTTAGAGAGGTAAATCCATTTGTCCACAGTCACATGGAAAGTAATTTATTTGACTAAGTAATAATGGGGTAAGTTTGAATGGAGTAGGAGACAGAAATTACATTTTTTAATTATACAATTTTTTTAGCATCTTAAGTATAGCATTTTTAGTATATTTTAAATCAAGTTTATAAATTGCGTGTGTGTGTGTGGGGGTGTGCATCTGGATTTTGGAATGTTTACATACACATTATGACATATCTTGGGGAAGGGACCCAACCAAGTCTAAAAATAAAATTCATTTATTGCTCGTATACAACTTAAACATACAGTCTGAAGTTAATTTTATATATACCTTAAATAATTTTTTGAATGAAACAAACTTCATGTACATTGAACTATCATAAAATAAAGGTGTCATGGGATACTACTCAGCCATATAAAAGAACAAAGTAGAGTCTTGCAGCAAGTTGGATGGAGCTGGAGGGCATTATCCTAAGTGAAGTAACTCAGGAAGAGAACACCAAATACCATATGTTCTCACTTTTAAGTGGGAGCTAAGCTATGTGTATGCAAAGACATTCAGAGCGATATTAATGATATAATGAAATGGAGACTCAGAAGGAGGCCAATGAATAAAAAAAAAAACAAAACTCTACATATTGAGTACAATGTACACTACTCAGGTGACAAGTGCACTAAATCTCAGACTTCTCCACTATACAACTCATCCATGTAGCCAAAACCACTTGCACCCCAAAAACTATTGGAATTAAGCAAAAATTCTTTTAAAAGAAAGTTTGTCACTGTTTCAGCCACCCATGAGGACAATCTGGTTGTTTGGCATCACCATCATTCTTGGCTCTTAAT
>NW_012109552.1:1162131-1182345 GCF_000951045.1 Mandrillus leucophaeus
GAAGCAGGTTGAAGGACGTGACTCATCAGATGTGCTAGTTACACTGTGGGAGCTACTGAGGTGCTTATAAAGATTTATGATGAACAGAACATGAGAGTAAACTTGATGTAAAATTATGAAACACAGGATATCAGAGTAAGCTTAATGTAACGACTTGACACAAATTTAATATCTGCTGTCTATTTACTAAAACTAGGATGATGTATGACAACTTGTATAGCTTTTTTTAATGTATAGCTTTCCTATATACTAGAAATTTCCTATACTTTTTAAGCTGCTTGCTGACTGCCTGCTTGCATTCAGCATATTTTTTGTGCAAATTAACTAAATTCTATGAAATACTATACTATATATAATATATACTATACTATATATAAAATACTATAGTATATATATTTAGGACAAATTTGGCTTTGTAAGTAATTTGACTCAATATATTTCTTAGAGTTACCCTTTAAAAATTTTTTATCAGTTAAGTAAATTTTAGTAGTTTGTTCTAAATAAAAGTATCTATTTGAAAACCCCTTTTATTAGAAAATTTTATATATCTGCCTCGATATTCAGTAATAACACTATCAAGGATAGTCTCCCTCTCTCTCTCATGGGGAGAATTAAACCAAGACAAAAAGAAACATGTCAATTCATGAATATGGACTTACCTAATTTGGAAATCACTATTAGCTAACTAAGTTAGTAAGTATCTAATAAATGTTTGCATTACTAGGAAAAAAATAATATGATTCATATCTGTGAGTAAGAGCTAACACAGACTGAGTAACAAATGTGTGCCAGACACCAGGAAGACCATTAAATATATTTTCTCTCTTAATTCTCAAAACAAACAACTGTATTTCATTGGGACTTTTTACAGACAAGGAAACTAAGATTTAGAGAGGTAAATCCATTTGTCCACAGTCACATGGAAAGTAATTTATTTGACTAAGTAATAATGGGGTAAGTTTGAATGGAGTAGGAGACAGAAATTACATTTTTTAATTATACAATTTTTTTAGCATCTTAAGTATAGCATTTTTAGTATATTTTAAATCAAGTTTATAAATTGCGTGTGTGTGTGTGGGGGTGTGCATCTGGATTTTGGAATGTTTACATACACATTATGACATATCTTGGGGAAGGGACCCAACCAAGTCTAAAAATAAAATTCATTTATTGCTCGTATACAACTTAAACATACAGTCTGAAGTTAATTTTATATATACCTTAAATAATTTTTTGAATGAAACAAACTTCATGTACATTGAACTATCATAAAATAAAGGTGTCATGGGATACTACTCAGCCATATAAAAGAACAAAGTAGAGTCTTGCAGCAAGTTGGATGGAGCTGGAGGGCATTATCCTAAGTGAAGTAACTCAGGAAGAGAACACCAAATACCATATGTTCTCACTTTTAAGTGGGAGCTAAGCTATGTGTATGCAAAGACATTCAGAGCGATATTAATGATATAATGAAATGGAGACTCAGAAGGAGGCCAATGAATAAAAAAAAAAACAAAACTCTACATATTGAGTACAATGTACACTACTCAGGTGACAAGTGCACTAAATCTCAGACTTCTCCACTATACAACTCATCCATGTAGCCAAAACCACTTGCACCCCAAAAACTATTGGAATTAAGCAAAAATTCTTTTAAAAGAAAGTTTGTCACTGTTTCAGCCACCCATGAGGACAATCTGGTTGTTTGGCATCACCATCATTCTTGGCTCTTAATGGGGCAATCTTTTTTTTTACATTTATTCATACATAAGTACGTAACAGTAAAAAAGAAATACAGTTAATACAGTGAAAACATGTTCAGGGTAACTAAAGTAGTAGCATCACCAGAATACTTGTGTCTGTTGTTAAAACAACTGCAAGAACAACAGCAGGCTTTCAGTCAGCACCTACAACGTTGTGTATTGATTTAAAAGTTGCTGTATGCTGTATTTTTCTTTTAGGTGAGAAGAAACATCAGAAGCAGTGGGGAGACCAGGAAGTTGGTCCTCTGGGGATAAGGAGGAATTCTACTAGACATCTTTTAAAGATGTTTCCTCTGGTCTTCTGCCTCATTAAACATATGTTTTGTCTTAGAAGCCTCTCTTTGATTTTATATACTGGCATAATATCTTTTTCTGTTATGAATGCACACTGCTCTAGTTTTTAAATAAGCCCATCACACTTTTTGACCACGTCATATATAGGCACTTTTTCTTCAGTGTTAACAACATAATCTCTATTCTTAATATTATCAAGATTGCCTTAATTTACAACCCTTTTGGCTATTTCACCATCGGTCAATGAATGAACAACTGTAGCCTCAATATAAATGTATAAAACTTCTTTGATATCTACTTCCTCAAGCTTACTGATGAATTCTGAAGGTATATTTTTTGCATATGTAAGAAAGTCAGTCATTTTTTTCTCACTTGAGGTCTGTTGTCACCCAGTCCAGCTTTCCTGAAGTGAGCATGAACCACTAGTAGAAGATGTTTGTGAAATCAATCAGAAAGCTGTTTCTGGTGATCCATGACTTTTGTATCATAATAATGGGCCTTGATAAGAAATTATCTCATTTAAAGCAGCAAAAATGCCAAATTTTGCCTATTTCAGCAACTTTACACTTAAGCTTGCCTGCTGCATTAGCACATCCCAGCATAGTTACTCTATCCTTAGCATCCTTAATTCCTGTAGGAGCTGCCTTATCAGCTGTGGTCAGTGTCTTTATGGAGCAGTAACATCAGAACAATGTTTTATGAGCATTAAAGACTCGTCCTGGTGTCAAATTTTCATCTGCAATGATCTGTGTAAACTCCTCAATGAATTTATCTGCTGCTTTGTGATCAGCAGATGCTTTATCAGTAGAAATCATTAAAAATTTAATGCCATGTCTTTTCTTAAATTTTTGCAACTAGTGTGTTGAATATTCATAGTTCCCTTCAATTTACAGTTCATCGTGATGGATCTTGGCTTATTTTATGATTACTATTACTGACATGTGTTCACTGCAACACTTAAAGATTCGCTCTTCCAAAATATAATCAACATCTTTATTTTTAGCTTTATGCAATGTTTTCTTATTTTTCATTAACATTCGTTTATCACTTTCAGCATATAACTCAACAGTTTATCCTGTTTCTTTAGGTATATAGCGGTAATTCCAACATCATACTCTTCTGTAAGACATTTCACACTTACACTGCTGTCTTTCTCCAACAGGTTGATTTTCTATGCCATAGATAAACATAAATGCTTATTATTTTTGGTATCACTGTTACTGATAGGGGATATCTGCAGACTTTTTTGACATTTTCAACAATATCTTTATACCATACAGCAGAGACTACACAAACAATCACAATGAGTAATTCACATAGGTTTTGGTTCCATGTAGGGTACTGTGGGGATCCTGCCACTGGTGCATTTGGCCCTGACCACATGCTTTTCTTCTTCTTCTTTTCTTTTTTTTTTTAAAAACAAAACAAAACAAAACAAAACAAAAACCATTAGTGTGTGCTTCTCTGGGGGAATCCGGGCATGCAATGGAAAAAGATATCACAGCTTATGTGGGCTGGGAGGATCTTTTTCTCTTGGGGACTCTAAAAAACTGAGTTGTATTGCTACATTTTGACTGTACCTGTCACACAAAGTCAGGTGTGGAATTTTCCACTTGTGCATCATTTTAGAACTCAAAAAGTTTTGGAATTTGGAGCATTTCATGCTTTAGATTTTTGGATTATAGATGCTCATCTGTATATAAAATAAGTAGGAGCTACATGTACTGATATGAAAACCTTTTTATGATCTGCCATTAAATGAAAGAGTAAGCATATGTAAATTGTGATACACTTTATGTAAAGAAAGTATTTTTTGAAAAAAGATTATTTACTAAAATGTAAAAACATTTATAAAATATTAAAATGTTTATATGATATCTCGTTTAATAATTTCATAAAACTGTATAATTAGATTATTTAGTAATAATCATTCTTATTAAGTGGTAAAATTTTATGTAGTTGATTTTATTTTCTGCTATTTTTAATTGTATTTTATAATTTTCTTTCACAAGTATTAACACTGTTAATGCAATAGAAGTCTTTAATAGGCCGTGTGTAATGGCTCACACCTGTAATCCCAGCACTTTGGGAGGCCGAGGTGGGCAGATCACGAGGTCAGGAGATCCAGATAATCCTGGCTAACCCGGTGAAACCCCGTCTCTACTAAAAATACAAAAATTAGCCGGGCGTGGTGGCATGCACCTGTAGTCCCAGCTACTCAGGAGACTGAGGCTGGAGGATCCCTTAAACCCAGAAGGCAGAGGTTGCAGTGAGCCAAGATCCTGCCACTGCACTCCAGCCTGGGCGGTAGAGCAAGACTCTGTCTCAAAAAAAAAAAAAAAAAAAAAAAATGATAAGACGTTTGAAATTTACTCTCTCAGTTATTTTGAAATATCAAAACATCACATTGTACTTCATAAATGATCAATTATGATTTGTCAATTAAAAACAATCTTAATAAAATTTAAAATCTCTATTTGCTAAAAACTAATTGTTTTATGTAAAGCATAAAATTTATCAATATTTCTCAAATGTTCTTTTTGAAACTATGTATACTGTTTGGGAAACTGCATTTATTGTACAGAGTTCATTGGAATTATAACTAGGTGTCAGCTCTGGATAATTTTTATTTTGGCATTGAAAGAAAATTGGCTCAAATCCTATTCCATATATGGTTGGGAACCCTGCACCCTTTAAAATGCCTGCTAGAGATTTTAGGGGACTTTTGTTACACCTAGTCACTTCTGATCTACATTTGCAGCTTCTTCTACCTTTAAGAACGTTCAAATTTCTTGCTTCCTATAATAATTTCCTTATTTGCAACACAAATGTGAGAGAAATATAGCCCTATTTTACTTAGTTACCCTAGGCATCAAGATAACAACAACTGTAATTCATCCAATCCTAGCATAGAATGCAAAATTAAATTTAGACATGTTTGTATCTTGTTTCTATTATTTCACCCGTCTTTGATTCCTTGTCAGAGAACTTTCATTTGTCACATCTTCTACCCTGATTCAAGCATCTTGTTATATTATTGAGTACCTTCAACTTCCTTTAATCTCCTCTCTTCCTGTTTGTACATACCCAACCTTTAAATTTTTATTTTTTTTCAGAGAAAGTTATTCTTTGATTTGTTTGAACTCTAACCTAAGAAAAATCTTTCCACAGTTAAAACGATCCATAAAAACATTTTGTCGGTTGGTTTGCTTCCTTTCCATGGGGAATTATGAGGTCAACTTTACATTTTTCTTCTCACAGTGTATGTATTACAACAGCCTAATAAATAAATAGCTATATCTAAAAAATTGATCACATTTCTGTCCCATGACATTGATATTACATGGTCATTCTACATCCTCAGTGCTGCAGTTTTAAAGTTCTCTATTTATCTTTTTAGTTAATCACACTTCGCCTCAGGAAGGCTGTTCCTATCAGACTTGTCACCATTGGCAAGCCAGGGTCTCTAAAAGCATTTTAGTTTACAGATGTGCTAAGTGAGTTGGACTATAGGCTTTCTACGAATATTTTCAATTTATGTAACATAGGTATGTTTTTAGATGCATCCATTAAAGAAGATAAAAAGGAAAACAATGCACCTAACTAGTACATTTACTTTATTTCCTAATACAAATTCATGATTTGAAATATGAATCCCCAAGTCCATAAAAAAGCCGTGCTAATTATATTTTAAGAAGTATTCATTATCTTATTTACTCTTTGGATTTTAATAAAAACAAGCTTTTAATTTTCAGTAACATCATTATAAGACATTTTTATTTGTAGAAGTAACAATATTTCAAAAATAATTATTTTCTTGCACCAAATCTTGTGAATATAAATCCAATCTACAGCTCTAAATTGGGATCTCTCCAGGGATGTTTTGAATGGTGGTGTCATTTTGCTAAGCTCCATGTCTCAGAGAAATTTTAGAGAAAAGCTACAGCTTTTTCTTAACAAAAGTAAGGTAGAAGAATAAACAAAAACTAAAGATAATCATTTAGTATGGTTAAGAGAAAGACTATGGAATTTTTATGAAATTAAATTAGGACTTTAAAAACCAGACAGGAAACTATATGCTTCCAGTATTTGCTTTTGTTCACATATCAACATTTGTCTAAAAGGAAATGAAAAAAGAAAATAAATCGAGAGGAGAATGAAAACAGTCAATGTATTGAGAAAATTGCATTAAAATGGTAAAAGATGGAAGGAGAGAAAAGGAAAAATAAAAGAAAAACAAAAAATATATTTTATCATATTTTTTCCTACTTAATCTTTTTATATACCTATCTAATTTCAAGAGTTTAAATTCCTCTTCTCTCCAATATCATGTTTTAGGTACTCAAATTTGAATTCACTCTACCTTTTTGAAAGAGAATTTCCGTTGTATCTCTCTAAACTGTATTGCTTAAATAGGCTATAAATTTCACTTCCATCTCTTACACACATAGTTTTCTTGCCATGACATAGTCTCATCCTTTGTCTCTTTCGAAGGAAATTTTTCTCCAATAGAATTTACTTCTAATTTATAATAAAGATGCTGACTTCATTGTTTGTGTTTTACTGACGGCAGCTTTCAATTCCCACCACTCCCTCTTCCTCTTCTGCCCCATATTTGAGCAAGCTGAAAAGAAAGCACAGGTACTCCCTCTGCGGAAGCCAGAAGTTCAAAGCAATTAAGCCCTAGCCCATGTGTGGTAGCCTTCGCCCCAACCTTTCCCTAATCACAAAAAATCCTAGCCAGGCAACTTTCCATACTCTCTCAAGCCATTTTTGGACCTGCTTGCTGCTTGCCCTGCTCTCCTGAGAAAGTCTCATTATGAGAGTAATAAACTGTTTCCTTAACCTCTTGGTGTGTATGTGGCATCATCAGTCTTGACATCCAAGCAACACTTTGGGGGATGGGTCTATCCTATTTCTTCGTGGAGATCACAAAATGTCTACATTATTTGGATAAATCTGTCTACATTATTTGGATAAGTCTGTCCTCACTCCTCCTTTAGGGTGAAACAAGTAAAGAGACATCTTATTTGGTAATTTTTCCAGGTGCATAGCCATAGTAGAGGATCTTGTTCTATATTCAGGAACACAGGAAACAAGATGAAATTGTTCACTCCATGCAATCCCCTCCATTTTGTTTTCTTAACCACTGGGCATAACCGTAAGTGAATGGCTCCCCAGCATGGTAGCTATTCTTTAAGCCATTCCCATATTCTTTAGGGAAGCGGAGTATCTGTTTAGCATAGTTATTTTACTCTCATTTTCTAATGCAACATGTATCCTTCTCATAGCAATGTTTAGTTGCTTATTTTTTGACTCCAGAAAGACCTGAAATGGTTTAGACAGATACACTAGTTACAGAAACCCAAGGCCATACTGTTCCCTAGCTCCAAATTACACATTTTTATGTTTTCATCTTAATTATTTTTCCCAGAAACAGGGTTAATTATAACTCACTGAAGATTATATAATGATTCAAATGACCTTATAAAATCAATCTTAATAATGCAGTGTCAAAACTATTATGCCACTTATTTGATCATTATAAAAATTTTCCTATTATCGAAACCCTAATAAGAATTTAAAGTAAAATAAGCAAAGTTCTTTAAAAAATTAAAAATCAATGAAGTTGTCCCAGTTTTATATTGGAGACAGCATCTCAGTAATATCGCCCCCAAACCAAAAGTGAAGTTCTCTTTTCTTCTTATGTTAATTTCAGGCCCCAAAACACAAATGCAAGAACAACAACAAAAATATTTAAGAGAAAACTGGAGGTTAGAATTATGACAAGCCAACATGTCATGTGGATAAAGCAGTTCTACAAGACTAAGAGCCCAGTACTCATCCCCCAGGGTAACATTATGTCAGTGTGTCATGCCATTGCTTTGACAGGGTAACCCAGGGAGGTTGAGCAATGTCTGTGTCTTAGGTAATGTCTTGGTTCAGTGAGCTCAGAGGACCTATGCCCTACATGCTCATCTGGACACTAAATCTTTAGAATAAACGAATTTGTTTTTATTATAAACCTAATTATTGATAAAACATTAGATTAAAATAAGCCTCTTACCAAGGTGCTTCCATTTTCCCTAGAGTCATACTGACGCAGCTTTATAGATACTAGTACCATCTTAACCCTGCTCAGGCGATGAGTTTAAGACATTAAAGCCTTGAAAATATTTAGCAAGCACCAGTCTGTTTAATTGATTGTTACGTTATTAAAATATTCTTCATGCAACTTTGTGCTTTCTCCAAAAGAAAATTCTACCTTTTCACGGTGTAAGAAAATGAACAGTTTGACCAATTTGAATTTCTTTTCAGGGTCCTTTCATAGCCTTACTCATAAACTTTGTTCTTCCTGTAATTTTCAGAAGTCAGCAAACTACATAGAGTTAAGACAATTAATTTGGCTATTTCAGTCATTCTTACTGCTTAGGTCATCAACACTACTAGTTTTAAGAGTCAGTGTCTTTTTCTAATCTTTCTTCTCTGAAGTGGAATATGATTCCAGTGTTTTTCTAAACCTTTTGGGTTGGTACATGACCCATAGTTAGCTTGGGTTATACAAATACCAATTTAACTATGGCAGTCTTTCTTGTAACATCCTTATTTTATTTCTGGTCAGGAAGTACATAATATATTAATAATTCTTTTCCTTGTCTTATTTTCTTAGCATTTAGTGAGTCAGTGCCTAGACACTAGTATTTCAAGTGTTTCCAATTTTAACAGAGACCCTTTTCCCCCACTATTACATGACAACCATGGCCATGAATAGATACTAACTGTATTTATGAGAACAGAATGTGATGTTGCAAGTCAACATGTATTTTATTGTGCAATTATAACAGTAGTTAACTTACATTTTACTAAGAAAAAGCAGTTTACTACTATCCTCTCAAAACAAAATTAGACTTCTTATTTTAAAATGCCAGTGATGAAGAGTATCAGTTTTTGAATTGAATTCTTCCTTCTATTTTGATATTATAATTGATTTGATTTCGCTAACTTAGCAGTAAAGTTTATATCTTGCAATAAATCTTTCAAAGTTCTACTCGAGCTAAATTGGTTAAGAAAAAATAAAAAAATTCTGCCTCTAACACAGGCTAATTTGACTTGCTGGATGTTTGTGACAGCAAAGTTCAAAATCTTGCCAAGATTAAGACCTTGGAAAAAACCAAAGAGTTCCAAAGATATACTGATCTCCCCAGGCCTTTGGAATAGCTTACTGTTATTTATACTTCATTCAAAGAATGACCATGAAAAATGGCCTCTTTACTAATTTTACTTCTAAGTAATTTTATCATAGTTTCTCAAGCTCCCAGACTTTAGTCACTTGCTCAATATTTTCAGATAATTCAAATATTGTACTTCTAAAGTCTAGAACATACCATGTTTAAAAGCTAAATATTACATACCTGTAGTTTCAGCTACTAGAGAGGCTGATGTAGGAGGATCCCTTGAGCTCAGGAGTTTGAATCTAGCCTGAGAAACATAGCAAGTTTCCATCTTTTAATAATAATAACAGAAACAAATATTAAAGTGATCCTGTCCACTTAAAAATCAGTGTTAATTTTTATAATTTATTTTAAGTGATACTCAAGTTATTTGACAGTAAAATAAGGTAGAATTATTCTGCCAGTAGGCTTAATGTTTTAGATAGAAGATTTTAAGAAGCGTATGTCAAGAATTTTAATTTTTGTATTACATAGTTTGATTTGCATAGGGAAGTTTGACCTCAGTCAATCAATGAATCTATCAGTTCCCACTGATTCAAAATTTACCAAGTTGAGCCTACTATCATTGTTATGAAATCATGCCAGTGTGGTCACAAGCAATTAATTAGCTACAGTTATGAGCAGTCTTAGTAACGTTAATAAACTTACTTCTACATGTATAGGTCTAATGCATTTATAGATGACATCATATAGTGGTTTTCTGGAGCAATGTATGTCTTTAAATTAGCATTATCTATAACAAATAATAATTTTAAGAAATATTTTTGGAAGGGCTATTATAGGCTTTAGTAAGTAATGTATATTCTTTATTTCTTTATGTGTATGAGTTTTATATAAGTTTACAATTTCCCAGACTCAGATTTATGATATACTATCAAAATATTTCCAGGGATATAGAAAATTTATACTTTAGAAAGAAATAAAAAGATGTCATTTTGCAAGTTCGGCATGTGATCCAGTAGCTAAGAGACTCAAGGCTTCAAGAGGAATTAGTTAAAATTAAATTAATTGAAGGTTTTATTTTAATGAGTACTCTGAGAAGACTGTTGTAGTTGTAAAATTCAGTGCTTTTCAAAATGAGAAATGTCTTCAGGCAAAGGGTTTTCATGTTTACTGGTTAAACTATAAGCAAATCCTAGGAAATGAAATACCTTTTTTTCTATTACCTGCCACCAAATAAAAAACTTTCTTCAATATGCTTTCAAAATTAATGTCTTTTTTTAACTTGTGCATTTACAGTTGTACTAATGGTATTGAAAATGTATAGTTTTTGTAAGCCTAATTTAATTTAAAATTCAGAATCGTTTCTTTGAAAAGCTAATAACGTATACAGATATTGATGTGCCATTGCAATTCTACAAGAATACTAAGGACCAGATGCAAGTCTCTAACAAAAACTTAGAAAAGCATAAACACACAATAGTTAATGAAACAACAATTATGAATTGTAATCTTAAACAAAAATAAAAACATAATCATTATATGTAAACCCTGGAATATCTTTAATAAATTTAATATTTAAATATTTTTTGAAATTAAAAAACTTAAAACTTTCGCATATATTGATTATATTTTACACACACACACACACAAACATATAAAATTTCACTCAGAAAGTTATGAGGGAATTTGTTATCAATAATCTAGGAAGTCCTTCAGTACTACAGCGAACATTTACTATTAGACAACTAAATATCATCATTTCCATTTGATATTTTAGTGTATACAAAAATGAAGACATTTAATTTGTCACAGCGTTAATTTGAACAGAATTTCTTAAGGATAAGACCAGACTCACCTTTTCTAAAGAGACTAGGCAAACAGTTTTACCCATGAAAAGTTAATATACTAAGATAGCAAACGTTTTTGATTCTAGCTCAGCATGCTACTTTACATTATCCTGGATGAAAAGCATAATCCTCCCTTTATGGTAATGTGTTAGGATTTGAAGATGATGGAGCATAAAGGAGGAAGATGCAAAGTCTAGGTAACTACCAAAGTTTGAGCACTGAATATTTGCATACAAACATATAACCATGTATGTATACATATGTGCATATGGAAATGCATATGTTTATTATGTATGTGTATATAGTTATTAATTTTGGTGTTTTTTGCCTTTTATAGTCTTTTGTTTGATACCAAGAATGCATATTTTTAATCACAAGGGATGTCACGCACTGTATTTCTCAGTATTATCTTTAGCACTTACTTTGTCTTTTTGCACATAGTAATTGTTTGACCAAACTTTGCTGAAAAAGTGACATTAACCTGTGAGAAAACTTATTATATGAGGGCTGAGGCAGTGCGTGTTATTTATCAGCACGCTGTCTTATCCCAGACTAGATTTGGTAGATTTTTAAAGAAATTGCATTTTGTACTTCCAAGTTGCAGATACGTCCTTTTTTCATTAAAGATTATTTTTAATTTTGAATATTTTATAAAAGTGTTAATATTTTGTGAGTTTGAAAGAGAGAGATGTGAAATAAAAAGCCATTGAGCTGGGTGCAGTGGCTCAAGCCTGTAATCTCAGCACTTTGGAAGGCTGAGGCAGGTGGATCATTTGAGTTCAGGAGTTCGAGACCAGCCTGACCAACATGATGAAACTCCATCTCTACTAAATACTAAATACAAAAAAAAAAAAAAAAATTAGCCAGACGTGGTGGTGTATGCCTGTAATCCCAGCTACTCAGGAGGCTGAAGCAGGAAAACCACTTGAAGCCAGGAGGCGGAGGTTTCAATGAGCCTAGATTGCACCATTGCATTCCAGTCTGGGCAACAGAATGAAACTCCATCTCAAAAAAAAAAAAGAAAGAAAAGAAAAAGCCATTTATTGTGACACATTTTACTTACCTGTTATAATCATTTTGTAATTGAGCAATTTTATCAAAATTAAATATCAAATTTTTATGTATGACAAATGATATCATAAACTAAAAAGACAAATGATAAACCAGGACACAATATTTGACAAGTAAAGGGCAAAAGGTTAAAATTTCTTATATATGAAGAAAACATAACATATAACTTTAAGAAACACACAGGTAATTCACAGAAAATGAAAAGGAGCACTCATTCATTCATCCAATTAACCAGAAATTCTCAAATACTTTCTCTGTAATGTATAGTATTCTAGATGCTGTGAGATCAGTGACTTGAATTAAAAAAAAAAGGAAGCTCTTAGATTTATAGAATACTTATAGTCTAGCGGGGAAAGGTTGGAAAGCAGACAATAAATAAACAAACAATTGAATGTATTGTGATTTCGATGTTAAGTGTCTTGAAATAAAACTAAGTAGGATGATAGGGATACAGAAGGTAAAGTTGGAGAATGTTGTTATTTTATAGAGAGGGATCATATAAAGCCCAATTTATAATAAGGTGATATTAATCCAAGAACTGAAACAGGAAGGGAATGAAACATATGGGTGTTCTTCAGAAAGCCTAAGGGATAATATGTGGAAAGGTCCCAAGGTATGATCATGATTGTCCAATGTGAGGAGGAGCCTGATCATGGGGAGTGAAATTGTGGGTGATGTCATAGAGCTATCTGGGCTCAGATCTTGTAGTCTTTTTTACACCACTGAAAGGCTTTGGTGTTGACCTTAAGGAGGTGAAAAGCCATTGGAGGGTTTTGAACAGTTGGCATCCAGTTGGCACTAAAGACATAAAGTTACTTGAATAACCCGAAAATGAGGGTATAGCAAAGAGGTCTGAGGTCTGGGGCACTCCAACTTTTAGAAGTCAGCGAGTGAAGTTCCTACTAAGGGAGACTAAGAAAGAGAAGGAATGATGTGAGAGAAACAGCAAAAGACACAAATATGCCAAAATACAACCAAGAAAAGTGCTTCAGAGAGGAAATAGTCGAAATGTTCCCAAATATTTTGATGGTTCAACTAAGAAGTCTGCAAATAGAGAATGTAATGTGGCAAGGTAGAAGTGGGTGACTTTCCCAAGAACCGTCTGAATGGAGTGTGAAAATAAGACCCTTAAAAGGAGATGGTACGTGTGTAGAGGTTGAAGATGATGTACAAGAGGAATCAGAATGGCTGAATAGTGGTTTGGGGGCAGTGTGGTTTGTTCTAAAGGGAAGCAGAGGAATGAGGAGATAGTGAAGGGAAATGTGGCTTCAAAGGAAGGATCTTCTTAAGAAAGAAACAATCACTGCTGTTTGTATGTAAATGTTTCCATAGCTCCAATAATTATCAAAGAGAAAGAGAAAAAAATGTTGATACAAGAGATAGAGGAGACAATTGTTGGATCAATATTCTTAAGAGGGCATTAAGGGATGGGAGCCAATGTACAAGTAGAAGTTGGCTTTATGTAATAACAAAGGCAGTTCATCCACAGTGTATGCTTAGGGGTCTCTACAGAGAGAAAAAAAATTGGCTCATTCAAAATACAACCAGTTAAGGAGGGTTTCTTTATATGGGTGAGAATATAGGAAAATGATTTTTTTTTAAATACCTAAGCTGTTACCAATCCTGAAGCCAAAGTGACAAAAAGAAGGGGAAGACAGGGAATGCTGTCAAGACAGCTGCCTAACGGAGAGGTGATCTATCCATCAATAGATAGATCATAGTGAAGACACAAGTGGCTTATATTGCTGCTTTATAAGCTAATGCCTTTGCTCTATATAGTTTTCTCAACCTTGTCTATGCATTAGAATCACCAGGTATGGGGGGGTGGAAACTCTAAAATCATTGACTCCTTAGATACTGCAATAAGAGATTCTGATTTAAGTCATCTGGGTCTGGCCTGGACATAGAATATGTATTTCCAAACGTTCACAATGTTTAGTTTGTAAACATTTAAAAATGTTTTGACCTGGAATTATCTGTAGTATTTAATTCAAAATGCAAATTGTATATTAACTAATTGGTATGGTTTGATTTAATATTTGTAAACTATGGGAAAATATGTGTGATATATATGTATATCTGTATCACATTTATATGTGATACATAGGTTTATATGGATGGAATGGTGAGAAATAGTAAAAGCAAAGAGTCTTGGATTTCATCCTATTTTTTAGTCACTAAAATTAATGTAATATTTTGTAGGCTGAAGGAAAATCTTTAATAACATATAAATTAGGTATATCAGATTAATTTAGAAAGGAAATGAAATGATTGACCTATAAAACCATTATTGTTTGCTGTCTTTTTTTGACTTTTTTTTTGAAAATATGAAATAACTCATTCAATAGCTATCAGTCTGTTCAGTAGTGTAACAAATCATTTCATAATCTCTGACCTTTCTTACTTTACCTTAAGGGCAATTATTTATTTATTTATTTTATTATACTTTAAGTTCTAGGATACGTGTGCAGAATGTGCAGGTTTGTTATATAGGTATACATGTGCCATGGTGGTTTGCTGCACCCATCAACCCATCATCTACATTAGGTATTTCTCCTAATGCTATCCGTCCCGTATCTCCTCCCCACCTTCCCCGCGCCACCCCCACCGACAGGCCCCAGTGTGTGATGTTCATTTGATTCAGCTTCCCATTTTATTTCTACTTGGTATTTGAATCTCATTTTAAATATTGTTTTTCAAAGTACATTTCTTCAAGTTTTATTGAATTTTAATAAAATAGAAAATAGATTAATTGTATAATCTTATTCTAGTTTTAGTTATTACATATTTTTCTCTCCAATGAGTATTACTTCCCTTATTTTGTACATTGCAATTTTGTACAGCTACATTTTGTGAATGTGGATGTGTGTGCTTATATTTGTGAATATGTTTGGTTACTCATATTTGAGTCCTATCTAATAGCTTCCTCAGAATTGTGTGAATTCACCTTGTTTCTGCTCACTATCCAACTTCTTGTTTTTATGTGTCTCTTCTGAGAACCTAACCAAAGTTCAGCTTGTGAAACATTTCTACCTCTAACTCAGCAATTACTAACCTATGAAGAATTCTACAACTATGCCGATCCCAGCATACAAAGTCCCTTTATGCCATTTCTTACTGATGACTGGTGTAGATGGCCTGTGAAGGGCCATCTTTCTGAGATGATTTTGTTTGGTCTAGTTTCCATGTCAATGTCATAGTACGTACTGATCTCCTTTTTTGCTACAGCTGATCTCTTTGATTTTTTTTTTCTTATTTTAGCCATTGCCTTTGTACTAGCATTTATAAATTTAAATTTATACTTCACAAATTTAACACGTGCAAGTGCTGCTAATCACCTATGGTAAAATTAAGTGGAAGTCCTGAAGGTACAGGGTGTCAGGGCTTTTTGACTGTGTTTTCTATCATTTTTAATGCTTTTCGCTATTTTGTTGCTGTATCCTTAATTTGTCTCCTTGAGTCTTCTACTGACAATGGTAATTGTAAGAATCCCACACTCATTGCTTCAAACTGAATTCAGGTCAAGATCTGCAAGATCTTTTACACTTAATTCCTATCAAGGACAAGCTCTTATCACCGACCAACTACCTACTTATTTAGCTGTTGTAAAACACCTCTTATACACAGGTGCCATTGCTTTAAACTTCTACTCATTAGTGGTATAAAACAAAATCAATGTGGTGTCTTTAATCCTTACTTCCACTCCAATCTTCACTCCTGAAAAAAATCTGGGATTCCCCAAAGGTCCTTATTGGTCCCATGTTTCAGAAATGAATAGAGGTGAATAAATTAGACCCCATTAACTTCTTCATTCTGGTTCAATGTCAGTATATTTTCCATTATTTCCTTGAGGATTATTTATAATACAATTCCCTATGTTCTGAGAATTCCAGATTTGTTCAGAATTTTCTTTTGGTGGCTATTTTAATAAAACTCTGAATGTAAAAACTGACACTGTGCTTATTTTATCATATAACTTGGAAATCTGGAGTTATTGTTACAAAATTAGGTTGTTATTTTAAAATTCAAAATATGCGTTATATTTTGAGACACTATTGAGGCTTAAATCTGGGCTGTATTCTTTGTTGAACATCTGCATTAGGTTGTTTATAACTGCTTGCTCTTTTCATAATTTGATTGCATGTGAATTAGCAACTCTATTCAGGTCACAACCAGATGTAAATAGTTTTATTTTGATTTAATCACACATCCTAAAATTGTGAAAGTGATTTAGACTTCCTTTTCATAATAAATACAAGTTCCTCCTAATGCTGATATCAGCCAAGAAATCTTGTCTATTTTAATACAATCATGTGAGATTGACTAATGGTAGGTTAATCCTGCCACCACAATTTGAGTCACTATGCATAAGAAGCATTTTCTCATTCAGTCAATGGACCAGTACAGTTTTTATGGTTGGCAGGTGACATTCAAAGTAATGTATTTAAGGACAAGGGCCACTTCCAGCTTGCAGTTTTACCATTCCTTGTGTCCACTTTTCCATTAGTTTCCAACAGCAGGAAGAGTAAAGAGAATGTGGAATGGGCACATTTACTTCTTAAAAGGCTAGGCCCAAAAATTGAATATTGCAACAGCTCTGCTCAGATTCTACTGGTGAGAACAGCTTTCTGGAATATGAATGGTCTTCCCTGGCTACAAAGCAAAGTGAAAACCAAAGCAAAATAATAATACCTCTGTATATAAGTTATTAGATAATGGATGACAATAATAGCCTGAATTGTTTCCTTTTAGGAGGATGAAATTTAACCACATCAAAGAAACCTACAGCTCTGATACTCTCAGAAAAAATAAGACTCAACACAAAGAGAGTAAAAAGAGTTATTCTGTCAATGAAGGGTCTTGACAGGATAATGTATACCTCATCAGATCTTTTCATCTTGCACTTCTTGGACACTATGATTCAAAAGGGAGATTATTCATGTCAGTAAAGAAGTATCCATAATGATAAAACACAAGTACTTCAAAGAGGAACCTGTGCTGCTCAAAAGGAAAATAGTTTGGATCCATTTACTTTTCTCCTCTACTTCACATTCTAAATGACTGAGAAAATGTCTTCTTGTTTTCAATATAGCCTGTGGGAAATCAAACTCAAATAAGTAGTAATTGAATGAACTAATCTGGAAAAGTGGTCTTCAATTTGTTTCTGTAACATCAGCTATCACAATACTGCCTTGATATTTCATACAATTCTGCAGAGTATAAAAAGCAAAAGCCTCTAAAATTGGTACTAGAATGTACTACACTCTCAATATAGACCACAAAATGGATCAGACATGAAGCTTAGTATTGTCTGTGTGCAGTGTGTAAATATTCCCTTGTTTTGAAAGTGCCAGTGTTGGTTAAGTAACTTCAAATATTTGCCACGTGTAACTTATTTTTTTTACTTATTATTATATTTTTGTCACAGAAGAGTGAAAGGATTTATGACAGTCATTTTTAAACTAAGTTAAGCTATAGAAATTGTTGTGAAATAAAATACATTTTAATTATATACAGTAAAGATCCTAATTTTCATTTGCAAGTATTTTCAAGATTAGAAGTAACGTTATCAATTGTTTCACTTATAGCAATATTCCTGAGGTGTCTACATTTAAGAATTCTAAGTTTTTAAAACGATTTTAAACTATTTCATTTATCTGACAATACAAACTAACTAAAGATAAATTGAGAAATTAAAATATCCCTCACCTGTGTTTTTAAAATTAGTGACAACTTTTGTATTATTCCAGATATAATTTATACCTATATAAATGTGTTTATTTTAAATGTGCTGTTTAAAAGAACTGGTTTATGCTTTCAAATGGCTGCATAATATTCTACTTTACCTAGATACCGTTTAATATTGAATCAGTTCTCTGTTGTGTGTTTTTTGCTGTTGTTATTGACAGATTTTGTAATTACAATGCAGATTGAAAACTTCTTTTTAAAAAATGTGATTTTGCTCATAGGCATACATGTGTTTAAAATAAATTCGTCATAGTACAATTCCTGAGCCAAGGGGTTATGCATTTGGAAATTTTATAAATATTAGCACATTGCTTTCTATCAACATCATCTCATAAGTATAATGATAAGTGAAAGGAACTAGGTATGAACATTTGTGTAGTATTCAAAAGCAGATTAATTTATTACCCTGTCAGAAGATGGCAAGATGATGAACTTTATGAAGGTTTGAAGCGCTTAGTTTGGAGGAAGGCAGGATAGGCAGTTTCATGAGAAAGGTATGTTCCATCTCTTGATTAGGGTGAAGTTAAATGAGTTGTTTCCTCAATGATGCATCAAAGTCACCACTTGAAATTTGATTACTTTTTAATACATGCTATACTTCAAAATGTTTATTAACATGCAAATCAAATTGTGAATTCCATTAATTTAATGGAGAATTTTTTTTTGGTATGCTTTGAAGCCATTTGTTTCATTGTTTGCATTTACTCAGAACAGTATGTCAACCTCTTTGACTGATATTTCTGTTGTTTCTAGCTGGTCATGTAATAGTTTATAATGTTTATATTTTCAAAGTGTATTGGGTGTAATTTATTTATAATACTGAACATATTTAAAGTTCAAAATAAGTTAAGCCTTAACATGTGTATACAGCCATGAACACATAACCATAAAGTATGTCCTAAATATATTCACCACTCACAAATGTCTCCTTGTTAACCTTTGTCATTCCACCCTGCCTTACTTCTTCCTCACAATCTCCATCTATGGCAACTACCAATCTACTTTCTGTTATCACAAATTAATGTGCATTTTCTGGAATTTTATATAAATGGAATCATATCATATGTACTTTGTTTTGTCTTGCTTTTTCAGTAAAATTATTTTGAGATTCATACATGTTGTTACATGTATCAATAGTTCATTACTTTTTATTGCTGAGGAGTATTTCATCATATGGATATGCCACAATGTGTTCACACCTTAACATAAATTTGTCAATGTAGTTTCCAGTTATGGGTTATTAAACGTTATTAAACATAACGTTTCTTGAAAACTGATCTATAAGTATTGATATGGAATGTGATTTCTTTTCTCTTGGGTAAATTCCTGGAAGAAAATTGGTTCTATCAAATGGTGTATGCTTGTTTAACAGTTATAGCAAAACCATTTTCCAAAGTGGTTGTAATACTTCACATTCCTCACAGCAGCGTATGACAAATCAAATTGTTCCAAAAGTTTGCCAAGACTTGTACATTTAGATGTATCACCAATTTTGGGTTAATTTTTGTACTAATTGTGAGTCATGATTGAGGTTCACTTTTTTATATGAATACTCCTTTTTTTGCACAATACATGTTAAAAGCATCACCTTGTATTAATTGAACTGTCTTTGCATCTTATTAAAATCAGTTTCAATAAATGTGAAGTTCTATTTCTGAACTCTGTTCTCTGTTACATTAATTTATGTGAACACTTTTTCATTGAAATCACACTATTGGGGAGTGCGAGCAAGATGGCCAAACAGGAAGAGCTCCAGCCTCCAGCTCCCAACACGAGCGACACAAGACGGGTGATTTCTGCATTTTCAACTGAGGTACCGGGTTCATCTCACTGGGGAGTGCCAGACAATGGGTGCTGGTCAGCTGGGGCAGCCCGACCAGCAAGAGGTGAAGCAGGGTGAGGCATCACCTCACCTGGGAAGCGCAAGGGGGAAGGGAATCCCTTTAGAAACTGAGACACACAACACCTGGAAAATCGGGTTACTCCCACCCTAATACTGCGCTTTACCAAGGGTCTTAGCAAACAGCACACCAGGAGATTTTTATCCCACACCTGGTCAGGAGGATCCCACACCCATGGAGCCTCCCTCATTGCTAGCACAGCAGTCTGAGATCTAACTGCAAGGCAGCAGGGAGGCTAGGAGAGGGGCGCCCGCCATTGCTGAAACTTAAGTAGATAACAAAGCCTTTGGGAAGCTCCAACTGGGTGGAGCCCACCGCAGCTCAAGGAGGCCTACTTGTCTCTGTAGACTCCACCTCTGAGGACAGGGCATAGCAAAAAAAAAAAAAAAAAAAGCAGCAGAAACTCTGCAGATGT
>NW_012109553.1:0-1077 GCF_000951045.1 Mandrillus leucophaeus
AGCCGGGATCGCCCCACTGCACTCCAGCCTCGGTGACAGAGCGACTCTATCTCAAAAAAAAAAAAAAAAAAAAAAAAAGTTGAGCAGGGATTTGAACATCTTCTGGAAGTTTACATGTCTGTGGACAAGAATCACTCTGCATTGCTCTCAGTTTTCTACAGTTTAGAAAGTTGTAAAATTGCTCAAAGACAGTAAAAGACTAGAATCAGATAACTTGAAGGGTTGTGATCTAAACCATGTACAGCTTTCCATTCAATTTTTTTTTCTCTACACTACATTTGGGAAAACAGCCCAGGTCTTGACGAGACTAACCAGTGGGCTTAGAAGCAGTAGGCTCCCTGTTGCCAGGTCTCCTTGATCCTTGTATGCCTGAACTGGCCAACTTACAAAAATATTTCTTGAATCTTGTTTTAGGATGCCTTCAGCCTGTTGTCAGGTTCTTGTTTTTGTCTTTGATCCTTTGAAATGGTCATTTGGTTCTATGACAGTTACAATGTTATGGCAAGGAGACGGAAGAAGAGATTAGTGAAGTAGAAATTAGTGACTTTTCAAAAAAAAAACTCCAGAAGTTAAAAAGTCCCTTTGTCCCATTCAGTTTCCACTGCCAATTCCCTTTCCTCAAAGAAAAGGAGTAATCCAAGGCACTACTCTCTCCCATTCCATGAAGCCAACTTGCCACAATAGTTTGCTTTTGAGTTGATGAACTTGCTTTCAGTCTTCTATTTGATATAGTTTATATTTTTCTCTTCTGTACATTTCATTCACTGAGCATGTACACAGGGATACACACACACACACACACACACACACACAAACCACATAAACACATGTATCATATACACACCCCTAAAGAATTAAATCTTCATGTTTCCCCCAAATTATTTATCCATCTGTTCAATTATTCATGCTAAAGAAATGGAGCAGAGGAATGGCTAATCCAAAATGCTAGATAATGCCCAAATGATGTAGTGGGCTTTGAAGTATGTTTCTTGGTTTTTTGTTGTTGTTGTTGTTGTTGCTGCTGTTTT
This sequence comes from Mandrillus leucophaeus, assembly GCF_000951045.1. NCBI lineage: Eukaryota > Metazoa > Chordata > Mammalia > Primates > Cercopithecidae > Mandrillus > Mandrillus leucophaeus. The sequence goes on from NW_012109553.1 coordinate 1,029, forward strand.
GTTTTTGTTCACGTGTGTGTGTGTGTGTGTGTGTGTGTGTGTGTGTGTG
>NW_012109554.1:0-1250 GCF_000951045.1 Mandrillus leucophaeus
TTCTACAGACAGAATAAAGGTTGGAAAATGTATCCTAATCTCCCTTGCTCCCCCAGAAGGAGGACATATTTTCTCGAGTCTTTTTCAGATTTTTTAATGGAAGATAAAGGAAAAGGAACAATCTCTCAAAGGTTGTAGTAAAACATTTTGGAGAATAAGAGATAGGGGAGCTACCACTAGAGCGCGTAGTTAGAGACTTTGATGAAACATTAAGATTTCCAGTAAGATTTCAGAATGACCTGGTATTATCTGAGCATTCTAGTCTACTATTTGAGAATGAAAGCTTCTGAGTATGTGTGTATAAGTGTATGTGTGTATATGTGTGTGTGTGTGTGTGTGTGTGTATGTGAATGCATGAGAGAGACAGAGAGACACAGAGAGAATAGTTATTTTAAAACAGACTCACATTCTTTCACAATTTCATAATATAGTATATACTATTATAGGTTTTGCATTATTTGAATTTTACCTATGTCAGTGTAGATTTTGTTAAAATTATTTTTATTTCTTTTTTTTTCTGTTATCTCACTCCCTTTCATCTCTCTCTCTCATTCTCTCTGTCACATAACAGACACACACACACACACACACACACACACACGGCTTTTTGTAATAAAGAAGGAAACACAACTTTGGGCTAAGCAGCTGAATTAATACGTTGGCTGAGTTGACAATGACCTTCATAGAGAAATCTAAAGGAGAGAGAAGGTAGCATTCTCTTCCAAAGAGTGAAACCTTTGTCAATTATTTTATGGTATGTCATTTTTTTCTTTCTTTCTTTTTAATGTTTGGTATCTATTCGACTTTCAGTTGTACGAAACTAATATTTGCATGGCTTTGTAAAAAATAAGATTTTTATCATAACTTTAAATCTGTTGGGTCCTGAGTTCAACACTCTTCAGGAACAGAATGGAGGATAGTATGTGGATGTAGAGTCTAAGATTCTCAAAGCAAAAAGGAAGACAATAGACAGAATGGGGAAGTTGGTAGACATCTTCAAGCTCATATTTTTGTCTGTGTTAGAGGTATTTATAAATGGAAGTTTCTGAATCCTCTTGTTCTTGAAATTGTGTACATTTGGAACCTACTTTTCAGTTTTTTATCCTAAAAAATTACTTTAAATTTAAGGGGACACATTTATAAATACGTTATATAAATACATCAAAATCTAAAATTTTATTTTTATATGTTAAATATTTATTTGTTGTTTACTCATTTATGTTGACACTATAGTGGTGTTTAGTTTATTA
>NW_012109555.1:0-982 GCF_000951045.1 Mandrillus leucophaeus
TGCAGGTTTGTTACATATGTATACTTGTGCCATGTTGCTGTGCTGCACCCATCAACTCGTCAGCACCCATCAACTCGTCATTTACATCAGGTATAACTCCCAATGCAATCCCTCCCCCCTCCCCCCTCCCCATGATAGGCCCCGGTGTGTGATGTTCCCCTTCCCGAGTCCAAGTGATCTATTAATCTTTATGGGTAAATACAATTTAGATTAAATGAGGAATGTGAAATATATATACTATACAGGAAATCCTCAGTAATTTAGTAATGGAGGCAAAGCAAAAGGAACTGTCTTCTCCAATGACATCTGATTCTTTTTGTTTTTCTTTTGAGAGAAACATATTCTCTCTATTCCTCTCTCGTCTCCTTCCCACTTATGTACCTCCTTTATTTTCTGTCTCCAACTCTTCATCTCCTCCAGTCACCTCAATAAACTTTCTCTCTACTTCACTGCAAGCTCGCCACCTCATCACTGATAACAAATGTGCAGGTGGAACCAGTAATCTACCTGCATCAAGTGGGGAAAACACAATCAAAAAATTATTTTAAGAATGATTATCCCCAAGTCTAAATTCCAATGACATCTTCATTCTCTTGTTAAAAAATGCTTTTATACAAACATAAAGTGATTTATTTCTCATCTTTATTCTGTTTTGTTCATTCTATATACTTGTATATTTAAATTGTAACCTTTTGAGTTCAATTACAGATGCCCTGTTTCAGTAACCTAACATTAAATTAGGCTGTTTTGTGAACTAGCCTAATATCCTCCATAACAATAGTTCCATGGGACAAATGCTAGATGCTAAAAATTTCAAATTGCAAACAAAGGATAAACAAAAAACTTACACAACTTTCTTATAAACTAGTGAATGGGGCCGGGCGCGGTGGCTCACGCCTGTAATCCCAACACTTTGGGAGGCTGAGGTGGGTGGATCACCTGAGGTCAGGTGTTCGAGAGCAGCCTGACCAACATGGAGAAA
>NW_012109556.1:0-1152 GCF_000951045.1 Mandrillus leucophaeus
GCTCACTGCAAGCTCCGCCTCCTGGGTTCCAACCATTCTCCTGCCTCAGCCTCCCAAGTAGCTGGGGCTACAGGTGCCCACCACCACGCCCGGCTAATATTTTGTACTTTTAGTAGTGACAGAGTTTCACCGTGTTAGCCAGGATGGTCTCCATCTTCTGATCTCCTGATCTGCCCACCTCGGCCTCCCAAAGTGCTGGGATTACAGGCGTGAACCGTGCCCGGCCTATGTCACTTAATTCTTACACAGCCTAACAGGGTGATTGCTTTCATTATCCCCATTTTATATGTGAGGAAAGTAAGCCCTGGTAAGAGTAAGTAAATTAACAAAATATCACAATACTAAGCAGGTGAGCAGCACTGACATCTCACAGGCCTGACTTTGATGCTTGAGGCTGTCCTTAATCTCCACTGCTAGAGGGACTGGGGTCCAAAGCCAGCACTTCTGATAGATTCTTGACATGTGTTGGGCATTTCCTCTCCTAGAGGTAGGAGGAAGCAAGGTCTAATTCTGTCCTGCTCCTTTCCAAAAAGGAATTGCTTGGTGAAATGTGAGCGGGAGAAAGTAATCACCCCACCTTCAGATACAAAGTTGAGGACTTATCTGACATGCGCCAGAGAAGACAAGAAGATTCTGAGGCTTGAGGCTGAAGGAGGACGCCAAGAGACTCCAGCAGCCTTGGAGTTGTTATTTTGGCTCAATAGTCGGCTCTGGTGAAGGGGAGAGATGGGGCTTACATGCGACAACCAGTGAGGGCGATTTGAAGGAAAATATGTGACCCAGACTAGAATAGTGTCCGCATTAACTGAAGCTCCCAGAAATCCTAAGGATTTGTAGGGTTTTCGGCGTAATTTTGTTTTAGTTTTTGCTTTTTATGTTCTGATCAAGATTAAGAAAAGAGGGAGGCTTTGTCCTTGGACGGAAGGTGTGGTATTGATGGATGACCCAGAGAAGGCAGAGAGGTTCACCTCCTGCTCTACCTTCCTGTCCAGAATATGATCTTTAGAAGGAAAAGTATAGAATTTTCTTGGCTTGGCCGGGCGCGGTGGCTCAAGCCTGTAATCCCAGCACTTTGGGAGGCCGAGACGGGCGGATCACGAGCTCAGAAGATCGAGACCATCCTGGCTAACACGGTGAAACCCCGTCTCTACT
>NW_012109557.1:0-1437 GCF_000951045.1 Mandrillus leucophaeus
TGCTTCTCTACAAAGTCTCTTTGCACCCTTCCCTTCTCTTGCCTCATCTCCTCTTTCTCACTGCACCCAGCCTATATTGGCTTCAGGTTTCACAGCGTGGTAGTCTAGGGCATTCAGACTTTATATGCCAGCTGCTTCAATAAAGGGTCTTTCAAAAGGAGAATTTGAAAGTTTCGGGGTTTTTTCCTAGATTTAGTTGCCATAAAAAATAGCTTCTACCACTTTCTTTCTTTCTTTCTTTCTTTTTTTTTTTTTTTGAGACCGAGTTTCGTTCTTGTTGCCCAGGCTGGAGTGCAATGGCGCGATCTTGACTCACTGCAACCTCCGCCTCCTGGGTTCAAGCAATTCTCCTGCCTCAGCCTCCAGAGTAGCTGGGATTACAGGCATGCACCACCATACCCAGAAAACTTTTTTTGTATTTTTAGTGGAGACAGGGTTTCTCCACGTTGGTCAGGCTGGTCTCAAACTGGGTCTGCACAAACCATAAGGCCAGTGCAGATCCAAGGGGAGGGGGAAAAAAAGATACTTTTTCACAGGGAACTAGTAAAGTCACATTAAGGAGCACCACTTGTGATGAGAAATATTTCTGCACCAATCTTTAGAATCACCATCTACCAGAAGGATGCTTAATGACACAATCAATTTATATTCTGGCAGAGTTCTTCATCCCATCACAGAATGTTAACTAAAAGTGTGTAGAAAGCTAGCCAGTCCAAGGAACACATTGAGAAGTACTGACCTTGATCCTAGAACACTACAAATAATTCTAAATTTTTTAATGATCTTAATGAGATAATTTAACATACTCATTTCATGTTGGATTATATATTTATATGTAGGAAACATTTTAGGAAAGATGTATTAGTAAATTTCTAGTAAATGTATACTCAAAATTGCATTTCTGAAATATATTTTTCCCAAATGAAATATTATTGAAAATTCATCTTTGCTTAATCAAATTCTTAATACTTAAAAAGCTGGATACGGATTTGTGAAAGCAACCTTCATTCTTCTTATAAAGTATTCTTATCCTTCCATTTAATTTGAGCTTATGCTTACTATATGTTACTAAAATTGACTGAAATAGACAATTTTTATACAAAGATGTCTTAGGTCTAGTCGTAATGACCAAAACTATAGATCATAATCTCTCAAGTAATTTCAAAAGACTTCACTCATGTGTTTGGTGTCTCAACACCAAAACGATAAGCTCTGAAAGAAAGTGAGCTGCCAATATTTGACAAATAATATTCTGTAAAGTGAAATATTTTTACTTATAATAACCTGAAAAAATGAAAAAAAAATCCATTTAGTTCTTAAAGTGATCAATTGTATATTTTCTATATTTCTATGCCACATGGGATGTTAGGAATTTTTAATTATATTGTGGATAGCTTTGAGATCTTTTTTTAATAAGTTGATTCACGAATAAATTTA
>NW_012109558.1:0-1477 GCF_000951045.1 Mandrillus leucophaeus
GGCAAAATAAACTTTCTAAATACTCTTATCCCCAAATGCTCAGGGAGACTGATTTGAATAATCATAAAACTCCGAGGCTGCACTCCAGCCTGGGCTACAGAGCAAGACTCTGTTTCAAAAAAATAAAATAAAAAACTCCGGTCTCCCGCACAGCCGACTCTGCATGAATTACTCTTTCTCTATTGCTATCCCCCCGTCTTGAAAAATCGGCTCTGTCTAGGTAGCGGGCAAGGTGAACCCACTGGGCAGTTACAGAATTATCATTATATTGCTTGCAATTATATATATATATATAATGCACAAATAGCTATAACCTTGTATACAAGGTTAAATGCGAATGTCCTCCTTGCACGGTCAGATCCCAGCGCAGGAAGGACGCACCCCCTACAAACCGCTAGGCCAAAAATATCATTCTGGCCTCATCCAGCCTCAGGTGAGATCGCAATCTCCTGTCACTCAGGGCCTGAGGGGGTGAGGCCTGAAACCCCATACAATCAGGGGCGCTGGGGTGGGGACCGTTCAATCAGGCGCGCCGCCGGAAAGGAGAGGGCGGCTTCCGGGATCTGGCTGGCGGGCGCTTTGTTTCGCCTTCGCTACAGTAGGCTCTTTCTGTTAGTCTCCGCTACTGCTTCTTGTCTCTGGGAGGCCCAGGTGGCTCTGCAGCAGCCTCTGCCACCCTGTGACCTGCGGGTATTGGGACATCCCTAGCTGACGCCAGGACACCCGGGAAGCAGAGGAATGGTGAGTGGACTGCCACATCTAGATGTGTATAAGAGACAGGTTGTCCCGTTGTACCGGATCGAACCAGTGTTCATCTTACATATGTTGATTGATGTCTTCTGTCTCCCTAAAATGTATAAAACTGTCAGATACAGTCAGTTTCTCTTCCAAGGTTTGGCATGTTAACGTTCTTGTTTTGTTGTTCTCGAACTCAACTTTCTTGTTCCCCATGCATCCTTGCCCTTAGTTACTGTAAACAAAACCTTCCCATCAGTTTTAACCAATAACTCACATCTGTTCCCTTGGTTACCTGCTTTGCACCCATTTCTCCCTTGGAAACCACACATCTCACCGTTGTAACTCACATCTCCCTTCCCCCTTCCTTATTTGGGAAAATATTCACAAATAACCAAGCGGGTCAGTTTAGATCTTGAAGTCTGGCCCCAGCCCATGCCAGAGGTGGGGACTGCGTTAGGAATAAAAACCCCTGCTTTCCTTTGTTCCCTGTGCTCTTGCAATTGTGATTGATGCGAGCAGCACCCTTCTGCAGAAGTAAATTGCGTTGCTGAGAAAACTTTTTCGCTTGAGTGCTGGTTTCACGTTGTGGCACCAAGCATTTATCTCCAACAAAACCAAGCTGTGCTCTGACCACCTTGGGCAAGTGTCATCAGGACATCCTGAGGCTGTGTCATGCACAAGCATCCCCAACCTTGGCAAAATAAACTTTCTAAATACTCTTATCCCCAAATGCTCAGGG
>NW_012109559.1:0-1136 GCF_000951045.1 Mandrillus leucophaeus
GTATTTTAATTAAACATTTTATATTTCTTCAACAACTAGTAGGACTTTAAAGGCTCTGGACTGTTGTTCTAACAGTTTTCCATAGAGGAAAATACTTTGTTTATACCACAAGTTTTGTATGAGAGGAGATATACAAATAAATATATTAGTCATAATTTCTGTATTCCCAAATCTGAAGAATAATTATAATAGTACACCAATTAAATGGAAGAACTGTTGAAATTTAGAATGGTAATGGACTTTATTGCATGTTTAAAGCTCTTTTTAGTTGATAGCACACTTTAATTGTAAGTGGATTTTTTTAAGGATTTTACTTTCAGATTAATTATCTTAATGTTCCCAATATAGTCTTTTTATAGATTGTTTCTGTTTTATTTTATATAAAGAGTTCATAAAGCCAGGTTTATTATTTTTTAACATGTTTTATTCAGCTTGTTAATCTTAAGTGTATGTTGAAATGTTAACTCTTGACATTTTAAATACTTTGCCAGCAACCGTAAATACCCGTTATAACCATTACCTACAATGGATTTACTATTTTGGTATTTACTTATTGAACAGTAGATTTTATATCATTTTTTAGACTCTTAGGTGGAAAATTGAATTCAAATAACTAGTTCTTTGTTAAATTTTCTTCTATTAGGAAAAAATACACAAAGTCCCTTTTCACAGTAGTGTCCTATGCTAAAGGTCATTGTATTGTCAAAGACGGCTAGTGAGGAGTTACAGATTACCTCACAAAATCATAAATGGGAAAGGGACTTAGATTAAATCTTAAAATAATAATATTTCAATGAGTATATTTTTCTTCATTGTAACTTATGAGAATTGAACATGAAGTTAAATCAGGATGCATTTATGTGTATTCATAATGACATTTTATGTGTGGGTTCTCCTTTTTTTTCTTTTTTTTTTTTTTTTTTTTTTGTTTTGTTTAAGTTGTTACCCTCAAAGGGCTCTGAAACTACCTAAAGTGATTACATTCCCTGGTCAACAAAAATGAAGTGTTTGTCACTTCATATGTAAAATTTTCTTGATAGGTATGCTTTTAAAATCTCTTTTTAATGTAAGTTTTTGCCTACTAATCTTTTATTTACATTTTATCTTTTAATCTTTATCTTAGCCTCAAAATTATC
>NW_012109560.1:0-1239 GCF_000951045.1 Mandrillus leucophaeus
ACTAAAAACAGCAAAAAATACTTTTGAACAGTCCCATGCAATATTTGGGACATACTTATACTTAAAATTTTTTTGTTATTGTTTATCTGGGACCCTTGTATTTTTATGTGCTTGAGCTTACAGCCCTAAGTGGGGAAAGCCTGCTACGACTGAGGACAGAGTCAGAGGGACCAAAAGAGGAAAGACGAGCTGACTGGCGGAGTTCACTTTGTTTTTAAACTTTGCTCTCATTCCTTTTCATCCGGTTTGGGTACACTGAGTAATGCGGGGTTGAAGGCCTGGAACCTGACTGCCTTTGTTTGGATGCATGGGTGTGGGGTGTGGGTGGTGGTGGGAGACCTTGTATTTCTGGAGCTGCCTAATGCGTCCTCATTCTTCTCAGGGTGGGACCAGCAGTGGGAGGGATTGGTTACAACAGAAGCCAAGATATTATATGGTCTTCCTTTTAAATAAGAGAATATACAAAATCCTATTTTCTTTTCTGAGTAAAAAAGTAATAATGTGAGTAGGCAGGGAAGGTGTCTGGACAAAATACCAATTTATAGTGATAATTGTGGAAAACTTCTGAATAAGAAAGGAGAAAATTCAGTCACTCAGAATCCCATCACCCAGAGAAAAGCACCGTTAGCATTTCAGCATATTTCCTTCCAGTCTTTTTTCCCATGCTTCTTTTGTTCTTCTAACTGTAAAGTCTGGAATCCCAAGTCAAAGTGGCCCCCTTTTCAGAGGCATAGAGAATGCTGGGATTTGAGTGGAAGCTCAGCGATATTGAGGTGCTGTCAGCTGGCCCAAGTTCTCCTAGGATGTCTGGAAGGGTTCTCACTTTTTGGCCCTCATTGGGGATTGCACCAGGCTCTCTTACCGGCCCATAAACTGTGTTAGGAGTCTTTTGCAAACACAATTTAATTGGGAATTCTAACATATGTAACAGATAAAAAGGGCATTTTGGCAGTCTAAATCTAATTTAGAAGTTCAAATTAATGATATTTTAAAATCAATCAATGAGGCCGGGCGCGGTGGCTCACGCCTGTAATCCCAGAACTTTGGGAGGCCGAGGCGGGTGGATCACAAGGTCAGGAGATCAAGACCATAGTGAAACCCCGTCTCTACTAAAAATACAAAAAATTAGCCGGGCGCGGTTGCAGGCGCCTGTAGTCCCAGCTACTGGGGAGGCTGAGGCAGGAGAATGGCGGGAACCCGGGAGGCGGAGCTTGCAGTGAGCTGAGATCGCGGCACTGT
>NW_012109561.1:0-1280 GCF_000951045.1 Mandrillus leucophaeus
CAAAAGTATTATGAGCAGAGAAGCAGTTTTCCTACAAACCTAAATATAATTCTCTTCAAATAGATATTACCTTTCAAACAATAACATTAATTTCAGTGTGGTTTATGTACAATATGACTTAGAAGATGTCTAACTTGTCTTAAAAACATAAAAAGTACAATTAACCAAAATGATAGCTTATTGTTAACTTAAATGAAACATGCTCTATAGGATTCTCTGCTGTAAATTTACATCCATTATTTCATTTGACATCACAAAATATCTATGATGTATCATAGATATCATGATATACCATCTATGATGACATCATAGATGATACCATCTATGAATGACATCATAGATGATACCATCTATGAATGATGGTAAACCTCATTTCACAGATAAGGAAAGAGAGACTGCAATTAAATAGTCTGATCAAGGGTACAATGTTAATGTGTAGCAGAGTGGCAATTTTAAATAAATAAGATCTGTTTACTAAGTTAACATGGTCATTTTAAAGTTTAGTGACCTCCCACTGAGTTCTAAACTCAGAATTACAAACTAAGTGTCCATTATTTCAGGCATTACATCTTAAATAACTGCAAATTGCTTTTTTCCCCTTTTACTCACCTTTCCTGGAAGAACCAGTAGATATCAAACTTGAAAATTAGTAATTACAAACTGGTGAAAGGAACAACAAAAGCCATTTTGTGCTATTTCCAGGGTAATGAAAGACAAATGATAGTCTTTCAATTCAAAATACGGAAGAATTTTTCAACAATCATTGCTATACAGCATTTCAAGGAACTGTTTGTAATGGAAACAACTTCAGAAAATATATTTAGTAAAAGTTCCATGAGACTGTATCCTGAAATCCATTGACTATATTTTTTTCTATCTGCCCCTAAGCATTTATGTTCCAACCAATTTTAGGTTTGCGGAATATTTGTGTCAGAGACTTGTGGAAAAGTATATTTCTCGTCCTTCAAATTATTTTTATAGTATTTAATTTATATGTTAACATTAAATATAGCACAAATATATACAAATCAACCTGTATTCCACTGTACTTTAAATAACTATAAAAATATATGTTACCTTACTCTCCAATATTCTATGTGTACGTGTATTTTTATTTTGCAATACACTGGGAAATTCTGCCATTTTTAATCTGTTAAAATCTCAGAATTTAATTAGCAAAGTAGATTAACACACTCTCTCTCTAAGACCTACCAATTCTGTGCACTAGACCCTTTCACCATGAAAGGTACTAGGTTGATATTTTCATGGGCAGCCAATAA
>NW_012109562.1:0-1108 GCF_000951045.1 Mandrillus leucophaeus
AGAATCTCTATCAAAATTCCAATAGAATTTTTTGCAAAAATGTAAGTCAAACCTCAAATTCATATGGAATCACAAGGGGCACAGAATAACCAAAGTCATATTGAAGACGGAAAAAAAAAAAACACAGAGTTGGAGGACTCACACTTGCCAATTCCAAAACTTCCTACAAGGCTGAGCGCGCTGGCTCACACCTGTAATTCCAGCATTTGGGGGGCCCAAGGCGAAAGGATCGCTTAAGGCCAGGAGTTCAAGATCAGCCTGGGCCAGGCACAGTGGCTCACACCTGTAATCCCAGCACTTTGGGAGGCCGAGGCAGGTGGATCACCTGAGGTCAGTTCGAGACCAGCCTGGCCCACATGGTGAAACCCCGTCTCTACTAAAAATGCAAACAATTAGCCAGGCATGGCGGCGGGCACCTGTAATCCCAGCGACTCAGAAGGCTGAGGCAGCAGAATCGATTGAAGCTGGGAAGAGGAGGTTGCGGTGAGCCAGGATCGTGCCACTGCACTCCGGCCTGGACAAGAGCAAAACTCTGTCTCAAAAAGATAGATAAATAAATAAAAAGACTAGCCTGCACAACACAATGGGACCCCATCTCTACAAAAATAATGAAATTAGCTGGATGTGGTGGCACGTGCCTGTGGTCCCAGCTACCTGGGAGGCTGAGGTGGGAGGACTGCCTGAGCCCAAGAGGTCAAAGCTACAGTGAGCCATGATTGCACCACTGCACTCCAGCCTGGGTGACAGAGCAAGGCTCTGACAAAAGAAAAAAAAAACCTTCCTATACAACTACAGTAATCAAAACAGTATGGCACCAGCATAAGCACAGACACACAAACCAATGAAATAGAATTCAGAGTCCAGTTTTAAACCCAAAATCTATGGCCAACTGATTTTCAACAAGGCTCTAACACCACTCGATGGTGAAAGAACAGTCTCTGCGGGCTGGGCGCGGTGGCTCAAGCCTGTAATCCCAGCACTTTGGGAGGCCGAGACGGACGGATCACAAGGTTAGGAGATCGAGACCATCCTGGCAAACACGGTGAAACCCCGTCTCTACTAAAAAATACAAAAAACTAGCCGGGCGAGGTGGCGGGCGCCTGTAGTC
>NW_012109563.1:0-260 GCF_000951045.1 Mandrillus leucophaeus
GCTAGGAAAAGGGATTCCCTTCCCCCTTGCGCTTCCCAGGTGAGGCGATGCCTCGCCCTGCTTCAGCTCTCACTGGTCGGGCTGCAGCAGCTGACAGCACTGATTGTCCAGCACTCCCTAGTGAGATGAACCCAGTACCTCAGTTGAAAATGCAGAAATCACCTGTCTTCTGTGGCGCTCGTGCTGGGAGCTGGAGACTGGAGCTGTTCCTATTCGGCCATCTTGCTCCACCCTTGTATTGTTACCTTTCATCATCAGAA
>NW_012109563.1:585-955 GCF_000951045.1 Mandrillus leucophaeus
TATCAATTCTTCCACTCTTTTTTCAAGATTTTTATTTTCTTTGCACTGGGTACATAATTCCTCCTTTAGCTCTGAGAAGTTTGATAGACTGAAGACTTCTTCTCTCATTTCGTCAAAGTCATTCTCCATCCAGCTTTGATCCATTGCTGGCGACGAGCTGTGTTCCTTTGCAGGGGGAGATGTGCTCTTATTTTTTAAATTTCCAGCTTTTCTCCCCTGCTTTCTCCCCATCTTTGTGGTTTCATTTGCCTCTGGTCTTTGATGATGGTGACGTACTGATCGGATTTTGGTGTGGGTGTCCTTCCTGTTTGTTAGTTTTCTTTCTAACAGTCAGGACTCTCAGCTGTAGGTCTGTTGGAGATTGCTTGAG
>NW_012109563.1:3178-5625 GCF_000951045.1 Mandrillus leucophaeus
GACATACCTCCAATAACTGGTAGTCCAAGAAACATAAGGAAAATGTGGAAGAGACCTGGACCTAACCACAGCTTATAACCACACCCTGCAAAGTCCAGCCTAGAAGGGCAATCTTCTATCAACCTGCATCTATAAAAGTTTAAAACAAAAGCTTATGTTGAATATGTTGAATGCCATTGACTCTTTTTTTGTTTTTTGGTAGGGAGCAGGTATGATTGTGTTGAAAAATTTTTGTGGATATAGCTGATGGACACATCATGAGATCATAGAATCACCAGAATAACGAGATAACCAAGGTTGGGAATGGAGGCAAGAGCCAAAAGAAACTAGGAATAGCTAATATTCGACCACAGAAGTAGTTTCTTAGGAGGGTACTATAAGTCTCATCATCACTGGATACTCCAGTCTCCCAGCATATTCTACAAACCCCAGGTACATGCTGAGAGTTTACTATTCAGCCACGGCTTCAGAAAACAATCTCTAGTGGCCTCATTGCTTTTCCATATTCAAAACCCATGTAATTAGCCAGCCAAGGTCACAAGTTTCCATTCTCATTACCACAAAGTTGGGAGAAGGAATATCCTCCTCGCTGCAGCTTATAACAATCTTGTGATTCCTGAAGCATGTAAAAGGTATGTGAAATCTGAGTAGCTATAAAATGACAAATGTCTATTACAAGTCTTCGTCTGAAGGGCAATGATAATTCAGTGGAAACCACAGTCGTATTTTCAAGCCAGACTATACCTAAACATTACAGCAGTAGCAGTAACAGCCAACATGCATTTCCTTTGTGCTAACCACTTGTTAAAAGAATGGTATACCCTTTTATTGTATATAATGTGTCTCCTTTATAGAAATGAGAAAAATGGGGTTTAAGATGGTTAAGTAACCTGCTCAAATTCATACAGCTCAATGTGGCAAAGCCAAGCAACAAACCAGGCTGGTCAGATTACAAAACCTTGACTCTTAACCACTGGGATGCACTATTTCTCGAGCACTAAAGAACCATTTCCAGGACACAACGAGCTCTACATCTTGTTAAGACTAAGAGAGTTGATGACTCCATAAGCATCATCCATATCCTCCTCCAAGTCTTAATTCTCTTGCTGGTTATTTTGTTATTGATTTTATGCTATATTTTAAGCCAAGCTCCTCTCTATTTTTTGCACAGATGAAATGGGAAATAACTGATCTTTCTCAAGTACTTGAAAACCTATTATAAAGCTTCCTCTCTGCTTCTCTCAACCAGTCTCTCACCATTTTTCTGTCTCTTAATGGACCATGCTATTTTTTTCATTTTGTTTTCTGTAATATTTTGAGTGGTTAGTGCTCCAAATATTTTCTAGAGAAAAGAAAAATTTTACAATTTCCCTAAGCCCTGACAAGCTGTGAAGCTCTTTGAGGTCTGTGTTGTATGTACATGTGCATGTGTGTCTCTGTGTGTGTACCCTACTATTGTTGTTAACAGAGTCTCTTAGAGGCCTGACAGTTACACTGTTCCCCACAAATAGCTTGACAACTTACTAAAAAAAAGGAGTCATGAGAGAGATAAAGGTGGAGAAAACCATCTAGTGACCAGAATCATATGATTGAAATCCTCACTTGGCTATTAACAAGCTATGTGGCACTGGCAATGAACTCAGGTTATCTGAGCATTTGTTCCACTGTTTACATAACAGGATAAAGAAGAAAGAATGTTGGCCGGGCGCAGTGGCTCACACTTGTAATCTCAGCACTTTGGGAGGCCGAGGCAGGTGGATTGCCTGAGGTCAAGAGTTCAAGACCAGCCTGGCCAACATAGTAAAACCCTATCTCTACTAAAAACACAAAAATTAGCCAGGCATGGTGGTGGGAGCCTGTAATCCCAGCTACTTGGGAGGCTGAGGCAGGAGAATCACTTGAACCTGGGAGGCGGAGGTTGTAGTGAGCCAAGATCGTGCCACTGCACTCCAGCCTGGCGCCAGAGCGAGACTCCATCAAAAACATAAAGTAAAAGAAAGAAAGCAAGAAATCTGCATACATACACAGCTCAGAGCCTAACAGAAAGTAGGTACTTAATGACTTAATGGTAGCAACTATCATCACTATTGCTGTTGCTATTGTAATGTTGGTAAAAATATTGATCTTCCAGACGTATTCACTGGAGACCATTTCTTAGCATTTTTGGCAATTACTACTAATCATATTAATAAAAAACCATATCTTGACCAGGCATGGTGGCTTACACCTGTAATCCCAGAACTTTGGGAGGCTGAGCTGGGTGAATCACTTGAGGTCAGGAGTTCGAGACCAGCCTGGTCAACATGGTGAAACCCCATCTCTACTGAAAATACAAAAAGTAGTTGGTGTGGTGGCACATGCCTGTAATTCCAGCAACTCAGGAGGCTGAGGCAGGAGAATTACTTAAACCAAGGAGTCGGAGGTTGTAGTGAGCTGAGAGTGCACCA
>NW_012109563.1:6490-14195 GCF_000951045.1 Mandrillus leucophaeus
ATTTGTATTTATAGTGAAAAACAGAATGACATGTCATAAGAAGGGAGAAAAATTACTATGGCCTGGTTATACTCATATGTGTTACTAGCTGACTCGAACCCTTTTATAAGTTACTGGGATATAAATCTTTAGTATTCTATGAAGCAAAGTTTATTAGGTACCATAGCTATGCAATGAGTAAACAATACTAAAGTATTTGGGTAGGATTGAGATGGGTACAAAAATGATTTCATTATTGAATCAGAAATGAGCTAATTAGTCGAAGGACTTCAGAAAGGGTCTAGATGATTCAGGCTCTTACCAAAAATGACCAAAGAAAGAGAATTATAAATTAAAATGTTTGATTTTGTTTGGTATTTTTCGACCTTGACTATACATCATTGTCTATCTTCTACTTTTTTTTTTTACTTAAAATGATAAACAGTAGAAAGGATGCTCTCAGGTGCCATTTGTTTGTTTTCTTCTGTAATATAAATAACAGAGCTAAATATGTGCACTAAACAAAAATAAGTTATTTGTCTCCAAAACACATTCCATTAGTCATCTGGAAAACATCCGAGGTCACACTTCGTGATCCTCAGATGAAATAAGTGATAATGAATGAAAAACGATGGGGTTTCTCCAAAGGATGGCAAAAGAAAGCTTTGAAAATGAGTTTTTAATCTTCTTTCCTTGGTGCATTTCCTGGTCCTTATTAAAGGACAACAAAATGAACTCAAGACTCCCTGACAGGGCCCACACACAAATGAGCTGGCCTGGGATGTCTGCAATCATCAGATACTTCAAAGGAGTGTTCATGATGCTCATCTTACTCAGCGCATTTTACACCCAGTTATCTGGTGCCACATTCCCAGGTGGAAATTTGAGTACTTGCATCACCACCTGAAATTACAGCTCCAGCTGTCAATGACATAACAGCCCATTCTACTGTGACCAGATATATCAACCAACTATGCCATTGTGTAGGGGTCAAAAGAGGCTGGGTAGACTCTCCATGCTGGCTGGCTGTGGAACTATTTCTTGCATACTTGCTACAGGAGGGTTCTCAACCATTGGTTATCCATGAATGTAATTATATTCATTTGAATGAGAAGGAAATAGAATTATTCCCTCTCTGCCTCTCCCCTAATTTCCCTCTCTCTCTCTGTCTCTCTCTTTCTCTCTCTCTCCTAATTTCTTTCTGAAATCTAGCAATTCCTTCCATTCTATTTTCATCCTTGAAATACTGTTTTAGGTCAGATTCATGACCGAATTCTACCAGATGCACAAAAAAGAGTTGGTACTGTTCTTACTGAAGCTGTTCTAAAGAATTGAGGAGGAGAGTCTCATCCCCAGCTCATTTTATGAGGCATCATCCTTATACCAGTACTTATAGGCATCATCCTTATACTAGTACTTGGTATAAGGTACTGGTATAAGCATCATCCTTATACCAGTACTTGGCAGAGACACACAAAAAAATGAAAACTTCTGGCAAATGTCCTTAGTGAATATAGATGAAAAAATTGTCAAAACATACTAGCAAACTGAATCCAGCAATACATCAAAAAGCTAATCCATGATGATCAAGTAGAGTTTGTCCCTGGGATGCAAGATTGGTTCAACATATGCAAATCAATGAATGTAATGCATCACCTAAACAGAACTAAAGACAAAAACCACATGACTATATCAAAGGTGCAGAAAGGACTTTGAATGAAATTCAACATCCTTCATGTTAAAAACCCTCAAAAACTAGGCATTGAAGGAGCATACTTCAAAATAGTAAGAGCCAAATATACCCATAGCCAACATCATACTCAATGAGCAAAAACTGGAAGCATTCCCCCTGAAAACTGGAACACTGGAACAAGATAAGGATTCCCACTCTCACCACTCCTGTTCAACATAGTATTTGAAGTCTTGGCCAGAGCAATAAGTCAAGAGAAAAAAAATGAAAAACATCCAAATAGAAAGAGAGGAAGTCAAACTATCCCTGTTCACAGATGACATGATTCTAGAAAACCCCTTAGTATCTGCCCCAAAACTCATCAAGCTGAAGTAGCTTCACAAAGTTTTGGACTACAAAATCAATGTACAAAAGTAAGTAGTATTCCCATACACAAACAGAACCTAAGCCAAGAGTCAAATCAGGAAGGCAATCCCATTCACAATTGCCACAAAAAAAGAGAAGTAGATACCTCGGAATACAGCTAACCAGGAGGTGAAAGATAGCTACTGTGACAATTAAAAACACTGCTCAAAGAAATCAGAGATGACACAAACAAATAAAAGAACACCCCATGCTCATGAATATGAAGAATCAGTAAAATTAAAATGGCCATACTGCCCAAAGCAATTTACACATTCGATGATATTCTTATCAAACTACCAGTGACATGCTTCACAGAACTAGAAAAAACTATTCCAAAATTCATATGGAACCATAAAAGAGCCAAAATAGCCAAGGCAATTCTCAACAAAAAGAACAAAGCTGGAGGAATCACATTGCCTGACTTCAAATTGTAGTACAAGGCTACAGCAAAAAAAAAAAAACCATCATGGTGCTGGTACAAAAACAGACACATAGACCAATGAAACAGAATAGGGAACCCCGAGAAATAAGGCCACACATCTACAATCATCTGATATTTGAGAAAGCTGAAAAAACAAGAAATAGGGAAAAGACTCCCTATTTAATAAATGGTGCTGCGATAACTGGCTAACTATATGGAGAAGACTGAAACTGGACCCCTTCCTTACACCACATACAAAAATCAACTCAAGATGGAGTAAAGACTTAAATATAAAACTCCAAACTACAAAAACCCTGGAAGACAACCTAGGCAACACCATTCTGGACATAGGAAAAGGAAAAATTTTATGATGAAGATGAGATCCCCAAAACAATTGCAACAAAAGCAAAAATTGACAAATGGAACCTAAACTAAAGAGCTTCTGCACAGCAAAAGAAACTATTAACAGAGTTAAAAGGCAACCGACAGATTGAGGGAAAGTATTTGAAACTCTACATCTGCTGACAAAGGTCTAATATCCAAACTCTACAAGGAACTTAAACAAATGTACAAACAAAAAACAAACAACACCATTCAAAAGTCGGCAAAGGACATGAACACTTTTCAAAAGAAGACATACATGTGTCCAACAAACATATAAAAAATGCTCAATATCACTAATCACTAGAGAAATGCAAATAAAAACCACAATGATTTATTATCTCACACCAGCCAGAATGGCTATTATTTAAAAGTTAAAATATAACAGATACCGGTGAAGAATATATATATTCTTCATATAACAGATATGAAGAAAACAAAATGCTTATACACTGCTGGCGGGAGTGTAAATTAGTTCAATAATTGTGGAAGGCACTATGGCGATTCCTCAAAGAACTAAGAATGGAACTACTATTTGACCCAGGAATCCCACTACTGGGTATATTCCCAAAGGAACATAAATTGTTCTACCATAAAGACACATGCACGTCTGTGATCATTGCAGCATTATTCATGACAGCAAGGACATGAAATCAATGTAAATGCCCATCAATGGTAGACTGGATAAAGGAAATGTGATACATGTACACCATGAAATACCAGGCAGCCATAAAAAAAGGATACAATAATATCCTTTGTGCAGGAATATATGGATGGAACTGGGGGCCATTATCCTTAGCAAACTAAAGCAGGAACAGAAAATCAAATAGTGCATGTTCTCACTTATAAGTGGGAACTAAATAATGAGAGAATATGAATAGGAAAAGGGGAACAACAGACACCGGGGCCTACTTGAGGGAGAAGGATAGGAGGAGGAAAGCATTCAGAAACAAACAAACAAACAAACAAACAAAAACTGTTAAGTGATCTCCTTAGTACCGGGGTGACAAAATAATCTGAACACCGAACCAGAGCCACAAATTTGCCTATATAACATACCTTTACGTGTGCCCCGAACCTGAAATAAAAGCTACAGTATTCACAAAAAAAGTTCTAAGAATTTTAGAAAATGAAGTGTTACCTCTGCTCCCTTTTATTTTTATTTCTTTTGTATTTTCTCCTCTTCTGTCTTCTCCTACTTCTCTTGTTTTAGAGACAAGGACTCGCTCTGTTGCCCGGACTGAAATACAGTGGCACAATCTTGGTTCACTGCAACCCCAACCATCTGGGCTCAAGCAATCTTCTCACTTTAGCCTCCCAAGTAACTGGAACTAAAGGCACATACCATCATGCTTGGTTAATTTAAAAAAAAAGTAAAATTGTAGAGACAAGGTTTCACTATATCGCCTAAGCTGGTCTCAAGCTCCTGGCCTCCCAAAGTCCTGGGATTATGAGAGTGAGTCACTGCACCCAACCTGTCTTCGTTTTTAATCATATTGTTACAGGATCCTTGGGATGTCACTTTTCCGGCAGGAAAACTCTATGGCCGGTGGCACCTTTGCCTGAGTTTTGCTTGGGCCCACTAAACCGGTTCCACCTACTCAGCCTGGCAAGGCTGCCCTTGGCTCACACTACCAGCCTGGATCCCATGCCTCACAAGGGCAAGCCAGGTGTGGAGTGGTGAGGGATGTGTGAAAGAGTAACTGTGGAGTGGCCTCTGACTAAATTTTATACAAATATTGATCAATATAAGATTAAATAGAGAGGATATACTGTAATGCGTTGTAGATGTTTCAGTCACCAATATAATGTGTTGCTAAACTGTAGACTTATCTGATAGTTGGCCATTTATTTTGCGTGATAATCCATACAGAAAACTGTAATCATGTGGAAGAGCATAGTTTAAATATACTATACAAAATGATGTACTAAAACTTATTCTGGGAAAAGGCCAATAAGATTCACCAGATTGCCAAAGAATCCACCGAATTAAAAGATTTGGAACTCTGCTGTAAGTCCCAAACAGGGGCTTGTGCTGCATGAGGAGATAACGGAAGAGTTGATGAGGTAAAGGACTCACCTGAAGCAGGGCTAGTATCATGGGCATGTGGCCAGTGCAGTTACACAGGGCCCCATATTTAGAAGGGGACATTATGCTTGGAGTTAATGCTCTGCAGTTGTCATCTTGAAATTCTTAAAAATTCTATCTTTGGATTTTAGTTTTGTAACTGAAGTCCGTTGAAAAAACAGAACATGTGCCAGTGGCCTGGAGACTTGGATCAACCACCTACCACCTCCTCCTCACCTTCCTGTCTCTTTAGGACAGGTTCTTGACCATCAATTCCCTCAACACTGCACAAAGCCTGCTGCCACCATATACCTGGGCTACAGCTTAGGAATGGGTGCAGAGAGGGTTGCTGTTAGACACCATCACAAGCTGAGTCACGGGATAAGGCCTTCATGCCTCAGGGGTATTCTATACCCAAGGTAGGAAGACATTTAAATAGCAAAAACATCTTGACAGATCAAGGCTTCAGAATACAGGCAAAAAGGACAAGCACTTTTCTCCCCCTGCTTTTTAAACAAAGGGAACTGCATTAACAACAACAAAAAAAAACTATGAGGATGTTACAGAGAGGTCTCATATACCCAACCCTTAGTTAATTAGTGATGAAGCTGGAATTCAAACCCAGTTTATGGGGTCCCAAGGCTCACAGTCATGTAAGTTGATGGAGCCATTATTTTTTTCTAGCCAAGGGCATTGTAAGGTTATGTTGTAGGCCATCTAGATATTTCCCCAAACTCAGCTTCCTCTTCCACCTAACATCACCAAATGCCACTCTTCTTTCTCTCTCTCCTGAATTTGGAAGCCTTTTTTAAACCCCTGTAATCACCTTCCTGGCAGCACAGGAGTTCAATATATTCAGTGGCCAGGTACTTAAAAATACAATTATCAGACCTTGGATTTGAAGGTGAAAGTCAAATTTTCCAATTCGCTTTTTAAAAATGCAAAGTTCTGCAGCATTCCCTAAGAGAAGAAACTTGGTAAGTCACTTTTAAAATAGGGATAAAGAATGTTCTACCTCTGAGTGAATCCTTATAGAAATCTAGCAGTTTCTTCTCAACATCTTACTCTCCCAATCAAACTAGTTTTCTCTGACTCCCCTAAATGTTGGCACTATTGCTTATTTTATTACCTACAGCAATAGAGTTTGTCATCCAGTCTTATATCTGTGCCTAATTACATCTATTACAAATGTAAAAAATCAAATCCAGACTTACCACAGTTGCCGGCCTCCCCTGAGTTCCTGCCAAACATTGAGAGTAAGAAGCATGAACAAAGCTGTCCACAGGAGCCCGTGAGCCCTACTTGGCCTACCCCCTCAGTGCTGTGGTCTTGGACCAGGTGTCACTGCCACATGAAGAGCACAGTGATTAAATAATATGACTGAAACTCAGCATGGCACCCATTTTACATTCACCATAGAACAATCGAAATTAATCATGTTCCAGCTCTAGAGTTGTAGAAGAAAAGAAAAAATCCACTCTAACTACAGCAAGAAAAAGTATTATATTATGTTAACTATCCATTTTTTTAACCTATTCCTATGGTTGAGTAAGACTGGCCTCTCTCATGGTTAGAAAAATAGCCAAGAGAGATTAAGACATGAATTTGAGTGTTTCTTCTTGGGGGTTTGCTTTGAAGTGTTTCTAGCATTTAATTGTCCCCTAGGGCTCTAAAATAGATTATGTTTCTTGAAGCTGCACTGAATCTGGAATTCATTACATATTTTTTTTTTTGGTTTGGTGGAAAATAATTTAACAACAGGTAGTATTCAAAATTAAAACCATGTTTGCTAAGGCTAGAACACCAGAGAGAAGCAAAGGTGGACAATCGAGTGAAGCTATTGTGAATAAATACTAATTTAAATTCATGCAACTTTTCTTTCCCCTTGTAAATATCTCTAAATCACTTCTTTTCCATCCTCTCTACATATCCTGCTTGAAGAGACATAGCTGAGGTCAGATGAGTGACGCGATTTCTGGGAAAGTAAAGGAGACATCCAGTGTGGAACAAACGCTGGATGGTAACCTTGGAGTGAGGCTTAGCAGAAGTTCCCAAAAACAAGATTTTGGGAGGAAAATGTTTGCTTTGCTTTTTAGTTTCCATAGAATATATGTGGCTAGACTAGAGAACAGTGACATAAGCTGAAACCACCTTAGGTTCTACTTTATCCTTAGCTTGGTAGGATAAAAATATTAAGTCACAAATGTAATTTCACAATAAGAGACAATCATTACATCACTCTTCTCCTAGAGTTGTCTTTTAATCAGCTCAAAACACATATTTAGAACAAGAAAATAACATATGCCATGAGCTGTGTTAATATAGAATTGCTAATATTAAAACAGATGCCTAGTATTAGCAGTAGAATAAAGGTTTGTTTGTTTGCCTTAAATTTTCCTCTTGAAAATGTCCCAAAAGTGGCAAGAAGGATGAGATGATGAGTGTTAAGGTGAAATCCAAAATCTATCATTGACGAAACTAAATAAAATTGGTCTCTCTGAAACACATTATTAAGAGAAAGACTGGTTGATTCAGGCAAGACCAAACAGGAGTGAGAGGTGTGGCTGGGCAAGGACCCTCTTGGCAGAAGAGCCAGAAGATCTCAGTTGTTGAAAGAAAGCAACAAGTCCAAAACTTTCCTCCTAAGTGTGGCAAGAATGGATGCACATGCTGGCAGTGGGAGCATCCTTGAACCTTTATAGCATAAGTTTCTGAGGAGCAGGGAAAGTAAGTATGAATGAGGAATCACCAAATAAATCAA
>NW_012109563.1:15220-17433 GCF_000951045.1 Mandrillus leucophaeus
TTGGTCTACCTTACCCTTTGAATGAATCTCACTTGACTTTATAATATCATGAATTGCTCATTTGGTTCACCAGTTATGTAGATCTTTTAAATGTTGACACACTTTATTGTGTGATATTAAGAAATTATATTGTCAACATACCACTTAACTCATCATAAAAGTCAGTAAGTGTTGGGAAGATGTCAAGCTCAGAATGGTAGATAAAGATTTTCCATACTTGTAATTTTGACTTGAAAATTTGAATTTTATTATTGACAAGTGTTGTCAATTACTTTCCTTGATATGACAGGCTCACTTAATTCATTTGTGAGAAAATATCTGCAAAATTCCCAAATGAAAATAACCTTAGTGATATGGTTTGGCTCTGCGTCCCCACCCAAATCTCATCTTGAATTGTAATCCCCACATACCGAGGGAGGGACCTAGTAGAAAGTGATTGGATCATGGGAGCGGGTTCCGCCATGCTGATCTCATGATGGTGAGTGAGTTGTCATGAGATCTGATGGATTAAAAGTGTTTTGTAGTTCCCCTCTTGCTTTCTCTCTCTGTGAAGATGGTAGGCACCTTCCCCTTCACATTCTGCCATGATTGTAAGTTTCCTGAGGCCTCCTCAGCCATGTAGAACTGTGAATCAATTAAACCTATTTCTTCATTAATTAACCAGTCTCAATTATCTTTATAGCAGCATGAAAAATGGACTAATAAAGAGAATTGGTACTGGGAGTTTGGGTCACTGCTATTAAAATGCCTGAACATGTGAAAGCAGCTCTGGGACAGGGTAATGGGCAGAGGTTGAAACAGGTTGGAAGGCTTGGAAGAAGGCAGGAAGATGTGGGAAAGCTTGGAATTTCCTAGAGACTTGTTGAATGGTTTTGATCAAAATGCTGATAGTGATATGGACAGTGAAGCACAGACTGAGGTGTTATCAGATGGGTGAGGAACTAATTGGGAACTGAAGTAAAGGTGACTCTTACTACACTTTAGCAAACAGACTGGCAGCATCTTCCCCCTTCCCTAAAGATCTGTGGAACATTGAACTTGAGTGAGATGATTTAGGGTATATGATTTGGCTGTTCCCCACTCAAATCTCATCTTGAACTCTAACTCCCACAATTCCCACATGTCATGGAAGGAACGTGATGGGAGGTAATTGAATCATTGGGGCAGGTCTTTCCCATGCTGTGCTTGTGATAGTGAGTAAGTCTCATGATATGGGATGGTTTTAAAAACAGGAATTTCCCTGTACAACCTCTCTCTCTTTGACTGCTGCCATCCATGTAAAAAGTGACTTGCTCCTCCTTGCCTTCCACCATGATTGTGAGGCCTCCTCAGACTTGTGGAACTGTAAATCCATTAAACCTCTTTTTCTTCCCAGCCTCAGGCATGTATTTATCAACAGTTTAAAAACAGACTAATACAGGGCATCTGGCAGAAGAAATCTTTAAGCAGCAAAGCATTCAATATGTGACCTGGCTTTTTCTGAAAACATATAGTCATATACGTTCACTAAGAGATGGTCTGAAATTGGAACTTATGTTTAAAAGGGAATTTGTAGCATGACCATGTAGTAAGGAAAAAACAAACAAACATTTTCTGGGGAGGAATTTAAGCCACAGCTGCAGAAATTTCCATAAGTAAAAAGGACATGAATGTTAATAGCCAAGACAATGGGGAAAATGTCTCCAGGGCACATCAGAGATCTTCGTGGCAGCCCCTCCCATCACAGGCCTACAGGCCTAGGAGGAGAAAATGGTTTTGTGGACTGGGCCCAGGGTCCCACTGTTCTGTGCAGCCTCAGGACATGGTGCCCTGTATCCTCACCATTCCAGCTCCAGCTATGGCTAATAGGGGTCGAGGCACAGCTTGGGCATTAGCTTCAGATGGTATAAGCTCCAAGCCTTGGTGGCTTCCATGTGGTTTGGGGCCTGTGGGTGCACAGAAGGCAAGAATTTAGATTTGGGAGTCTCTGCCTAGATTTCGGAGGATGTATGGAAATGCCTGGATGTCCAAGCAGAAGTATGCTGCAGGGATGGAGCCCTAATGGAGAACCTCTACTAGGGCAATGCAAAGGGGAAACGTGGGATTAGTGCCCCCACAGAAAGTTCCCACTGGAGTACTGCCTAGTGAAGCTGGGAGAAAAGGGCCACCATTCTCCAGACCCCATAATGGTAGATCCACTAACAGTTTGCACCATGCATTTGGAAAAGCAGCCA
>NW_012109563.1:17483-26993 GCF_000951045.1 Mandrillus leucophaeus
TAATTAACCGGTCTCAATTATCTTTATAGCAGCATGAAAAATGGACTAATAAAGAGAATTGGTACTGGGAGTTTGGGTCACTGCTATTAAAATGCCTGAACATGTGAAAGCAGCTTTGGGACAGGGTAATGGGCAGAGGTTGAAACAGGTTGGAAGGCTTGGAAGAAGGCAGGAAGATGTGGGAAAGCTTGGAATTTCCTAGAGACTTGTTGAATGGTTTTGATCAAAATGCTGATAGTGATATGGACAGTGAAGCACAGACTGAGGTGTTATCAGATGGGTGAGGAACTAATTGGGAACTGAAGTAAAGGTGACTCTTACTACACTTTAGCAAACAGACTGGCAGCATCTTCCCCCTTCCCTAAAGATCTGTGGAACATTGAACTTGAGTGAGATGATTTAGGGTATATGATTTGGCTGTTCCCCACTCAAATCTCATCTTGAACTCTAACTCCCACAATTCCCACATGTCATGGAAGGAACGTGATGGGAGGTAATTGAATCATTGGGGCAGGTCTTTCCCATGCTGTGCTTGTGATAGTGAGTAAGTCTCATGATATGGGATGGTTTTAAAAACAGGAATTTCCCTGTACAACCTCTCTCTCTTTGACTGCTGCCATCCATGTAAAAAGTGACTTGCTCCTCCTTGCCTTCCACCATGATTGTGAGGCCTCCTCAGACTTGTGGAACTGTAAATCCATTAAACCTCTTTTTCTTCCCAGCCTCAGGCATGTATTTATCAACAGTTTAAAAACAGACTAATACAGGGCATCTGGCAGAAGAAATCTTTAAGCAGCAAAGCATTCAATATGTGACCTGGCTTTTTCTGAAAACATATAGTCATATACGTTCACTAAGAGATGGTCTGAAATTGGAACTTATGTTTAAAAGGGAATTTGTAGCATGACCATGTAGTAAGGAAAAAACAAACAAACATTTTCTGGGGAGGAATTTAAGCCACAGCTGCAGAAATTTCCATAAGTAAAAAGGACATGAATGTTAATAGCCAAGACAATGGGGAAAATGTCTCCAGGGCACATCAGAGATCTTCGTGGCAGCCCCTCCCATCACAGGCCTACAGGCCTAGGAGGAGAAAATGGTTTTGTGGACTGGGCCCAGGGTCCCACTGTTCTGTGCAGCCTCAGGACATGGTGCCCTGTATCCTCACCATTCCAGCTCCAGCTATGGTTAATAGGGGTCGAGGCACAGCTTGGGCATTAGCTTCAGATGGTATAAGCTCCAAGCCTTGGTGGCTTCCATGTGGTTTGGGGCCTGTGGGTGCACAGAAGGCAAGAATTTAGATTTGGGAGTCTCTGCCTAGATTTCGGAGGATGTATGGAAATGCCTGGATGTCCAAGCAGAAGTATGCTTCAGGGATGGAGCCCTAATGGAGAACCTCTACTAGGGCAATGCAAAGGGGAAACGTGGGATTAGTGCCCCCACAGAGAGTTCCCACTGGAGTACTGCCTAGTGAAGCTGGGAGAAAAGGGCCACCATTCTCCAGACCCCATAATGGTAGATCCACTAACAGTTTGCACCATGCATTTGGAAAAGCAGCCAACATTCAATGACAGTTTGTGAAAGCACCCCAATGGCTGTACCCTGAAGAGCCACAGGGATGGAGTTATCTAAGGCCTTGGGAGCCCAACGCTTATGTCAGCAAGCCTGGGGTGTGAGATATGAAGTCAAAGGAAGTCATTTCAGAGCTTTAAGATTTAATGATTGCCCCACTGGGTTTCAGATTTGCATGGGGTCTATAGGCACTTTGTTCTGGCCAATTTTTCCCTTTTGGAACCAGAGAATTCACCCAATGCCTGTCTCCACTGTATCTTGGAAGTAACTAACTTGTTTTTCATTTTATAGGTTCATAGGTAGAAGAGACTTGCTTTGTCTCAGATGAGATGTTGGACTTGGACTTTTGAGTTAATGCTGGAACAAGTTAAGACTTTGGGAGAATGTTGGGAAGGCATAATTGCATTTTGAAATGTGAGCAGAACATGAGATGTAGGAGGGGCCAGGGGCAGAATGATATTGTTTGGTTCTGTGTGCCTAACCAAATCTCCTCTTGAATTGTAATCTCCACGTCTCAAAGGAGGGACTTGATTGGAGGTGATTGAATCTTGGGGCAGCTTCCCCCATGCTGTTGTCATGATAGCAAGTGATTTCTCACAAGATTTGATGGTTTAAAAGTGTTCAGCAGTTCCCCTCTCATTCTATCTCTTTCCTGCCACCTCATGAAGAAAGTGCCTGCTTCCCCTTCTCCTTCCACCAAATTGTAAGTTTCCTGAGGCTTCCCCAGCCATGAGGAATGGTGAGTCAAAATATCTTTCCTTTAAGTTACTCAGTCTCAGTTCTTTATAGCAGTGTGAAAATGGACTAATATACTCAGTTTCTCCATCAGTTATTTCAATGTAAAAATGATATTCCATTTACAAGGAGCTCATTTTCTTTGAGATGAACATTATATTTCCATAATCAGCAGAAGTGCCTTATGTGTAATTCCCATTTCATTATGCAGAGGATTTTAAAGCTATGTACTCATAGAACAAAATTTAATAAATTTAAACATAATTTCTGCTTTATTAAGAACATCTAGCCAGGTGTGCTGGTGCATGCTGGTAGTCCTAAGTACTTGGGAGGCTGAGCTGGGAGGATTGGTTGTGACCAGGAGGTTGAGGCTTCAATGACCTGTGATCATGCCACTGCACTCCAGCCTGGGTGACAGAGCAAGGGCCCTGTCTCAAAAAAAATTATATATATACATATCTTATGGAAAACTAAAACTGGGAAGTTTTTGAAACTGTGGGCTTGTGGCTGTGAAGACTTCAATGACTACTAGTACATTGTGGTGATATTTCTTAAATTCATGCTAAGACATAAGTAATTTTACTCACCATTGCTTTTACAACATCAGCACAAACACAAAAACAGCAAAAGATAAAAAAAATTCAGCATTATTATCAAAATAGTTTTGACCTTGCAGATCTCCTAAAAATTTTCTCAGGAAACACCAGGATTCTGCAAACCACATTTTAAGAAACATGGAGAGAAACATGTGGTTAAGAAACCACACTTTAAGAAACACATTATACTCAGTATAAAATTAAAAATGATTAAGTATAGCATATATACAAAGATATGGCAAAAGAAAAACAAAGTCTTGTGAATTGAATGTTTGTGACCCCCACAACTCATATATTGAAGCCCTAACACCTAATGTAGTAGCACTTGAAGATGGGGCTTTTGGCAGGTAATTGGATTTAGATGAGATCATGAAAGCAGCAACCTTATGAGATTAGTGCCTTTATAAGAAGAGACACCAGAGAACTTTCTCTCTCAGCCATATCAGGACACGGTGAGAAGGTAATAATCCACAAGCCAGGAAAAGAGCCTTCACCAGAACCTGACCATGCTGGCATCCTGATCTCAAACTTCTAGCCTCCAGCACCATGAAAAAGTAAACATCTGTTATTGAAGTCACCCAGCCTGTTACACTTGAGACACAATTCACCCTGAGGAGAAATTTCTCTCCAGCTGTAAACTTGTGACACAAGACAAGCACAAGTTATACGCTTCCAAAAATATAATAACAGGCAGACATAGAATACAAATATTCCTATTCCAAAAGGGAGAGATGAGAAAAAATAATGGGTAATTGATCCCAAGCAGGGTCCAAAACCTTTCAAGGCAAATTCCATTATATCTTAATGTTTGAAAATAATCTTCTTTGACTTGATGCCCTGCCTTCTGGATGTGTTGGGGTGACAGTTCCACCCCTGAGGCCCTGCCAAGTTGTAAATTTACATCTGCAAGGCCTGCTGGGTAAGGGTCTTTTTGCATCCAAGGCTCTTCTGGGCATAGTCATGCTCTCAAATCTCTTCTGGGCAGGAGTTGTGTACCCCAGGATCTTCCAGGCAGACCTGCCTCCACAGATTTGAATAGAAGATTTCTAATCTGTTGAAACCAAGGATGTGGCTGTGATGGTCTCTGAATTTCCTTTGGTCTACTTTTCTGTCTTCTTAAAAAATAGCACATGTTCATAGCCAAATAGCTCTATCATCCCATCTTGTCCAATCCAAGAAGTCTGACAGCCTTCCTTCATTCACCCCCTTTTCTGTTATCTTTAGTGGCAGCTGGTAGTGTTTCTGCTGGCAAAATGTATCTCCATTCTAAGCCACTGCTGATATGGCTGATTAGATCCACGGTTCATACCCACACTAATCATCTTGAATGGTTATTCAGCCACACCCTTCGTATTCTCTTCAGAAAAAGCTTTCTCATTTTTTGCAATATGGGCAGGCTGAGAATTTTCCAAATCTTCCAGTTCTGGACCATTTTTGCTTAATAATTCCTTCTTTATTTCTCTCTTTTTACATTGTACTATAAGCAGTCAGGAGGAACCAAGCCACTCCTTCAAAACTCTGCTTGGAAATACCCTCAGCTAAATACTCGATTTTATTGCTTATAAGTTCTAATTCCACAAAACCCCAGTACATAAATGCCACTTAGCCAAGTTCTGTGCCATTTCATAACAAAGACTGCCTTTTCTACATTGCCCAATAAACTCTTCCTCATTCCCATCAGACATCACTAGAACAGCCTTCAACATCCATATTTATATCACCATACTTTTCATGATTACTTACATAGTCTCTAAGATGTAAACTTTCTCACCAGCTCTCCTCTTTTCTTTCTGAGCCACTACTAGAATCACTATTAACATTTATATTTCTGACATGCACCTCAAAACTCTCTCAGACTTTACCCATTTCCCA
Organism: Mandrillus leucophaeus; assembly: GCF_000951045.1. Classification (NCBI taxonomy): domain Eukaryota; kingdom Metazoa; phylum Chordata; class Mammalia; order Primates; family Cercopithecidae; genus Mandrillus; species Mandrillus leucophaeus. Next base: position 22,259 of record NW_012109563.1, read on the forward strand.
GTTCTAAAGCCTCTTCCATATTTTTAGCTGTTTGTTACAACAACATCCCACTTCTCGTACCAAAATTTGCCCTACTTAGCTTGAGCTGTCATAACGAAATATCACAGCCTGAATGGTTTAAACAGTAGAAATTCATTTCTCATAGTTCTGGAGGCTTCTTGGGAAGTCTGAAGTCAAGGTGCTGGCCAATTTTGTTCCTAGTAAGGAATCTCTTCCTGGCATGCTCATGGCTTCCTTCTCACTGGGTCCTGATATTGCAGAGAGAGGGAGAAATCAAGCTCTCTGGTGTCTCCTCTTATAAATGCACTAATCCCATCATGAGGTCCCTAATATCATTATTTCATCTAAACCTAATCATCTCCCAAAGGTCCTAACTTTGGGAGTTAGAGCTTCAACATACAAATTTTGAAGGGGGGACATAATTTAGTTTATAGTACCTTATCACACACAGACAAATATAAAACCTAAAGAAATCAAAAAAACTTTTTCGTTGGTGTAGCATATATGCATACATATATATATACACACACATTATGTATTTATACACACACACACATTATATTTCTATATGGTAGCACTTCAAATTAGAAGGTGAGAACTGTGTAAAGGATGATGGGCTCTTCCCTGAGTGGCCTGAAGTGATCTGTGAAAATGGTCCACTATTCGCTTGACCAAGAAAATCCCACAAAATCATGCAAATCAAGAGGTTCAAATCTTCATGTTCACTCTAAGAACACCCATGAAACTGCCCATGCCACCAAGGGTATGCATATACAAAAAGCCATCAAGTATCTGAAAGCTGTCACTGTATAGAAACAGTCTGTACTATTCCAGTGTTACAATGGTGGAGTTGGGAGGTGTGCCCAAGCCAAACACTGGGCCTAGACACACAGTCAGTGGCCCAAAAAGAATGCTGAATTTTTGCTGCACATGCTTAACAATGAAGAAAATAAGTCTGAACCTAGCGGGTTCGATGTAGATCCTTTGGCCATTGAGCACATCCAGGTGAACAAAGCTCCCAGGATGCCCTGCCAGACTTACAAAGCTCATGGTTGGATTAACCCATCCAGGAGCTCCCCCTGCCACATGGAGATGATCTTTCCTGAAAATAAACAAAATCAGAAGAGAAAGATATTCCAGAGGAAACTGAAGAAACCAATATGTAAGGCACAGAAATACATTCAGAATAAAAGAAATGCAATTAAAAGTTAATAAATAAATAAATAAATGATGATGGGTCAACTATTAGCCATATAGAAAAAAATTAAATGGACCACTACCTCATAATTTACACAAAAATGAAATCTAACGTAAAGGAGATTGTTATATACAAAATAGTAGTATGAAAATACAGAGCTGGGGGAAATTGTTTCTTAACTTTTGGTTCAGGATGACTCTTCAGGAAAAAAGTCAGGGAAGAGGCATCCCCTTCAGAGAGAGTGGTAACTCTCCAATCTCCAGCCAGTGCTCCCCATTGACTGAAGCCAGGTGATGTGGATGACAAGTGAGCATGTGCGTGTAGTCTTTCGTTACAGAAAAGACTGGAGAGTTGCTCCAGAGGGAAAAATGGAAAGTATCTAGCCCATTTAGTGAGACGGGTTCCACCGTGTCTTCCCCAAATGTATGTTTAAGTCTTAAACCCCGGTACTTCAGAATGTGTCCTTATGTGGAATAGGGTTGTTGCAGATTTAATTAGGTAAGATGAAGTCATATTGAAATAGAAGGAGCCCCCAATCCAATGTGACCTGTGTCCTTATTATATAAGGAACAAATTTGGAAAGAGGCACACACAGAGGGGGAATGCCATGGAAAGACTGGAGTAATGTTGCCACAAGCCAAAGAACAACACGGATTGCCAGCAAACCAGCAGAAGCTAGGAGGAAGGCATGGATTCACCCTCAAAACTCTCGTCCTCCAAAAAAAAAAAAAAAAAACCCTTCCAGCATCTTGATTTATGACATGTAACCCCCAGAATTGTAAGACAATGAATTCCTGTTGTGTGAACCACCCAATTTGTAGTTCTTTGTTATGGCATCCCTATCAAAATAATATACATGGTCATCACATTTTTCATAATAATGAGAGATTGGAAATAGTGTGTTTATCTACCTATGTCTTTATCTACCTTCTGAGTTATATAAGATATTTATGCAGGTGGAAAAGAGGAAAGCCAGGGTTTGTGAAGCTTAAGCCTGTGCAATTTTAGGTGATCAGTTGAATTTAAAGGAACACAGAAATTTCATAGTTTTGCAAAGTTTACAAAAACTCATGTCACAGTGAACACATTGTTAGCCCTGTCCCATGACCATGTGCAAAGAAAGGTCCTGAAGCTTAAGCCTCATTATCTCCTGTATATAGTTCCAATAAAGAGTAAAAAAAATAAATAATGATATAACATAAAACTTAATGGCAGAACTAAGACGCAACAGTTTCTCATACACATGAATTTAAATCAACTATGCTTTCATGTTAAAATAGGCCTTTATATTGGATAATAAAATTAAAAATTCATATAAACAAATAAATAACTAAAAGAAGACAAAATTTCAAAGGCCTGCCAGGTTGGACAACTAAGTTAGCTAGCTTTGCCATTTCCCCATCTCCCTAACCATAAAAACCACCCCATGGGAGCAAACACAACTTGTCGGTTTTCATTTCTCTGAAGTGAGTGCCCATCATTTTCTCATTTTTTATTACTGCATTTTATTAATTTGCAAATGAAAACAAGGAAACATTAAAAGATTGGCTCAGCCATTAGCCATCCCAATATAGTTGAGGTTTGGTCCTTCTAATTGAAACCAAGCTTTCGGTTTCCTGGAAAATGTCAGAAATTGGCAGCTAAATGCTAGCAGAAGACTGTTCATTTCTCAGGGCCTGTTATCTGTCCATCACGAGGAGGAACTAGAAATCTGTCAGATCAGATGGTTTCATTTTTGAGTACTGATGTCCTAAGGACATCCTCAGCCTCACAGAGTTCAGAAGATGACCCCAGCCAGAGAATAGGTGTTTGTTTTCTATGATTGTTTATGATTTACATGATTGTTTATAATTTTCCAGTTCTTTTGAAAGCTTGTATCTTTTCCTGTTCTTTTGAAAATTGAATATACTTCTAAGAAATAAAATTTTAATGCCTTGAGTCTGTGAGTGACACTGGTTTTCTTTCCAAATGAGCTAAACATTACCCAGGAGAGGTGTAGGAATGGAGTTGTCAAGATGAGGTAGGAAAAAGTATTATTGAAAACAAACCTTTACTCTTGAAACTTGCAAATCCATTATGTAGAATAAGATATTCAACAGAGCATCCTCCCCCCCCAAAAAAAGAGAAAAAACTCTGGTCATGCTAAACCACTGGGATTGTCATTTACATGGTAGTTCATTCAGAATTAAAACCATGAAGTCAATATGACACTATGTCTCAAGAATAATTTATCTTGAGTATTCTCTATGCTAGAGCTCCTGTCTTATATGAAGCATTCAAATTTTAGCATTTGTCAGAATCACCTGGAGAGCTTCTTATAGCACAGATTGGTCTGCCCCATCTCCATATTTTCTGAGTCAGTAGGTTTAAGGAGAGACCCTGAAATCTGTCTTTCTCACAAGTTGCCAAGTGGTGATGCTGCTGATGATCTAGGTACCACATCTTAAGAACTACTGTTATAGGCATTTTGTTGGGTTCACACTACCAGAGTTATATTTGGATGGGAGACAAGATACTGGATACCCAAAAGGTGGACCTCATAGATCTGAGAATATAGGAAGATAATCAGTTGATTTAAAGATGTGTGAACATTCTAAATCATTGTGAAGGGTTTATGGAAAGTGAAAATTCACAAATGAATGAAGCTTGGAAAGACAGAGATGAATGTAAAATCTGTTGAAAGGAATGGGGTGAACAGTCTAGAGTGTCTCTGGAAACTTGGCTATCTCTGTTCTAGCACTCATCAAAAATTTTTACACATTTTTGTAAGATTATTTGATTAACCTGACCCTCTATTACGTTCCCTCATGAAGAAACGAAGAGTAACTTCTTACTCATGATAGACTGCCTGTCACAGAGTTGGATAAACAAGTGAGTCTCCAAATACTTGATGAATTAATGAAGTAGTGAAAAATGCATGAATGAACACATGAATAGCTGTAGCAATTGTAGGGGAAGGTGCTGTAGCCAGAGGCTGGAAAAGACTACATGAAGATGAGCTCTTAGTAGATGACTGCACAGTAAAAACAATCTTCTTGACCATGAGGGCTGTTAGGTTGCAGGTTTGAAGAAGGGCTTGTGGCATATTCTGTCCTTAGGGATAAAGAGGGGTGGGCATCAGGGTGGTGTGAGAACCAGAATTGATGCCCAGATCTTGGAGGAGGATGTGAGGGCGCCTAGGTCTATCTGAAGCTATGGATAGGGCTCTTGCATCGTGGGTACCAGTCTTGTCCAGAGAGTCCCAGTGTACTCTGGAGCTTCAGAAACTCAACAGTCTTGCAGAGGGCAAAAGAAGACTGATCTCATAATTGGCTAGGTTTCCCTAGTTTGCCTGAATTCATGTGATGAAAAAGAAAAATACAGGGAAAAAAAAGATAAAAGAAAATGAAAGTGGGTAGAAGACAATATCTGTTTTCTGAAATTCCTGAAACAATGTTTTAAGGATGAAAATAAAATTGAGCTCCATTTTTAAGGGTTTAGGGAATGTCTCTCTCGACCAAATCGCTTTTGTTTTGTTCTGTTTCATTTTGTTTTTTA
>NW_012109563.1:28723-49394 GCF_000951045.1 Mandrillus leucophaeus
TGAGCTTTCATATCACACTGAGTGGGTTTAGAAATGATGTCCAAGGCATCACGCAGTATGAGAAGAGCAGACGGTTTGTTGATAATAACAAAAAATCTACAATTCAAAGGGATTTTTAGACATTATCTAGCACAGCCCTGTTCTTTTATGTTTGGGAAATAAAAGCCTGAGGTCCCTGAAGGTTAAGTGGTTTTCCCAGGTCACCTGCTCCTAGGTGGGAAGGCATATGAGTGACTGGCTCCAGGTATATCAGCAGCAGACTTGCTGTAGGAAAAACAGGCAAGTAGCCTAAAAGAAAGAGGGCTGGATTCCAGACCTGATGCTGGTGTGTGGACAGGGTCAGGTCTGGAATCCAGCACTCTTGGTGATTGTGGGCAAATCACTGCCCTCCTCCAGGTCTCCATCTTGGGAAAAAAAGCATTAAACAATTTTCTAAGGCTTTTCCCAGTTCTCTCAATTTATAACTCTAGTCATTGCTGTTCTCTTTGGGCACATGCCTAGAACTGAACTGGAAACATTTGCAATATGATAGAAACAAGCTTCATAAGGTCAGAATAGAACATTTGACGTTTCCCACATCCAGACCTTCATCTTCCTCGGAACTCTTGCCCAGTCTTTCCAATACAGAACTTTCTTTGAAGTCCTTCTGACTGGGTTGATTAAGGAATCAGTTGCTCTAACTCCCCCCCACCTACTTTGATCTCCACACAGCCCAGATAGTTTCAAATAGATGAAATCGCTATTCCTCAGTCCCAGACATGCTTGAAAGCAGCCAGCAAAGTGTGCCAACCACCAGCTGAGCCACTGCTGCTTAGTAAAACTAGTGATGAGCTTCAGGATGGTGGTCTGTGGCCACAGTCATCACTACTATAAAGCCAAGTCGTTGATTCTTTCAGAACATATTTATTGGTCCCTTCTAAGTGGCAGACATTGAGTTAGACACTTAGGGAACTTAAAATCTAGCAGGGAATGGACAACCATTATTCAAAAACTCATATCAATAAGAACACAATTACAACTGTGATAAGTGCATAGAAAATGCTCACAGCGACATGCAAGCAGTATATAGTGAGGACTTTTTGATCCCTCCTCTAGAGGCTAAAGCAGTATTGCTTATGTCATAAGCGACTGGGTTTAAGACTGGGGAACCGGTGCCAGGAAGTTGGAACTGCTCCAAGCAGAGGGAACAACATGTGTGAAGGCTATTGATGTGAGTATATGAGGAACTCGGAGATGACCAGGACACTGAGGCACAGAGAATGACATAGACATTGGGTCAAGCTCATCACAGGTTTATTTAAGGATAACTAGTTTTTTCAGTCTTATTAAGCCTCAAGGCTCCGCTTATCCCTCCTCCCGCATTTTATCCAGCACGTGGAAATAGGCACATGGTCTTGGTTCAGTTCCTCTTACTTTAAAATGCATGAAGTCATAGCCAGAAAATATAACCAAAGCCTATTCATAATGACTCTTTCCAAATGCTCTTCCATTTTCTACTAAAAAACTACTTTGTTGACGCAATTACTATCATCATTAACCTAAGATAACATAATCATACTGACATGCATTTCCAAAAATTGTTTTTTTCCAGATGGTATATTTTCCAGTATAAATGGCTTTGTATATTACCTAATGTTAGTGAATATCTCATACCATATTGTCTTCTGGAAAGAATTTTCACCAGGGAAACCAATATTGTGTTTCTATTTTTTTTTTTCAAAAATCAAAGAGCAACAGAAGTCTTAAATGAAGCATTTATGCATAATTTGCATACATATAATGTTCATATATATAATTTTCATGTATTTATTATATATACATATGAAAAGCATTCCATATTCATTAGCATATGAGGAGAACTTTGGAAGCAACAAACATTCCCTAATCACAACAGCATGAGAAGGTCGCTGTCGACATGAGATATATTAGGACTAACACTTCCTTTTCTTTCTGTTATAAATGTGTTTTCTTAGATGATGAAATGAAGTTACAGGAGATAATGCCAAAAAATAAAACCAAAATTGTTATGTCTCCCCCTGGAATAACAATCTGATTGTAAATTGTAACATCTTCTTTCAAAGTTGGGAAACCAAAGATAAAATAATAAAGAGAAGATAATACAAAAGAACAGAAGTGCACTCTCAGGATGATTTGCACAAAAATACTGATATTAGACAGACATAATGGGTCCTGAGTTTTAAAAACTGAACAATAATTATGATACAATGGCCTACATTTTTACTGATGTTATGAAAATTAGTGTCATACCATTTATTAAATGGTACATTTGATTAAATGGCAGTGCATGAAATAACATATTTGTAATAATGAAATGGCTTGGGAAACCATCAAAGATCCAACTGCCTCATTTGACTATGCTCAGTATAGTTTCAGTACTTTCTTTTGTTTTCATATGTTCCAATTATTTGAAGAGTGTCTCTAGAAAGGGTGTGTGTTAGCTCTGTAACCCTAGAGTTATTGATTCTTGATGGCTTCTGTATTTCCAGTCTTAACGTTGCTGGATAAGAAATTAACATGTTAAGAAAAAATAAAAAGAATGATGTGTCTAAGACACTCACACTTCCAGGAATTTAGAGATCATCTCTTGTTTCATCACAGAAGGTGTCCCCCATGCAAAGAATTGGGAGGAGTGTCTTGAGTTTCAGTCTAGCTTTGTGTAAAGTAGAAGAAGTCAGTCTCTCTGGGTCTCAATATTGATATTTGAAAAATGTTTTCATAATACCTGCTGTTTAAATAAATAATATGTAAAAATGCCCAAGTCATAACCTGACTTGTTAGCTCTTCTCTTATTGAAAGAAAGAAATCCTTGAAGCAGGCTCCCAATTGTAACTTATTTTACCCATAAGAAAGGTGCTGGCCTGACAAGAGTGACTTAGAAGAGAGACTGCAGAAACATTTTTGTTACTTACCTGAGCTAAGCGTGCCTTGCACCAGACACCAGCCGAGGGCCTTCACTCACTTGAAAGGCTAGAAAAGATGTCAAACTAAGGGTTCAGACAGCCTCAATAGGTGGTGACATTTAGTGAAAGGATTAACATCTCTACACTTAATTGCCTTCAACTATAAAATAAAGACAACGATAGCTCTCTCTGTATATGGTTTTTGTGAGGTATAAAATTAGGGAATGACAGTAAAAAGCTGAAAGTGTAATACATGGTAAGTACTCAATAAATGCTCACTTCTCTTTTTATCTCATTTAAATCTTACGTGACTTAGGCTCAACATTTAGATTGCGACGTGCACAGAGGAAAAGAAGGACTGAAAAGAATTTTCTGATTAGATAGTGGGTGCCTAGGAAGGGATCAGAAAGAATCGCTGGAATGGTCCATGGGAAATTTAGCATTTTGACTTCCTGGGAAGGGGCTCTGATGGGAACGAGCCACTCCGGGATATGTCTTGCGGCACAAGCGCTAGGGGTGAAATATTCCTTGTGGCTGCCTCACCAAAAGCTGGCCAGGGAAGAGGCACTATGTCCTCTAAATCTGAGCTGAACCTCAATCTGTTGGAAAAGTTTGAGGCCCAACCTAGAAGTCCAAAAGGCCATGTGGAAAAAGCTAATCAGGGTGGTAATAGCTCTGGAGTGTCTGTGGGACATGTAGGCACATCACAGGCTTTGGGATCAAGTGTGCTGCGTTCAGACTTAGCTCTGCTTCCGAGTCATGGTGGGCTTCTGCCAACTTCCTTAGGCTTTTGCAACATCAACTCTTTACCCATAATGAGTAAATGATAATTCCTACTGTCATAAGATTCTCTCATCTTAAATGAGATGATGTATTTTGGGGGTCACAACCTTGTATATATGCTCAAAACCCTTAGCTCTTATTATTTTGATTCCCTCAAAACTCTCTTCTCTCTTTAACCCTCATCCCCAGCCCCTACCCATGGGGGAGCCTAATGGACCAGCTAGTACATAGTGCTGAGCTGGAATGAAATAACTATTATTCACCATCTTGTATCTAATTTTCTCTCCAGGAACATATACATGGAGGACCTACAGAAGTATTTTCTTGATTTCTTTTTCTAGTGTATTCTGAGTTTATAAAGAAAGCCTAGAACATATTACTCCAAATCCCATGTCCTGAATGCTTAAATAACTCCTGAAATAGCCTCCATTGGATACTCGATATATTATAGTGTCAGTTGGATTTGCCTAGAAACAAAGAGACAAATTTTAGCACCACCAAAATTATTAGGTTGAAAGGAATTGCAAAGCTCATTATTTTTTCAGAGAAAAGGAGAAATAAAAAGTTTTCCAAGTCCTCTGACAGGAGCACATTTTGGCAAAAAAAAAAAAAAAAAAAAGAGGTAATTTATAAAAAGGATTCTTTAATCATAATATAACAAAGTCTGACCTTTAGAAAAAGAAATTAAATAATCGGTCTGGAAAATAATTTTTAGTAATAAATTCTCCCAGCTGCACAGAAGTTCTTTGGTTGCAGGCCAATTGAATGCTGGTATGGGCTTATCTTAAACAAAGTGGCATTGAAGCAGCTTTTTAAATGCTGGCAAGAGATGTTCCTTCACAGTGAGGCAGAGAAATAGGATTCCCTCAGTGTGTTGCAGAGGAAGATGTAACCACATGACCTGGGTCTGCAAACGCAGCGTTGCACCACAGTCCCAGCATTATTGGCAAATCCCAGATTCTGGCCTTCAAAGCCTTTTTCTCTTTGTGATGTGGAGATTTTAGCTGGATTATCACGCTAAGATGCCTGAAAAACACCAATTCCCCAAGGAAACAAGGGACACCATGAGAGGGACTGTGGCATTGGCTTAGACCAGAGTTGGCCCCATCTGGGAAACTTGACCTCAAAAGAGTTGGCTAATGTCATTACACAGAGAAAAGGGCCATCCTGTGGACTTGAAACTTTCTTATTTCCTTCATTCTCAAACTGCTTCCCCCTCATAACCTCATTTTCCTCAGCAGACAACCCAAGCCAGTGGTTGGCAGACACCAATGCAATAAACGGAAGCAGCTATGATAGAGAAATGAAAGACGACAAAGGGCAAGTTCAGGGGAGTTTCATCTTCTTGTAATGTGGGTGTATTGAGATCCATGTTCATTTTATTTCATGAAAAATTTTTCAAAATTAAGTAATAATAGGCTTCAAAGAAACTGTCTGCTCTGTCCTTGATAACCCAACCACAACCCTGGCTGGCCAGGAGAAACCAAGCCCAGACACTGAGGGCTCCCAAAAGGGGCGGAGTGGGGATTTGGGAATCAAACAACCTGGAGAGAAGCCTGCGGTGCCCCTCTAAGCTGTGAGCCCTGAAGCAAGACTCAGCATTAATACCTGCCTTATTGTAATGGGGCAAGTTGTGTTCCCAGCCACCCGGATTCATGTGATGAAGCCTCAGCCTCAGTATCTGAGAATGCAGCCTTATTTGGGAATAGTGTCATTGCAGATATAATAAGTTAAGATCAGCTCCTAATCCAATATAACTGGTGTCCTTATAAAACAGGAAAATTTGGAGACAGACAGACGCAGACACAGACACGCACACAGAGGAGAACATGATGTGAGGATGAAGCCAGAGACTGGAGTGATATACCAGAAGCCAAATGCAATCAAAGATGGCCAGCATCCTCTGGAAGCGAGGAGACAGGCATGGAATAGGTGCTCCCTCACAGCCTCAGAGAGAATCAACTTTGCCAGCACCTTGATCTCAGCCTTCTGGCCCTTAGAACTGGGAGCAATACATTTCTGTTCTTTATTTTCATTTTTTTATTTTTCATTTATTTATATTTTGAGGTATAGTCTTGCTGTGTTGCCCAGGCTGGAGTGCAGTGGCAAAATCTCAGCTCATTGCAACCTCTGCCTCCCGGTTCAAGCGATCTTCCCACCTGTTTCCCAAGTAGCTGGGACCACAGGCATATACCACTACGTCTGACTAACTTATTTCTGTTTTTTAAGCCATACATTTAATGGTACTTCAGTACAGCAGTGCCAGAAAACTAATACACTTACATACCCGCAGGAGTTGTTCATGTTCAACACTTTATTCATTAAACAAGCATTTACGAGTCCCTCTTAAGTGTCAGCCACCGGGATGGGTTCTGTGAAAGAGGATCAGGCTGTGGTTCTCACCCTCTCAGGCTATGCAGCTCAATACAATAACCACTAGTCATATGTGGCTACAGAGCATTTGTGCTATACAGTATAAAACGTATCCTCAATTTCACACAATACAAGAAGAATAAAATATCACATAAATAAATGTTATATTGATCATGTGTTGAATGGCGATTTTTTAAACATATTGGGTTAAATAAAGTCTGCTATTAAGATGAACTTCATCTATTTCTTTTTAACTGTTTAATCAGGTTGCTGGAAATTACACATGTGGTTGGCAACATAGAGCTATTGGACAGCAGAGCCCTGGGAGCTCTCGGACTAGGAATGAGAGCTTTACATGGAAGCGGTGGTGGGCGTGTCTTCACACGACTGGAAGGAAGAGCTGAATAAGCAAAAGTGGGTTCGTTATGTGATGTAGGAGCAGGGAATGCCAAGGTGAGTCCAGCCCTTTGGAGAAATTGAAAAGTGCTCTTCAAGGATCATGGATACCTGATCTGACAGGTATCCATGGAGGTGTAAAAGAAGAAAATGAAAACCCCAACACAGGCGGCATTGACTGAACACTCACAAGGCACCAAGCCCTAGGCTAAATGCTTCTTATATATTCACTCCTGTAATTCTCATTGCAGTTCTGTGATTTAGGCATCATTTCCCCCATTTTACAGACGAGAAAACTGAGGCCCAAGTTGTTAAGTTCTTTGCCCAGAGCAACGTAGGCCCAGGGTTTGAACCTGAACCTGGAATTTCAGGTGAGAGGCAGCTCGTGAATATTTTTTTATAAGCAGGTTGCAGTGGCTTAAGCCTGTAATCCCAGCATTTCAGAAGGCCAAGGTGGGAGGATCACATGAGCTCAGGAGTATGAGTCCAACCTGCACAACATAGTGATACCTTGTCTCAAAAAAAATTATTCATGACGATAAAATATAAAATTAGGGAAGGGAATCTAGCAGGGAGGGAGGTAAAACGTTAATTAGTTTCTCTTGCAGACAAGAAGAAGACCAGGAAGGATTTTTTTTTTTTTTTTTTTAGACGGAGTTTCACTCTTGTTTCTGAGGCTGGAGTGCAATGGTGCAATCTCGGCTCACAGCAACCTCCATCTCCCAGGTTCAAGCAATTCTTCTAGCTGGGATTACAGGTGCCCACCACCACGGCTTGGCTAATTTTGTATTTTTAGTAGAGATGGGGTTTCTCCATGATGGTCAGGCTGGTCTCCAACTCCTGACCTCAGGTGATCCGCCAGCCTCGGCCTCCCAAAGTGCTGGGATTACAGGTGTGAGCCACCGCGCTCTGCTGCCATGAAGGGTTTTAAGCAAAAGTCTGAGGTAATCACATTTGGGTTTTAGAACAACAGGATCTCTAGAGGCTGAGAAGAATGGTGGGGCTAGAGGCTGTGTGTTCAGATTCCTTGCTCAGAAATGGAAGAATAAACCAGACAGATCCCTGTTACTATGGACTTTGAAGGATATAGCGCCCTCAGGAGGCATTTTCCAGAGAAAAGACACATGTCACACATTCAGAAGATCTGAGGGCACAGAGCTGGTTCCACTGAAACTAAATTGTGGGTAATGCTGGGTAGGCCCCTTCCTTCCTTCTTCGGGAGTTCTGTTGTTTGGCCTCAGTCTGTCCCTGCCACGACACTTCCGAGGCTGGGAAAGCGTGGTCGCTGGAAGGGCTGAGACAGAAGAAGAAATCAATGAGACATCTGCCCAGGATCCCACCTTGAGAAATGAGAGTGATGCCAGGTTTTACCTTCAGGTTTCAGGGCTTTCTGGCATGGACTTTAGAAAGCTCATCCCTGGGTTTCCCCAAAAAGGATTTTATCTCTTTTTCTGAGGTGCCTGATGTGTGGGTTGTGCCACAGTTTCTCTCAAGAGTTACAGAAAAGAAATATCACTAAGGAAACAATGATTTTGATTCTTTAAAAAGTAATTTTCATACAATAGCATTAAGGATGTGATGGGCCAAAGTTCACCATTGTTTTGATTCTGAGGGTTAGAAGTAAGACAACCACCACTGCAGTGAGATAAGATGATCTTTCTCCAGACGATGACCTTGGAGTCATCAATGACCCCATGGAGGTCCCTGGAGTTCCCTCTGTCCTCTCTGTTTGTGAAGCATGCATCTTCTGAAGTACCCAGCCTTTGATGTGTTATACATCTGAGCTTCAGTCCTGATTCTGTCTCTGACTGGCAGTACAAACTTTGGCAAATGTCTTAACTTCTTTCAGTCGAGATGCCCCACTCTTATAAAGCTTAACACAGTGGCTGGCCCATCATGTGTATGTGTTCAAAATGTGAAATCCCACCTTTTTCCCATCTCCTTAAGCACAGACCATGTGGGTTAATGATAGGCAATAACAGAAGAGGAAAAACATGTAATCACTTTTAGGAAAAATAATTTCAGTATTAGCCAAACAGTCCTGGAAAAAAATACCGTAAGTACCAATATATGGGTCAAATGCATGCCTGCTATTTCTAAGGTAAACTGAGAGAAACACACACCATCTGAGGAGATAATTACACAAAGGCAATTCTCTTGGCTGATGAGTTGCCAAAAGTTTCCTCTTCCTCTGGTCTGATGCTTCCTCACCCCACTTTCCAAGGCACAGGCTCTGCTAGAGGAGCTTGAGGTGGTTTCCAACAGCCAGTTGGCTATGTTCACTGTGGTCCCTTGGTCAGGGCACAAGCTGCGTGCATTCACCCTCAGAATGTCATACATCATTCGGATGGAGCTAACATTGTAAATTGGCAGTGGAGCAATGCAATCAGAATAGCAGATTCGAAAAATCACAAAATACTGAACTTTAAATACAAACCAGACCACTATAAATAATTGTCATAATTGTTTTACTAGATGACTTGATAAGTTATTGAGCTTCTTAAGGTGATCTGCAATAATGTTGAATCTTGATAATTTAAGAAAAAGAAGAAAAAAACACAACCAGTAGCAAAGTGAAAACTATTACAGGTTGGTGATCAGAAAAATAATTTCAACTCTTTCAACAGCTGTTTTATGAGAAAAAAGAATACCTCAGTCATTTTTAGTTTTTGTTTTTTGGTTAATTGAACCAAACATTTATACAAACTAAAAGGGAAGATGTATATAAATTATGGATATTTTAAAAGAAGAGGGCTTATATTACTTTCAAGACTCCAAATCCTAGAATTACATTAACCATCTGTTGCTTCATTAAGAACCCATTTTAATAAATAAAGAAGAATGGCTTGAAACTAGCACATCAAAGCCACAATTTCAGTCGTGCCAACTTCCACTGATGCTGAAATTACACTATATCTAGTAAATTGTTGTTTTAATATGTGAAAGCAGTGTTTTCCCAAGTAGGCAATACTTCCAATACCAAAGTTATTCATCCTATTTATTTGCTTATTAAAATAAGCATAACATTTAAATTTTCAAGGTTAAACCACAAACTCATAATTAGTTTTATCCAAATTAATGAGGTTTTACTTTCAGTACTAAATTCTAGGAAAAGCTACTGCAATGAAAATGGGAAAGACAAAAAGATAATTTGGCAGAAGGTTGACTAAAGGTTTAGTTCCATCTCAAGCCCCCCTTTAAGATGTTTCTCTACTGATAATACCATCTATGTGAAGATAATCTAACAATGAACATAATGAAATGTGTTAGATTTTGTTTTCTGTGCAAAATTGGAATCAGAACCACTCCATTCAGACCTCTAATGAGCTTTAGTCTTTGTTGTTCCCAAATTTACATTTAAAAATGACCGTAGATGAGGCCTGGCACTGTGGCTCTCGCCTGTAATCCCAGCACTTTGAAAGACCAAGGTGGGTAGATCACTTGAGCCCAGGAGCTCAAGATCAGCCTGGGCAACAGAGTGACACTCGGTCTCTGAAAACATACAAACATTAGCCAGGGGTGGTTCTGTGAATGTATAGTCCTAGCTTCTTGGGAGGCTGAGGAAGGAGGATTGCTTGAGCCCAGGAGGTGGAGTCTGCAATGAACCAAAATTGTGCCACCATACTTCAACCCGAGCGACAGATCGAGACCCTGTCTCCGAAAAAAAAAAAAGACTAAGACTATGGATGGATACAATGCATTGTTATCAACTATAAGTCAGCACGTTGTCCAATGTTCTTTTGAACTCATTCCTCCTATTTACCTGAAATGTTGTATCTTTTGACGAACATCTCCTCAACTCCCAAATCCCCAGCCCCTAGTAATCACAATTTTTCTCTCTGCTTCTGTGAGTTTGACATTTTAAGATTCTACACATATGTGAGACCATGCAGTATTTGTCTTTCTGCGTCTGGTTTGCTTTACTTCATGTCCTCTAGGTTAATCCATGCTGTTGCAAATGACAGGATTTCCTTATTGTTTAAGGTTGGCTGGATTCCCCTGTAAATATGCACCGCATTGTCTTTATCCATTCATCCTTTGATGGACACTTAGTTTGTTCTCACATCTTGGCTATTGTGATTAGTGTTGCAATAAACATGAGAGCGCAGAGATCTCCTTGACACATTGATTTCCTTTCCTTTGTATATATATCCAGCAGTGGAATTGCTGGATCATAAGGTAGTTCCTCTTTTAATATTTTGAGGAACTTCCATACTGTTTTTCATAATGGCTGTACTAATTTACATTCCCACCAAAAGTGTGCAAGGGTTTTCTTTTCTCCACATCCTTGCCAGCACTTGTTATCTTTTGACTCTTTGATGATAGCCATCCCAACAGGTGTGAGATGATATTGTGTTTTTAATTTCCTGAAAATTGCTAAGAGAGATTTTAAGTGTTGTTGCCAGAAGAGATTACGTGTATGTGAGAGAATGTATACATTAATTAGCTTAATCATTCCACAATGTATACATACTTCAGAACATAATTTTGTACACTATAAATATATACAATTTTTATTTGCCCATTGAAATAAATTAATTTTAAACAATTAATGACCTTGGATGCAGCCAACTCTTGGCTCTTCCTTGAAAGTGGGTATCTCCTTAAGTGTTTCTCTTAAATTTTGCTCCCAGAGGATAAAGAACGTTCTAGAATAGCAACCAGGGCCATGTAATGACAGGTCTTTTATCAAGCAGATCTCAAATGGTATCATGTTTTATTTCACAAACCTCAGAATGTTTTCAAATAACCCAATTTCAATATGTATGCTTAAAGAAATGAATACATCCTCATTAAGAAAATGTATTATCAGGGAGGCTGAGATGGCCAAATTGCTTGAGCTCAGGAGTCTGAGGCCAGCCTAGACAACATGGTGAAACCCCATCTCTACAAAAAATTTAAAAAATTAGCTAGGCATGGTGGCAGGCACCTGTAGTCCAAGCTACTCCAAAGGCTGAAGTAGGAGGGTCGCTTGGGCCCAGGAGTTTAAGGCTACAGTGAGCTGTGGTCAAGCCAGTGCACTCTAGCCTGGGTGACAGAGACCCTATATCAAAAAAAAGGGGCATATATATATATATATATAAAATATGTATATGTATATTATATATATGTGTATATATATAAAATATATATGTGTGTGTGCATATTTTTAAAAAGGTATAGGTATAAAAGTATTGGTAATTATTGGTAATTCATTTACCAGAACATTCCAAAAAAAAAAAAAAAAACCACTTTCCCCATAAGATTGGGTCTTAGATTCAACAAAACGGGTTTATTTGCATATGTCCAAAGTAAGATGGTTCAGATTTTTCTGCTTCGTAGCAATTTGCTTTTACCCATCCAGATGTTTTTCTTTCTAAGCTTGGGTTTAAGCATCATACGTAGTTTTCTTCTGGTGACTATTATCAATTGGTGCCACTTCGGAAGGAGCAGCACAAGTTCTCAAGCTGGACAATGTATCCCATAAAATTATTCCAAGAGCCAAATCTTGGCATCTCACAGGAAAATTTCTTGAAGATCAATAAGAATCTGGAATAAGATTAAGATAAGAATAAGAACCTCTGATGCTTACGGGAATCTTCACCTTCACTCTAGTTTAAGGTGTATCTGGGAGATGGAAAGATACTTAAGAAATTGCTTAAGCTATGAAGGAGCAAGTTGTCATCAAGTCCTACCTGACTGAAAAAGAATAAATCCATAAAAGGAATTTAGGGTAATCTGCGGTGTTCCACAATCTGGTCTAATTTTGTGTCAGTGGATCACCAACCAAAAATGTGTTCTCTGGAATTCAGAGCACATATGCTCTTCCCTTCTAAAACGTGAGAAAGTCTGAAAAGCGTCATGTAAATAAACACCTAAGGCAGAAAAAAAAGAGAAGGCAGAAAGAAGGAAAGAGGAAGGATGAAAGAAGAAACGGAGAAATGAGAAAAAGTAGGAGAGAGTGCATAAGGAAAACAATGTTTTCTAAAGTATAAATTTGGGGAAAGCCCAGCTGAATTCACATGCTTTATACTGTCAGAAAGTAAAAACACTCCCTCCCAACATACTCTCTCTTCTCTTTCAGCGACAGAAATGAACAGGGACAACCGCATGACAGGAGTGCTGAGATCTGCTAAATGCAGGTGTCTTAAAATGCAGCATCTGTCTGCTTCCCTGGGATAATGTTCATTTTATTTCAATCATGTGGCATTGAGTATCTAACATTGTTTTTCTATGTATAATCAGCCATAATTTCCTTTTGGAATTAGGTAAGGGGCAATGTTTTTCTTCAATAGCCATTTGCTCACCTTTGGAGAACTGAGCAAGGGAGTCGCTAGGATACCTTTCGGGGTTTCAAGACTCTGTCCTAGAACTTGCAAATCGACAAAACACACGGTGATCTTTCCTTCCATCTGTCTATCCCTCCATCCATCCTGCCGGCCAGCTAACAGAAACTAAATGAGTTCCTCCAAAGTGCCTGGTCCTGCCATAGGAGCTGGCAATAAACGTGAACAAAAGAGATAAAACCCTCATCTCAAAAACGTTGACATCCAAGGAGTTTAAACAGACATTTACATAATTATACAAATAAATATGTAATTAAAAACTGCAATGAACGACACGAAGGAACATGACAAGAGGGCATAGAATCCTGTAACAGAAGGACTTGATTGAGAATGTTAACATTTTCTCAGAAAAACAAAACAAGCAACACAGGCATCTTGATTTTTGTAGAAGTAGAAAAATTTGTCGATTTTTGCCTATAGCCATTAAAATACTTAAGCAAAACTCCATATTATGTTATCTGGGCTCAAAAAAATTCTTGGGACTTTGCTTTTAATACTGTTGGTGTCAAAAATACTTCAAAAATGAACAGCAAAGAATGCTTATTTATAATGGTTTAGTGTGCTACTTTCAAATAAACTAGAAGGTTTTAAGAGGAATAGAAATGAAAAATCCAAAAGAGGTAGACCTTGTCTTGACAGAGCCACAGCCCTGGACCAGAAGTCAGAAGTTTCTAGTCTCATCAATCATGCCCTAGCTGTGCTACCACGGCCAAGTGATGTAATCTCTCTTGGGCTGAGTTTCCTCATCTCTGAAATAACTGCTATGCCCGCCTATGAGGTTCTTCTCAGGAGCATCTGAGTAAGTACTTTGTGATCACTAGCATAGAAAACATAGTACAAAAAGTGGGCATACAAAGTATCAAAAAATAATAATGCAGTGCTGAATCACCCTTCAGAGAGGAATTAGGATTGGCCATCCCAGAAGACTTCATTAGCTATTTGGAAAATATCATTGTGTATCTGTCTTTAAATTGCTGCCAATAATCCCAGGCAAAAACTCATGCCAATATTCTCAGAGCCAATTACTTAGCACGTCACACTTGGTAGTCTGAAAAAACAACAACAACAACAAAAAACTAGCAAATGCTTCCTGCAATAAATAAACATGTGTGCACTTAGGATTCAACTTAACTTGTACTCAGTGAGGAAAAGGGCACTGTTGAAATACATGCTGGCTGTTTTTTTCTCTTTTTTTTTTTTTTTTTTTTACTTTTTCTTCTTTTTAAATATATATTCAAGGACAGCAGAGAAACTGAAATTGGGAAAAGTTTGACCTGAGAGAACTGCCATTTCAATCAGAGGAGTTAGGTTATAATTCTCGCTTGAATTCATCTCTTTATAACAGGCACCTATACTTTTACTTTGGAAGCCTTTATATTTGTTATTGATTCCATGAAGGGCATTGCTCAAAAAACACAGGCTCCATGGTCACCTGTCTTGCTTGTTTAATAGGGCCATTCTGAGATGTCACAGCCTGGAGGAGACATTCTTTAACCAGTCCCATCAGAAAAAAAATGACTCAGTGTTTACCTTCCAGGATTTCAGTATAGGTTCTTCAAAGACATACATGAGATTTTTGTAAATAGCAATCATCTGCAACGTGTTCTGGAAGACTCTGCACTGAAACAAACCCACCTTACTAAAGAACTATTTCAACTGTTGCCCCGTCACCATCTCAGGGGCATGGAGAAACTAAAAACAAATTGAGCATTTAGAAAATAAAACTAGATTTTTAAACACAATCAAGGAATAGGTTATTTATGACACGGTTTAAAAATATTTTTGATACAACTACTTGATCTAATTTGTTCTTCATGTTTTCATTACTTGAAAGAGGACGGACACATAAAGTATGAAACTCCTCAGCTTTATTAATGCAAACATATTTTTATTAAAGAATGAATGCATTTATGCTAAAGAATAGCTTACATATGTTGTAAAGCAACAAGCATATCTTCAAGAAGTGAGTCCTCTTCAATATGACTCCATGCTTATTCTACATGCCTGAAAACTGGGCCCACACACAGGGGCACACGTACACGCACACGAACGCAGATACGGACACACAGATACGCAGACCGAAATGCTGACACCATCGCTCCCTAGATTGGATTAACTCTCATTTAAGGCTTCTTAGGTGCTGCAGTGCCCCTAATATTACCAGGATTGAAAAGAGACGTTTAGGAAGGAGCAGCATGACTTGGAAAAGTAGTCATCTGCTCTTGGCCTCCAATGTATGTATTTTAACAAATACTTACAATTTCATTCTATGTTGACTCTGTGTTTTTAATGTTTAAAGAACCATGAAACTGAGAAATCTCAGGATTTTTTTTTAGCGAGAACTTCTCATTCAAAATTTTAAAAAATGGGCAATTCTGACCCTAAGATATCATCGATTTTATGATAACGCAATAAGATTTCCCTTTAGGTTAAGATGATGTGGGTTCTCTAGACAAGCCAAGATTATCTCATTCTCTATCTAAGTGCGATGCTGAGTGATGGAAGCGAGGCTTCCGTGTTGATACCAAATTGGATTTGAAGCTTGCCATCAAGGATGCATCGGACAGGACCATTCATTAAATAAGTTACCATAAATCTCAGCTGGATAAAAGGAGAGCTGACATAGAGTGTGTTCATTTGTTGGTCACTCATTACCCTTTGTCAAGGCTTCTGTTGTTGGGGTTGTTGTTCTAAACTCCTGGTTTGTTTGATTGTTTATTTCATTTGCTTGATTGTTTTCTTCCTTTTGGTGTCCTGCAATGTATGTTGAGATTCCATCCCTCTAGGGATGTGAGAAGGGAAAGAGGGTGGATAGCGCAGCAGGAGGGAAAGGGAAGGGGTCATTAGTAATTGCAAGTATTCTAAGAAAATAGATGAAGTGAATACAATAAGAGGGTACTACTTGGTATATTTATGTAAATAAAAGCATTATCTGTAACTGTGAATTAACTGCCAACTATCAGGTTGTTAGTTGTAAAGCTCAATAAAGGCTGTGCTGATTTGCATACAGAGGAGGGCATCTGCCCTGGGAGAGGAACAGAGATATTCCTTCCTCCCTGTGGCCAGCGTCCCCATCAGCACCTTGCCCATCCCACTAGAGATCCCATAGGTGCCCCTAACATTCTTGTGGAATTTCATAAGGCAGACTGGAATGGCCCATCCAATAACAGCTGCAGAGTATTTGCCTGAGAGTGGTGAAAACTGGCATGGAGCTCTCCCACAGAGAGGCATTGGGAAATGAGAAAAACAAGAAGAGAGTCTAGAACCTTCCTCCCCATCCACACTCCCACCCTCCTCACAGTCACAGCAGCAGCAGGTTTCAATGTAACGTAATTACTTTAATGATACATTTCTTTAGATTTAGAATTGCTCTTCTGAATTTAAAAAGCTTGGTCAGCCAATAGTTTGGCAGTCTTTTCATCCCAAATTTGAAACGTTGCTTACTCATCTATTCCCTTGAACTCCGTGACCAATGCTGCCTTTGCTGAAGCGTCTCAAGTTCATTCAGCCGTCATCGGATTCCAATTCCTGGGAAACCTCTTCGGAGGAGCTGTTGCTGTGGATCCGCCCGTCACTCTTCATACTGTGGAAAGTCTTCCTGAAGGCCTCCATCATGGCGTGGGCCAGTTTCTTGGCCTCGAGCTTGCTCTCGCACTCCACGGCGTGGCAGTCCATCTGGTAGGACAGGTCGTCATTGATCTCCCTGTACACCCAGGCGAAGATGTTGGGGCTCACGTTGTGGTCGGCGGTGCAGTAGGCGATGCGGGCCACCTGGAAAGTATCCATGTGCACTGTGGCCTCCCCTTTGTGGTCGAGGTGATGGAGCCACACTTGGAATGGCCGGATTTCCAGGAGAGCATTGGCTGGAAAGACATCCTCTCGGGCTAGTGTGTGCTTCTTCCAGAGCTCAATGACCGGCTTTTCTGTGCAGCCTGACAAAAATTGCATGCCAGTGGTGGAGACTTTGCCCAGGTAGGTAACCTGCAGATGCAAGAGAGGAAGAAAAGGGAGGCATCAGCAGAAGGCTCTTTGTTCTGATAGACTGAGTGAGTAGGTGTTTCACACAGTCACGGTGTCACAGTGGGAAGGTGAACACACTTCTTTCTTGCTCCCTGAAAGAAAAACTCATCAGAATTTCTATCTTTTCTAACAAGTTGCCTACTTGGCAAATGTATTGAAATTATTTGAATAGAGTTGGATTTTAAAATCTAATTTCTAGAGAACTACTCTCCCTCTCCTTACTCCTTTTTTAAACCCCAATTAAAATGAAGAGTGTGATCTTTTACATAACTTGTCATTTCTTTAACATCATAAAGTCACTCAAAATTTATTTTCAGCCAAACGCACACAGAATTGAATAATATGAAGGAATCAAAAGGACACTGCGTTGGAAAAACAAAATCTTTATTTAACTTATCTCCTAGCCTGGGTCTCTTTCCAAATCTCTCAATGTTTGATTTCACTTAGGCTGCCTGCTTCTAATGCCAAGGACGCAAAAACTGTTCTCTTGAAATTATGGCCTAAAGCATGATAGTTTTCCTTCCCAAGATAATTTTTAAAAGTAACAGCAGTGCCCAGTTGTTTTTTTAACCTAAACTGTTTTTGAACTGATGAGCATCTGGTGATCTGATAATCAACGAAAGATGTACAGATGAATTAAGAGTAGAATGCTGGCTTATCACTTAGCTAGATGGCAGTGTGAAAACTAAGCAGAATAATTCCAAAAGATTCAAATACTGTCTTTTTAAAAACTTGTTTATAATATGCCAAGAAGGGATTTTCATTCTTTCATTGTTTTATTCATCCCACAAAATACATAGAATTACTATTATTGGAGCATAGGCACTATGGGGAGGCAAAAGACTTAAGAGATCATCTAAGAAATAACATGAAATAGTATATACTTACATTTAAAATTAGTGACACAAATAGAAACACTATGAATG
Organism: Mandrillus leucophaeus; assembly: GCF_000951045.1. Classification (NCBI taxonomy): domain Eukaryota; kingdom Metazoa; phylum Chordata; class Mammalia; order Primates; family Cercopithecidae; genus Mandrillus; species Mandrillus leucophaeus. Next base: position 46,469 of record NW_012109563.1, read on the forward strand.
CAAGGAGAGAAAGACCAGAAGAAGGTCCGTGGAAACAGTGAGAACTGAGAGGGGACATTCGGTCACAATGATGACAAACAATGTTTCTGTTTACTGGGACAATACAGGCCACATATAAAAAATTAAAACACAGAAGTTAAGTACTATTGTATCTTTGTGACAAGAGTAGTCCCTTTAAGAAGGTAACTTTTTAATAAAGATGTGTAAGGGTGGTACATCACAGAAGTATTTATTGGGACCCTCTTATACACAATGGCAATCTAACACCTAGGCATGGGGGTTGCTATGAAACTGGGGAGGGCCGAATATCCACAGGAAACAAATAATTGAATATTCATTCAGAGGACAGTCTTTGAGGCAGGTGAAGTTGAGGTTTAAATCCTAGCTCCACAGTTCACCAGGACAAAACTCTCACCCTTGACACATGCACAGCTATGACTATGATGTAAGGCAGGCCATGGAAAGGGCAAGAAGGGGAACAGCAAAGTACCGTGAGTGTTCAATGGAGGAGGCAGTGGCATACTGAAGACAGAAGGCCTAAGGAAGAGGCATTGGATTTCAAAGCATCGGCCTCAAACTACACAGAAGCCCACCAAGTCAAGACAGCTAAAGAGAAGGAGGGAACAGTAAAGGCAAGGCTGCAGTAGAGAAAGTCTCAGCCAGCTTGGACAAAGAGGCTGTGCTAACCTGAGCACACAGAAACCCATAGCCTAAGACAGCCCTGGAGCAGAGGCCATGTAAGAGGTCCACGACCTCTGGATAAAAAATAGGCTGACCTTTGCGGGATCGCCCCACATGCAGTCTGAGGAATTGGGGCATCGTTGCTCCTGCTGGAATGCCACTGAAGGGCTAAGGTCCAAGGAGTGCCTGGATGTGATACAGGCTGTGAACTCAGACTTTCCTGATGCCAGGAAGAAAGGTGGATCGGGAGGCCTGACTGATAGCAGAAACACAGCCAGGGGATAAGGGTGGCCTGGATTAGGAACAGAGGCAGTGGGAAAGGACAGGAGGAGGCAGAGGGAATAATATTGCAGGACGAAAACTAACAATACAGGATGAGTATCCCTTAGATAAAATGCTTGGCACCAGAAGTATTTCAAATTTCAGCTATTTTCAGATGTTGGAATACTTGCATATACATAATGAGATATCTTGGGGAGATAACCTAAGTCTGAACATGAAATTTATTTATGATTATGATTCATACATAGCCATTAGTTTTACCTAATATTTTAAATCATTTTATGCATCAAAGTTCATGAAATTGAGCTATCAGAAAGCAAAGGTGTCACTATCTCAGCCACTCATGTGGACAATCTGTGAACGTTTGGCACCAAATAAATTGTGCATAAACAGAAAATGTCAACACATTTAAAAAGGCAGCCCACCCAATGGGAGAAAATATTTGCAAATCATATATGTAATAAGTAATTAATATCTGGAATACATACAGAACACCTAAAAGTCAACAACAAAAAGTAAAAAAACCCAACTTAAAAATGGGCAAAGGTATCCACAGTGGACTGAATAAAGAAAATGTGGTACATACATACCATGTATAAATACTACTCAGCCACGAAAAGAACAAAATCATGTCCTTTGCGACAACATGAACATAGCTGGAGGCCACTGTCTGAAGTGAATGCAGGAGCAGAAAACCAAATACCACATGTTCTCAGCATCCAATTCAAACTCTGCACCAATCAGAACATCATGAGCTGTCACCCAAACAATTCAATACGAAGTTACCCTAGCCATCATCCTATTATCCTATTATCAGTTCTACTCATAAGCAGATATTATCGGTTCTACTAATAAGTGGCTCACTCAATTTATATATACTTATTACAACGGTTCTACCAATAAGCGGCTATGATCAGTTCAACTTATAAGCAGCTATTATCAGTTCTACTAATAAGCAGCTTACTCAATTTATATATACTTATTACAACGGTTCTACCAATAAGCGGCTATGATCAGTTCAACTTATAAGCAGCTATTATCAGTTCTACTAATAAGCAGCTTACTCAATTTATATATACTTATCACAACACAAGAACCCCTCTGACTACTCTTACCACTTGTTTACTCACTTATAAGTAGGAGTAAACATTGAGTACACATGGACATAAAGATGGGAACAACAGACGCTAGGGACTACTAGGAGGGGGAGGGTTGTGGGGGTGATGGTTGAAAACTACCTACCAGGCATCATGCTCACTGCCTGGGTAACAGGATCATTAACACACCAAACCTTGGCAACACACAACTTACCCATATAACAAATCTGCACTTGTACCCCGGGACCTAAAAGTTGAAAAAAGGCTTTAAAAAATAAACTTTCTGTATGGCAATCCCTGGGGGGAATAATGGGCAATGGAAATTAATAGATATTTTTTGAAGCCAAAAAAAAAAAACATGAAAAGATGCTACCATCCTTAGAAAAATGCAAACCAAAACTACAATTAAATACCACTTCACACCTGTTAGGATGGCTGCTAAAAATACAAAAATTAGCCAGGTGTGATGGTGCGCACCTGTAATCCCACCTACTCAGAAGGCTGAGGCAGGAGAATTGCTCGAAACCAGGAGTCAGAGGTTGCAGTGAGCTGAGATCACATCACTGCACTCCAGCCTGGCTGACAGAGTGACACTCTGTCTCAAATAATAATAATAATAATAAATTAATTAAAAGTAGAATTACTATATGACTTGTAGTTCCACTTCTGGGTATATATATATACCCCAAAGAATTGAAAGATGTATATCAAAGAGATATTGTACACGTTTATAGCAATACTATTTGCAATAGCTAAAAAGTAGAAGCAATCCAAGTATCCATTGACAGATGAATGAATAAACAAAACATAGTATATACGTATAAAGGAATATTATTCAGCCCTAAAAAGGAAGGAAATTCTGACAG
>NW_012109563.1:50619-62132 GCF_000951045.1 Mandrillus leucophaeus
TAAAAATACAAAAATTAGATGGGTATGGTGGTGCACGCCTGTAGTCTCAGCTACTCAGGAGGCTTGAGCAGGAGAACTGATTGAACCTGCAGGAGGCGGAGGTTGCAGCGGGCTATGATGCACCACTGCATTCTAGCCTGGGCAACAGAGTGTGACCTTGTCTCAAAAAAGAAAGAAAAGAAAAGAGAAACATAGAAAAACAATTATCTGAATGGGGTTTCCTAGAAGTGGAATGGAAATAATTCTTTAAAAAGCATGTCCCTAAAAATAGAATGCAAACGGATAAAATGATGTAGCAAGACCATCTCCCCCGAGAAACTCTTTTAAATCAGCCCTGCTGTTATCCATAATGGCCCAAGTTCCGGAATCCTGACCTATGTCTGTGCACTTTGCTCTAGGAAGTCAATTATTTATTGCCTGTCCAAACATTTCTTAATTCTCCCATTAAATTCTCCAGAGTTTGGCATTAACCCATAATGTTGACTGTAAGTCACTGAAAAACACTATTCAGACCTTTTTTCAAAAAGTGAACTTCTCTCTTTTTATATATATAGTTTAATAGAAATGCATCCTATAGCTCTGATTTTCAAGGGAAATTGAGTAAAAACTGTTTTAAAAAATTAATTGTCTCAAAATACCAATGATTCAGTTATGCTCTGCATGCAACCATGTCCCCTGTGTATTTGGACCATGGAGTTCCCACGTCTGAATAAACAGAAACCTTATAATATGGGCCATTATACCTGTATATTTCTACATCAACACTGTTACAGGGACTTACTCTAAATATAAATAGAGAGGTCTCCTCCTGCCACAGTTTCTCTCATGTGGGAAAATTCCCTTTAATGTTCTTCTGTGGGCACATCCTCCTTATGAGTAAGAACACAGAACTCAATGTGCAAGGCTGCTTCTGGGGGTTTCACAACCAACATAGCTGTGCACCAATGTCAGGCTTGCTTAAGGAGAATCCTGTTATCCTCTCTATGAAAGACGTGAATTCTTTCTAGATGAATCATAGGCCCTGTCTTTAAGAGTTGCCATCTTCCAGAGCCACAAAGTAGACAGAAAACATCATCTTATAAAATTGGTCACAAAATGTGTCCAAAATGATACACAGATTTTTCTTTAAGCCTTCACCACCCAGGGTGCTGGAACAAAGGGACTTGGAAGGCGACAAGAGGAGTCTTCAGGAAAAGTAACAACTAGCTGGAAATTGCAGTAAATACCAGCTTCTTTTCTATGGTGGCAGAAACAGGCACTGGGCACGAAACTTATTACAAATGAATCATTCTGAGAGAAATAAAATGAACACTTTCCCCATGTGTCATTCCATGGCATAAACCGATGTCCCAAACACAGACATTTGCAATGTGTGTAAATCGACTTGCTCAACCCCAACTGAAGAAGTTATTTGAGAATATTCACAGCCTGTGAAAATATAGAGAGGCTGTGAAGCCAAGGGACCCGCCAGAGTGTCTGCAGTGTTAACAGCATCGGATCAGGAGACAGCAGTGTCCTCAGAATCTCTCCTTCCAACTCATGAGTTTTCCAACACCCCAGCCAGCTCTTCATTCATGAATCACCATTCGCTGCCCATCTGTGTCAAAACAAACTTGGTTGCCTGAAAGTTATACTTCTGGCTGAGCAGTACCACTTGTTTCCATTGGTGGCCGGTCCGTACTTCATTCTGGCCTGAGAAGCTGCTGTTTTGAACCTGACTCACCTCACGCTAGACTGGAGAGTGGGATGAAAAGGGTCATGTCAAGGGTTCCCAAACAAAGATGGAAGATGGGATGGATGATTGTACAAGAACCCAAGCACCTGGTTTCCTGGAGTTCTTCGACTTTCCAAGCTGGATGAGCCCAGCTTCACAAGCTTAGCTTGGGTTCCACTTACTGCTGGGCTTCTCAAGAATGACAAGCCAAGAATAAAGACTTTCTGGAGGCCTCTCTTGAGATATGAAAGACTTTGCTGTAACTAACACAAGAACAGAAAACCAAACACCGCATGTTCTCATTCATAAGTGGGAGCTGAACAATGAGAACACATGGACACAGGGAGGGGAACATAACACAACGGGGCCTGTTGGGGGCTGGGGGCCTAAGGAAGGGAGAGCCTTAGGAGAAATAACTAATGTAGATGACGGGTTGATGGGTGCAGCAAACCACCATGGCATGTGTATGCCTATGTAATAAACCTGCACGTTCTGCACATGTATCCCAGAACTAAAAGTATAATAAAAAAATAAAAATAAAATTTGCTGTTTTTCCTTTGTCTGTAGGACATAAAATATGTACCCAGCTGACATAAAATAGCATGATAGGAAAGGAGAATGGAGGAAACTTTGCTGGGAATCCTAATAGCCTTTGGGTTCCAAGGCAGAAGATGAGAAAAAGAAAAGCCGCTCTTAACCCTGGGCAAAATACCAGAGTCAAGCTCTTCTTCTATCACATGAATTCCCACCTGCACATTCCAGAGAAAAGGCTAAGGGTGCAACACAGAGATTTACGACCTCACTTGAATCCACTGCTTTCTTGCTGGCCACAGAGGCGAGGAATTCACTGGGCACTTTGAAGAGTGGAGATGGATCTACATGCCAATTTCTCAACAATCTAAATCACAAACACTGATTGGATAATTATGACCACGAACCTGTATTACAAGCTTTAAGCCATGAAGAAAGTATTAAAAGATAGATGCTGTTCATAGTGAAATCTATGAAATTATTGTCAGCACGATAATACATTTTGGAGGTCTAGAAGAATGCAGAGGGAAGACACAAAGGGGGCTACTAGAACCAATTCCTGGTTCCTGGGAATCACTAACAGGAACAGGACCAGTGGCAGGACTTACTCTATGCCAGGTACTTGGCTAAATGCTTTATATGGATCATTAATCCTCATAATAATTCCATAAGGTATGTAATAGCTGTTTCATAGATTAGGGAACTTGTAAGAGGCTGAAGTAACTTGCCCAAGGTCACAGAGTGGCCAGAACTTGAACCTGGACAGTAGGACCCGGAAACCTGGCTCACATTTGCCACATCCCAACTGCCCTTCCCAAGGCTGGTCCCTTTAGACTTGTGGTGAGCCTGCCAACAGGATCCTCTCTGGCTCCTCCTGGAGCTCCCTGCCCAGTTTCAGCATCAGCCATCAAGGAGTTGCAGGTCCTCCATCAGTCTTCCTGGACCCTGGAGAAACCCATAAAAATAGCAAAGGGGAGTGGTAATCTGGGAACTATTTTCAATACTTCAAAAGGGCAGAGAAAAGCTGTTTTCTGACAGTGTCTCTTTTATTGTGTGTGTGTGTGTATAATATGTGTGTATATATACAATATATTGTGTGTATATATGTGTGGATATATAATATATATAATATTGTGTGTGTGTGTGTGTGTATATATATATATAAGCAAAAAATGAATTCACATTTACATAATGTGATTTATTGGGCAAATAAAATTGCTCTAAACATGGAGCCTATGACAGAAAATATGTACCTGTCAATGATCACATTGGAATCCAATGATCAAAACTAGGCCACTCATTTTCCACTGAGAAGTCAGTGGCAGTCCCAGAGCCCACCAGTGAGAGAATCAGTTCTTGGGCCCATGTCTCCCAACTCTAAGAAAAATGTTCCTTCCGTCTCAGCTTGTGACTCCTTAAGCTAACTTCTATAATAAGACATATAATTAGATACAGTGATGGCTGATTTTATGTATGGATTTGGGTAGGGCATGGTGCCCACTCTTAGGTCAAACAGCAGCCTAAATGTTGCTGTGAAGATATTCTTTTTTAGATGTGATTAACATTTAAATCAGTAGACTACGAATAAAGCAGATTACACTTCATAATGTAGGTAGGTCTCATCCAATAAGGTTAAGACCTTAGTAGAGAGAACAGATGCCCCAAGAAGGAAGAAAATCTGCCTCTAGACTGATTTCTGACTCAAGACTGCAACACCTCTTCCCTGGGTCTCCTGTCTGCCCACCTTCCCTTAAAATATTGGAACTTGCCAGACCCTACAATCATGTGAGTCAATTATTTTAAAGATATGTCTCTCTCTCTCTCTCTCTCTCTCTCTCTCTCTCTCTCTCAATCTCTCTCTCTCTCCTTCCCTCCCTCCCCCTACTCACAAACACACACACACACATACACATACACATATAAATGGGTCAATCATTTATATGTATGTGTGTGTACCAACCTAACACCACTCATTTGTTACAAATGTAATGACTCTGATACCCAAAGATCTGAGAACACTTGCCCCAAATCCCACAGCTGGTCTCAGAAAAGTGAGATGTAGAACCCAAGTCTTCCACCACAAAACAAAAGCTCTTTCCACTGCTTTCCACTTCCTCTTTCACTTGAAGAGGATTCAGACACCTTAGTTTCAATTCTTATATCATTTACCTTTTCTCTGGCCATTTCTTCAAGAGTCCATATTGAGACCAAGACCTAGTCAGGGACAGCAAAATGTAATGGTCACCCTACCAAGGCTTTTTAAACATCCTGCAAGGTGGTTCGAGTCAAAGGCAGTTAAACTGTCCTTAATTAGAGATGTGTTTGCATAGCCCAGGGATTTTAAATTATAATGCGTCAATCATTGAAAGAAAACAACAGTGCAGCATAGTTAATATTCAGACATCATATTCCTAAAGAACTCTGACATGGTGTTTAACAAAGCAGACCATTCCCACTTCAAAGAATAATTCCAAAAAGCAAACGTTAAATCTGTGCCATGTTGGTTCTTACCCTACCTCTCGTGCATTGTGTATCAACATACTAGACAACACATGTTAAAAAATTGCTCTTGGAGCCCAACACTATGGTGGGTAGGACTTTGCACATCCCTCAATAAAGGCAGTTGAAACCCTCAGAAGGTCAACCCAAGAGGCTTGGTCTCAGCTCAGAGTACGCCTGGGCATCCTTTTTGGTTGCAATCGCTCCAGAGTCCTCCCCCTCAGCCCTACAGGCTTCTGTGTGTCATCCTCAGGAAGCTCAAATGACTTTGAATCAAAGCTAGGGTTTTTTCTTGTGTTTGATTTGTTGTCAGAGTGAGTCTTTGATACCATTTTGGGGTCTGTCTTTTGGCAGATCTACTTCACTTCATCAGGATAAAGGTGGATCTAGGCTGGGTGTGGTAGTTCATGCCTGTAATCCTAGCACTTTGGGAGAATGAGGCAGGCAGATCATGAGGTCAGGAGGTCGAGACCAGCCTGGCCAACACAGTGAAGCCCCGCCTCTACTAAAAACACAAAAATTAGCTGGGCGTGGTGGCAGGCACCTGTAACACTTCAATCTGGGCAACAGAGCTAGACTCCAACTCAAAAACAAAACAAACAAACAAATAAAAAAACAATGAAAATGGATCTAGCTGTCCTATGGCTAGACTGGGATGAAGCTCACTAATTGTCATTCTCCATGAGGCCACCCCTCCAAGTCTTCTGCCTAATGTCTGCTTAGCCAGGTTTACTTGCCTGACGAGGAAGTAGAGGGTAAGCTTAGCTGCCTAAACAAGGCCTTCCTCTAACTTTATCAGTCTGCTTTTGTTCGTTTTTCTAAATGGAATGATTATGACCCAGAAAGGCATACAGACTTACTCTTAATTTTTTTAATAGACTCAAACATGCCAATTTCATAAAGTACACAATCTCTAGGGCACATTTATGCACATGCCTTGGTTGGGAGATATTTTTTTCAGTAACTTTCCTAAAGCTAAGAATATTGAGAAAATTTTAAAAATGTTTAACACTTTTCCCCAAGTATTTGCATAGGTTATGTTGACATAATCTATAAAAATATTAATAGAAATTTTATTAGGAAATGTATGTTTTATTATAGAAATATATACCATGGAGGAAAATGTATCAAGACCCAATATCAAGTAATAACTAAGTACTATTTTTGAACTCTAGCAAAGAGGTGAACATTCCTTCATCTGTTAAATACAGCATGTGCCCCACAATTAGGGAGCAAAATGACAGATTTATTTCTGCTATTTGTATTATAACTTAGTTCCAATGATGCAGAGTGACTTGAGATTTTGTGCCCCATTTTGCACTTATCAAGCAGTCCCCACGTGCAATTTGTCCTGTCAATTGGCTCTTGGATGTGTGAAGCTTGGAAATACTGTCATTGTCACTGTCAAAGACAGAAGCGATTTATCTTGAAGGTACTGAAGTGTGCCCCTGAAGACAAAGTCACTTAATAAAAATGACACCACATTGAAATACACCATCCCCTCATGTGGCCCCTTCTGGTGAGCTGGCCTTAGAATGATGAAACCTGGAGCTGTTCCACCCAGCGGCCCAAGAACAATTTATTTCCTGACAGGTCTGATACCTCTCCCTCTGCTTTCTAGTCAGAAGAGTATACTGAAAAGCCACAGAAATTCAGCAGAGCTCTCTAGGCCCTAACACGCTCACAATGAGAAAATTCTCTAAATGATAAATCAATATCAAGCGCACTGCTTGAGAGTCATCCTGACAAATGGATTCAAGGGACAAACAGTGCGGCGGGGGAAAAGTGTCACCAATTTTAGTCCTTGGAGCACTTTATCAATTCATTTTCTTTTGTGCACAACTCATTAGGAATGGATCACAGACGGCCCTAAACATTTAGAAAGAATAACGTTGAGACACCGTGTGGTTAGAGGTCATAAACACACAAATCTACTGGCTACAAGTCCAGAGATCCTAGTAAGCAACCAGTGGAGATTTGGAATACAAGAAGGAGGGGTACACTGAAGCTAATTACACATGGAATTGCTACATATTCTAGAGAAATGAAGACATGTTTAAATACAAACCTTTATATGAATGTTCATAACTTTATTTGCAATAGCCAAAAACTAGCAGTCTAGATGTCTTTCATCAGATAAATGGTTAAGTAAACTGTAGTACATCCATATCATGGGATACCACTCAGCAATAAGAAGGAATAAACTTTGATATGTGGAACAATTTGGATGAATCTCTAGGGAATTACACTGAGTGAAAGTCAGCCTTCAAAGGTTACATACTATATGATTCCATTTATATATAAATTTTGATATAACAAAACCTTAGAACTGGAGAACAGATTACTGGTTGTCAGGGATTAGGGACGGGGACTACATTTTATTTATAATTATCAAAATGTATCATATATTTGTTATTCCGATCAATGGATATTAATACTAATTGTAAGGATAATTCAAACCAAAGAAATATTTAAACTTAAAGATGTATTGTTACAGAAAATAATTTTTGAAAATTTCAATTGTGTATACATTTTTCTTGCAGAGAAAATATGACAGGGTAGACAATAAATGATTAAGCAACAGTTATGAAATCCACTCTCTCCCTTTATGAGGGAGAAAAGGAGGTAACCCTAGAGAAAGAAAGAACCTAGTCTAATCTTATTGTCAACTTGTTAATTACCACATCTTCTGCTGTTTGCAAGTAAGCAAATCCTTGTCTGTGAAATTCTTCTTGTAGGATATACCTGCTTGCCTAGAATCGGTAAACAAACCTGAAATATGTGAATTTATGGCATATAGCTTCCAAGAAAGAATCTCACAATGTAACTAAGTATAAAATGGAGATGTTTCAAGACTAAAAGGGTGCCCTCTACTTAAGTAATGTCACTGTATACAGTATTAGGTATTTTCTGTGCCAATTTGAGCCAGACTATACATAACGCAGCGAGAAAGGATTGAGGGTGCTGTACTGACAGTCCTAGCTCACATTCATTCTGTTTTGCTTGTGCTTTCTAATTATTTGATTCTTTGTAATTATTAGTAAAGTTTGGTACTAGATGAGCTTTTTTATTTGAATATCCAATTCTTTGTGTAATCTCATAGATTAATAAATAAAAGACTCAACTATAAACTTATATTAGGTTGAAATTCTATGTAGAAAATAGAAGGGCTATTAAAGTTCAAGGAAAAACAAACACAAAATTTATGATTATTAAAGAAGAGCTTGTTCGTGATATTTTTAAAGAGAGGCCAGCTTGGTGTTTAGATTATATTAGCTACATTTAAAAGAGCCATGTGGAAAATTATTTAAAATGACAGTCTTTAACATATGCCAGAAATTATATCCCTTGCAACTATTTAACTTAAAACAAAAATATTTGATATGTGCTTAAAAATGTGTGGTTAACTAGAATATTAATATATTTGGTAGAAAACTGAATGAAATCCTTAGATTATCTCTTACCTGACAGAGTCTTATTTAAAACATCTACTCATAGTATTACATAATTAGAGAAATGCAAATTAGAACAACACTGAGATACCTCTCTCACCAGACATACTAATGAAAAGTAAAATGTATGGCCCATATTCTGTTAGCAAGGCTGCAGAGAAACAGACACACATATATTGATGGTTGGAATGCAACTTAGTATAACCCTTTTGGAAGGGAACTGTCATTCTATAACAAAATTCTGTATGTCTTTTGAATCATCAAGATCATACCTAGGAATTTACACTGAAGATACTCTTCAACATGAGAACACATAATCACAGTTTATCCAATGTTGCATTATTTGTAATCATAAGATACACAAAACAATCTAAATGCTCGTACCAAATAAAGCAGTTGAATACATTACAGTAAATCCATCTAATCTACGATTCAATATGTGTATTTGAAAATGAGTGAGAAAGAAGAAGAAAAAAAAAAGGCTGGGCACAGTGGCTCACGCCAGTAAGTAATTCCAGCATTTTGGGAAGCTGAGAAGGGTGGATCACCTGAGGTCAGGAGTTTGAGACCAGCCTGGCCAACACGGTGAAACCCCGTCTCTACTAAAAATACAAAAAAATCGCGCCACTGCAACCCCAGCCTGGGCAACAAAGCAAGACACTGTCAAAAAAAAAAAAAAAAAAAAAAGGAAAAAAAAGTTAAAAAAAAAAGGGGGGAGTTTGTGTAAGCAAGTAGGGGAAGTGAAAGCATATATTTTATTTGCTTGTGAACAAAGAAACCAGAAGAAAAAAACTGATTACCAACATGCAGTGGCTGCTTGGGAATGGGGTTAAAATAATGGGGATGTGGGAATGGGTAGAAGGCATGAAGAAGTGATACTTCTTTAAGTATACCTTTTTGTATAGTTGTGACTTTCAGAATCATGGATACAAAAATTAATACAATCAAGAGAAACCGGGTGAAAATATTCAACATATAACCAAAATAAAAATGAGTAAACCTAACTGGATTGCAAATGAAAAACAGAACTGCAGTGAAGAGAGGAAAAAGCAAGCTCAAATAACATTTTAACACGGTATTTGGACAATATTCCCTCTGGCTAAAGACAGAAAAACTATAAACCATTATTGCACTTTAGTTAGTAGATATATTTTTCAAAGTGCCCTAGACTTACAATGCTGAATTCATGCGTATCAAAGAAATAAGTTAAAAAGTAGCTATATAGTAAATGCTGAGAACCACGTTTCTAATTGTTAAAGAGAGTTACACATATGGAAAGTCAGGGGGCTACACAGAACCCTGGGACATTAGAGTGGAATTGGAGTAATTCCAAATCCATGGCTATCAATATATATAGACATGTAGACACTGATATCAATATACAGGTGAGTTTGTGTGTACATGCATATATACATGTACTTCTTAGCTGTGCCTAGCACCCTGCGAGCAGTAATGTGCCCAGCACTGTAAGCATAACTAAAGCCCAGATCTTGGTTTCTAAATATCGTTCTCCACTAAAAGAAGCCAGCCCAACTCAGATAGAGCTGCCTTCAGGGCTGTTACACAAAACAGTGATATGGTCCTGGAACATCATGCTGTACCAGAGAGGAGGAAAGTGCTCAAAGAATGATATAAACATGTTCAAAGGACAGAGACACTTGAAGGGGCTCCTGCTGGCCAAACTGGGGACAATTAGACCATCAAAGTAAATTATTATAGTAATGATTACAACCCACAGAATGGGTAGGAATCCATGAATCAATATTGATATAAATAGATAAATGAATAAATTGTAGGAAGAAAAAGAAAAGCTCTTATACTAGAACACAAACTAATAAAGGTAGAAGAGGCGATGAGATTAGAAAATCACCACTTGACTCCCAACGAAGTAATAAATGTTTCAGGCAAGAAGGATCAGTGGATGCTAAAATCTGAGACTAAGCATCTGATGAGAAATCGGGTATTTACACAGAAACAAAGTACCTCCACAAGACACCTATTATTTACAAATGGAGAGTAACAAATTTTCTGTGGAGAAACCTAACACATCCCATCCCAACTAAGTGATAAAGTCATATACACTGTGAAGAATGCAACATTGCTTCCATTACCCCCCTGCCAACCCCTTGAACCCAATCTTATGGAAATGTTGAACAAATCCAAATGGCAGGGCATTGCTTAAACTTCAAAAGTATGAAGGTCAGAAAGACTGAGAAAGAATAAAGATCTGCTCCAGATTAAAGGACATTAATGAGACCCATCTCATTATCCTGGATCAGTTCCCGGCCACTCATTTACTTTTCTTTTGATATAAAATACAATAGTTTACAATTGTCAAAATATGAATAAGGTCTCTAGATTACATAATAGTATTGTATAAATGTCAATGTTCTGATTTTGATAACTGTCCTGTGGATAAGAGAACCTCTTACTTTCTAGGAACCACACTCTGAAGTATGGAGACATCATATCTACAATACGCTATCAAACAGTTCAAAAGACAATAATTGTGTGTCTGTAGGAGCAAAAGATAGAAATATACACATACATATAGAATATAAATGATAAAGTAAATAAATGATGGGGGAATATGGGAAAAAGAAACCTACGTATATTGAAATATTTTATAATAACTTTTCGACATTTTTGTGTTAAAATTACTTCATAATAAAAAGCTAAAAAGAAGATCAATGAAGACATGTCCTTGGCTCAATCTTAATTTAAGTGAAAAAGATGAAGATTTTCATGAACATATACAGTTGACTAAGCAATGTTCATATCCTGAAGAGTATATTTAAGATATATTCAACAAAAGACCCGTTTGTGATCAAAATCCACCCTCTTATGCTGGCTGGATCAATCTATTTCAGTGATATGTGACAAATTATATTCTAACTGTCCTGGAGCACATGTGTGTGTGGCGGGGGGAGGGGCGAGCGGGGAGGGGAGTGGATGCAGGAATTTCATTGGAAATACATCCGGTTAAAAATAACACCCTTGGCAACAAAATCTATGACCACTTAAAAGCTTTCAATGTCATATTCTACCTTCTCTTTACAAAATAGAACCCAATGCATGATGTGAAAGTAATTTTTGATGACTAGTCCTGTTACATTTTCACATTCTTAACATAATCTTGGAACCACAGATTTTCTACTATTACCTAATGAGCTGATCCAAGGAAATATTGTGACAATTTGATAATATTGTTACTATTCATCTCCACATTAGAGTTATTACATTGAAAAAAAAATTCTACAGGAGTTTCCCACTAGATTTCTTTTTCTTTCTTTTTTTTTTGGAGAGAGAGAAAGAGA
>NW_012109563.1:62886-68019 GCF_000951045.1 Mandrillus leucophaeus
AGCAGTCTTATTTTCTTATTTTAAGACACAGTAGCACATTACTAGCGGGGCAAAGCAGGCAATCGCTGTCTAGTAGACAGATTCAGAATTGCTTCCTTCTGATTCGCTCAGAAGGAAAGAGCCATGCCTGGCCAGCCATGGAAGTCATTGGCTTAGGTGAGCAGAAAATGCAGCCTGGCAATGCCCGGGACAGACCTGTGAACCACATTAGAAGGAACGGCTCTGTGGCCCGCCAAGGAAGAGCAAGGACTACATCCAGCTCATATCCTTTGAAGTCCTTTAAAAGATGATTATCTGACTCTTTGGGCCCCTTCCATATTTCAGGGCCTTGTATGTGTAAAGCAAAGATACAGAAACCATGACTCACAGATTTAAAACAGGAAAGCAGATCTCTTTTTAAAAAGAACTTCATTTTTATTGTTTTAGGAAAGTCTCTTTATGATGAAAGTCCTTGTAAACTCAGTGGATTTTCCACGTGGCTGTTTGCATGTTGACTTTTTCAACTGTGCTTTTCCCAAAACCCTTCTGTTGGGCTGGAGTGTACCTGGGTGTTCCTGCTTTCCCCCATCACCTGAGTCATGAGGATGCTGAGATGCTTGTGTGAGAAGATCTACCAGGACTCAAAGGGCAATCTATATCCTGCAGGAATACAGAGGCAGATCACTGACAGAGCTGGTGCTGGGTTAGCTCCTCTCTGCCCACCCCACCAAGAAGAAGGTGGGACCTGCACTCCACCACCACCTGGGCCCTCTCCCCTGCTTCCCCCACAAATGCTCTCCCTCACTATCCCAGTTGAGAGACAGCCCTGAATGTCCCTCTCCTTCCTATCTTAGAGACAGTTCCAAATGTCCCTCCATTATTGCCAGCTCTCAAACTCTACACTAGTGATTTGATACTGAATCTAAGTTGGAAAGTCAAGCTTGATTTCCCATTAACACCAAGTTCTATCAGAGACAATAATGAAGATAAGTCTTCATGCTCATCATTTCCTGAGGAAATGGCCCTCACAGCCTCGCTCTGCCCCTTGGACTCAGGACTCCTTTGTGCCTCTTGCCAGGCCCCTCCATTCTGCCTTGTGTATGACTGTCTAGGAATTGACAGTAACGGCCCATGCTGAAGTGTAAATTCCTAGAATGTAGAGATGTGAGTCACTGTAATAGCATACCACATACTGCTTGAGTCCAATAAAGACTCACAGAATAAAAAGAAATTAATTCTCCTTAATGTCCAACATTTAATGGCATAAAAAATATTAGGTATTACAATTTTTAAATCTCTTAAAGTTCAGGCTAGTTTTTTTTTTCAGATGGAGTCTTACTTTATTGCCTAAGCTGGAGTGCAGGGGTACCTTCTCCGCTCACTGCAACCTTCACCTCCCAGGTTCAAGCAATTCTCCTGCCTCAACCTCCCAAGTAGCTGGGATTACAGGTGCCCACCACCACGCCCAGCTAATTTTTGTATTTTTAGTAGAGATGGGGTTTTGCCATGTTGGCCAGGCTAGTGTCCAACTCCTGACTTCAGGTGATCCAACCGCCTCGGCCTCCCAAACTATTGGGATTACAGAGCATAAGCCACTGCGCCCAGCGATTCAGGCTAGTTTTATGTAGAGAGTTTATTTATTTTTCTTTTGGATGTTGGTCTATTTGTAATGGTGAATAAATGATAATAGTTGATTAATAATATTTCAATTAATAAAGTGAATGACTGATATCCTGATAAACATAATAAAGATGTCCATGTAACCTAAAATGTGGCCAACCCGATACTTATGCTCTTTCCTAAGTTAATTTTCCTTATTATTTGTTCAAACGAACAGGAGCTGCTGGTGGTTTGACTTGTGTTCATGGTTCTGTTCCTTTGTTCAAGATTTCTGGGCTGTCAGGTCTCTACTATCACAGGTGGCAGTGATGTCTTATTTCGTTTGGGAAGTGCTTTGCACAAAACTTGTGAACATTCTCAGAAAGTAACAGTGAGCAGTGCCTTGCATGAGCTATACAACAAAACAGAGTTTGGGGTGGGAGTGAGTTGATGAGGAAACCTTCCTTTTGTGAACACACTGATGAATTTCAGGAGACTTCAATCAACATGTTGCATTGCCTGCCCAGCACACTGTCATGGAGTGTGCCGTTCTGGGCCACTCCCATAGCCTTCTGTCAGTCACTGTCGCTGTGTCTTGTCAAAAGCAGAGAGCCCTTGCCTGGTCACTTAACATGCTTTGATTTGGCAGTCACAGAATACGCTGCAATTGCTGAGGCTCATTCTGTGACAGGAAGGCCTCCACTGCCTGCCTCAAGTGCCACAGCCCAAATCAAACTTGACATAGCCCATCTCTGACCACCATCATTCTACCCCTGGCTGGTAGCAATTCATTCAGGGCCTAAAGGAAAAAATGGCTTTGCAACGTCTCACATATTCCATCAATGAACCCATGGACTCTGCCGGGAACCATGCTGCGTAAGGCAATATTTCCTCATCTTTAACTAGTAGATTGTATTAAAAAAATAAACAAGATGAAAGAATGCTACATTTTCTCAGCAAAGCTTAGTCCTATAAATAATACCCAGACATACACACATAACTAACTTCCTAAACATCTTTTCCTCCAAGGTTTTGTTATTGCTATTTTGGTAAATGTTGAAACTTTAGTATCCCTAAATTAGGAATATGTGTGTGTGTGTATGTGTGTCTGTGTGTGTGTGTGTGTGTGTGTGTGAGTGGGGAGGAGGGGACTAAAAAATGCACTTTGTGGTAAAAAAAAAAAATGTAAAACATGCCTCAAACAGCTTTTCTTTTTGTAGAGGTATACAGAGGAAAAATTAATAAACTTGGCTAGATTTTATGGTGAAAAATCTTAAGTTCTTTTTTAATTTACCTTAATTTCTTTCAGAAAATGTAAATATATATATGTATATGTAATTTAAGTCCTAGATAATGAAAAACTATCCCTAAATGAATTAAATTCACCCCTACCCACAATCAGCTTCCAAAAGCAGAGAGATGAGGTTTTATTCTTCAGACTAGAACCCTAGATTCAAAGAGGAACTCAAACAGTCACTCCAAAAAACATTTGATCTCGCTGTTAGATTTTGGTTTAGACAAAAATTACAATTTGATGATACCATCTTGCTTTCAAAATGCATAGAAAATCCCACCAATTTAAACTCTCTGTCCTACAGTCCAATGGTCTACTCACTCTTGACTGGACATGAAACTTAAATCTCCCCAAATCCCCAGCCTGTGCGTATAGAAATTGAATCACCCTCAGTTTATATACACCCAAATAATGTGGCAAGATCTCCTACCATCTTGATAGCTGTAAAATAGCTCCCAATAAAAGAACAGCCAGTTAATTTAGGGTGTCACCAAAGAAATGTCCTTTATCGCCCCACAAAGTCTGTAGTCACCATTTGACACCACCATGTTCTTCTTCTCCAGTCCTGTCTGCCACTGCTCATGCATTTAGAGCAGCATCACATTCGTGAGGGTGACACCAATGTTCATGCCAAGGATACAGAACCCTGCTCTCAACCGCTGGCCTTCCAGAACTGTGTAGAATTAGAATCAACCTTGGAAAGGGCTTCTGCCCAGGTTTCCTTGAGATGATCCTTCCATCTGGCCCTCACTCTGCTAGTAAAAGGAATTTATACCCAGGCGAAAGGTCTGGACAGATAGCCTAGTTCAGCCACGTATAGATGGTCTATTGGTCCCACAGTAAGATAGAAACAAAACAAAAACATAATCCACTGGAAGCCAATATCAAACTAAGTAATGATCTAATTAGAAAACAAAGGAATAAAAACAAAAGTTAAAGAAAGTTTTATGTCACCAGGTAATTATATTATAATGAATTTATAGGACTTCTATTTATTTTACGGATCTCATCCAAAACATAAAGATAATAATAACATTTAGCATTTATTGAGTGCTATTAGGCACAGTTTTATGTGCCTAATATATGAAGTCATTAAATTCTCATAGTAGCCTTGGAAAATAAGGACTATTATATCCAATTATATACCAGTTTAGGAAATGAGGAACAGAGAGGTTAAGTCATTTGTCCAATGATACACAGGCAGTTTGGAATCAAAGCTCTTAAACAACTCTCACAACACCTCTTAGAAACAAAATGGGATCTGAATTCAGACACTCTCCCTCTGAGCCCAAGAGCCTGAACAAAGGTTTTTGAATGGTTTGGCTTTAAGATGCTGCTCTACATCTTGGTGTAAGATCTCAGCCAGAGACGGTGCAATCACAAAAGAAGAAAAGCAGGAGAGTCTGCACAGTAAGACTGCTGACATGAAGAAACCAAGATGTCCCTTTATGACAATATACTGTCACTTCCACAGATTTTGCTTTTCAGGGTGAGCCTTAGAGTGGCAGGTGACTTCTTGATACATTCTACTCATTATACCAAGAGCAATTTTCTAACTCTGAGACAGTTTCGTGGGTGTGAATAAATAAGTTCAACAGCAGAGCATAGGCTCTAGTGATTTTCCCCTCATTCTAAAAACCCTCTGAATTGGCTTAAGTCACAGAAATTCTCCTAATTCAGGAAACCCCTTGAAAGCAGCACTGTCTCAGCCTTTTTCACTACCTACCAAGCTTGATCATCCCATTGTTCCCATCCACATTGTGGTGTCAAACTGCACTGCAGCCCTCACTCCCTGAAAACATTAACAAAAGGTTGCACTTGGCCCAGGAGGCAGGAACCCTCTGGAGGGTCTATTGCAAAGGGGAGGTGAATTCCCTCCTGGGCTGGCGTTTCTTTTTGCTCTCACAAATCCCTCTCCTTGGTAGAAGAAAGAGAAAAAGCAAAATGTGCAAGTGGAAGGGGCTGGCTAGAGCGAAGGAGCAGCCCAAAATTTGGTTCTTAAAATTCCACTGAGGGGCAATTCCATTGGCCCCATGCAGGCTGCAGTGCTGGTGGGGTTGAAGTCAAAAGGAAGGGCAGACAGCAGCAGCTAGTAATGTATGTTACAATAATAATGTGTGCTTAATTTTTTAATTTTTCTAAATGTAAAATTTTACTTTGTGCCTTGTTTTTATAATTTAATATATAAAATGTATTAAATATAAAGTTTCCCAGACTCGAGTTTATGGATGCCTTCCAATTTCTAACGTAACAGTATTTTG
>NW_012109563.1:68799-96804 GCF_000951045.1 Mandrillus leucophaeus
AAATCTAGAGGTTAACCTCTTTGCACTCAAGAGACCATAAAAAACTTTCTCACTGTATTCATGCTGTTTTGAAATTCAATCAGAGGAGCGAAATCAGGAAAAGTCATCTCACAGAATACACATAACTCTGGAAAAAGTTTGCTGCATTACAGTGTCATATATTGAGCTGCCTTTTCCCAGAAGCTCCCAAATCTCTTATAACCAGTTTAATTCACACACCAAGATATATATACACACATGCATAGAAGTATTTATATATATATGTTTATATCTATATGTATACACCAACATATAAGTAACCTCAGGTGGTCAAAAATTCTATAAACATTAATTATAGCAGAGGAAAAATATGAAAAAATGTCCAAATAATAAGTCATTTGTCTGTAGAACTTTTCCTAAATGACAGCTCCCAATTCTTTAGGTTATCTTTCTGTGAAACTCAACAGAAGCACAATCCCTGGGGCAAGAAAAGAGACTCTAAAATCTTAGCCAACCATACAAAAGGCCCTGCAGCCATATCTGTACAATCCCCCATTAGAGCATGTGGTCATTAGTTCCGCATCTTTCTCACATATCACAATGCAAAATGAGGGCCATGACTGATGAAAACCATGGAGATGGCTCTGGCTGTCAAAATGTATAGCCTCTCCAGCTGAGCTCCAGTGCTCTATCGATCCTAAATCAAGGGCTCAGGACTGCTTCAGCAGCAAACCCCTTGTTCTGTGGTGAAACAGACTCTACACATCTGGAGAGTGTTTTGGATTATACTGAATTGAGTGATGCGTCCTTAACAATATTTCTTTTCTAAAAAGTCTTTCTTTCCAAATGTTTACATGATTAGTATACCCTCAGTTCACAGCGTGGTTGCTGCCGAATAATGGTGGATTGGGAAGAGTCCCATGAAACTGTGGCCGCTCTACCTAGTACAGTGTATAAACTGGTGTGTACATGCAATAGACTTGCACAGGACTCCCATAGACACATACTTGTCCTGCCATTAGCCATTTGGTCACTGAGTGTCCCATCTCAAGCTCTGGGTGTAGCTCAGATGGAAGTCACTGTAGGCCCTCTAGTAAATAAGCCATGATACCACCCTACTGTCTTGGGAGTGGCATAAAGGTCGTTTACCAAACAAAAACAAAGAGAACAAAATCATATGCTTAAAAGCCAATCATTGCTCTTCTAACGATATGCCTTTTATGCATCTACTAATATTTTCAATGAAGAAAATAACTATTTGCTACCCATAATTGGCCAGCAATGCATACAATGAAAGAGCACAGCTTAACAGAACTTAGGCAGGAAGGCCAGTTGAAAAGGCGATTTGAATCTAGTCTGAATTCCAAATTTCTTTTAGGATTTTCGATGTGTACTCTCTATGATCACCGTAACGCCTGGGCTCTGTAGGAATTCTAGGCTCACTCCATGACTCTTTCAGGTGTGAAGCCCTGTACCTTTCCATTTTCCTACTGCATGGAGGAAATTAACGCAAATTCTCCAGAGAATTTTGTTAGAAGAAAAGGAACACAAAGGTAAACAAATAGAAAAATTTAATCCACTAAAACAGGTAAATATGCAAAAAAAGCTTTTGGATTCTAAGATATCTGATTGCTATTATTACGTGAATTATGGTCTTTTCTATTTCAATTTTTTGAGACAGGGTCTTACTCTGTGGCCCCGGCTGTAGTGCAGTGAGGTGATCTCAGCTCACTGCAGCCTCTGCCTCCCCAGTACAAGCAATTCTTCTGCCTCAGCCTCCCAAGTAGCTGGGATTACAGGCATGTGCCACCAACTGTAGCTAATTTTTGGATTTTTAGTAGAGACAGGGTTTCACCATGTTGCCCAGGCTGGTCTCAAACTCCAGAGCCCAAGCGATCCACTCACCTTGGCCTCCTAAAATGCTGGGATTACAGGCATGAGCCACCACACCATGGACTTTTTAAAGCTAATAGTCCATTACCATTACATAACAAAGTAACAATACCTAAGGTGTAAGTGTGTTGCAGGGAACAAACTTAATGAGATAACATGCATAAAAAGTCAGCACCATGTCTGCCTAGTTGTAAAGTCTGCAAACTGTTGTGCCCCTACTTGCCAGTCCAACTTGGATTCTTCTTCAGCTCCCAATTCACTTTCTCCCTGCCTTATGGTAGGTAACCCATTCTTCCTATAACATTGGCCTAAATTCTTCACATCCTGTCTAAAGTCAGACCTAGACTAAATATTTCCCTTTAGAAAAGTCCCAGCTGCCTAGTATTCAGGTCAGGAGTGTCCTTTGGTCCCCAGCTCAACTGAAGAACAGGGAAATGTGTGGGCTCTGGGACTGACAGACACTCAGCATGTCCTGGCTCAGGCTTTCATTGTTGGTCCTATCCAGGGGACACTGGATAGCTGACGCCCTCCACTTCTTTATTTCCAAATTTTACTAAAGTGTTTTAACAACATTATAGTGCCAAAATATTCAGTGACAGGAATAAACATAATTTATATATGAAGGCATTCTCATAATTCATATATGTGGACCCAAAGGTTACAACTGCCCAGAGGAATGTACAAACTAAAAATCACCTTCTTGAGGTCCTTGGGGAAAAAAAATCCCATAGAATAAAATATACTATGAATGTTTGCACCAAATAGATTTCAGATTTCTTTATAATACTGGGTATAGGGGGAACTTCTCCAATTAAATATTCTGTTTTAAAGATAGTTTAATTTTAACTAAGGTGTTTAGCAACAAAATTTCATAGTAAGTTTTTTCTGCTCTAAAGAGCTGAAAGACCATTTCTACTGCTACCAAGGATCTTTCCACCTAACTGTTATTTTAGATGGGATTTGGCTTAGAGAGCTTTTTTTTTTTTTTTTTTTTTTTTTTTTTTTTTTTTTTTTTCTTCTTCCAACAAATGGGAATCAATAAAGTACTTGCTGCTTTTAAGACAGATTTATGTGTTGTTGGTTTACTTTCTCCTCCGGAAGCCCTCACACATGAAATAAATTTACTTGGTAATCTGTTGTCTAATTTGACCGGTGGAAAATGTTCATTTCAAGCAGAAAGGAAAAAAAAATGGCCTGAAAACTACCTGGAGGAAACCTGGCTTCTAGTTGACATGAGGAAAAAAGGTATTCAATAACCATTTCAGGAGCTAGCTCAATGTGGATACTGATAGTAGACCAAGAATAATGAGCATAAGCAGATTTTTACTTTGAGTCGTTTGAAAGTTTCTTTTATAAGTAGGAATTTTTTTAAATAAAAGGCTCCAATACTAAAACAAAGCTTCATCTCAAGTGACTTCTATTCCTCTATATGTGCCATGTATAATTATTTCGAAAGCTGTATTTAACAAGTAAATAATTTTGTGAGGTTTTAGTCAATTATAATTTACAGCAACAAAAGTTTGGGCCACAAGAACCTAATAGAACACTTATAAGCATAAGCACTAATAGGTAGAAGGCAGATTTCTATCAATTAAAATATATGTGAGGCATAAAAATGTATGTAAATATGTAATGCATGTGTCATATTTTGGCTATAATTATATTAATTCTCTCTTTTTTTTGACTGGACATTTCTCATACAACTGAGTTTCTCACATTTCTTGATTAAACAGTTTCATTTGAATTTCACCAAAATGGGATTTTCAAAAACTATAAACTCAGAAACTACAAATATGTTACACTGATTAGAGAATGAGAAACAAGCATTTGTTTATTCAAAAGCAAACATTTACTGAGCACTTAAAATAAGCCAGAACTGTTATAGGCATGTGGAGACAGAAGACAATAAAACACACACAAATTTCTGCCTTCATGAAGGAAGAGAAAAATCATATCCTCTCCTTTGCTGTAATTCAAGCTAGAACTTGTGGCACCTGCCAACCCCAGGGGCTGCATGGGGCTTCGAGGAAGGTCCCTCCCAGTGAGCCCAAGGAACAGTCTCAGTCTCCCTCTCTTGTCCTGCATGGAGTTCCCAACTCACTTCACTTTGGACTGAGAGAAGTTAACTTTTTGCTTTCCAAACTGGTCTATTGTTTTTGGACACAATATAAAATGTAATTTTGTGGTTTATAGTTACTTGAACAATTGCTCCAACGGGGCTTAATGATAAAATATCAAGTGATTGTCTGCTCCCATTAAGTACATTTTTTCTAAACTGAAACCCAGCAATCAGGGACAGCCCAATCAGTCAAGACAGACTCATGACCAATGCTTTGGGATCTCCTGGGGGCAGGTTTTAGAATTAAGATTCAGGAAAGTGCTTTGAATCTTAGAGAACAACTTTAAGAAATGAAAATGTTCCCTGTCTCTCCTCATTTATTCAATTCTTGTTCTAATCACACAAATGGATGGTAACCAGAGACTGGATCACTACAGAGCAGGAAGTATATAACTGGTGGTTTTTATATGCTCATAAGGCTATTAGGCAGGGTGGGATATTTAAAAAAAGAGCTTGCAATCAAATTGAAATCAGCAAACACAAAGTGAACCCCAATAATGCAAGAAAGCAGGTAATTAAGCGATGGTTTGCTCAGTACAACTGATACAGTTAACAGGGGATCAGAAAAGACCAGGCTTCGTAAGGCAGAATAACCTTTTCAACAAAGGAGAGATCAGCATAACGCTTGGCTGAAGGAAGAACTGGCTGAAGGAAGAATCATGCAAATGTGGAGTGGAGAAGCTCATCTGACTGGAGCAGGGTTTGTGTTTTGAAGACAAGTGGCATGTGATGCTGAAAATGGAAGTAATTATCAAAGGACTAGATGACTGGGAAGATTTCACACTAGGTAGAATCTATGATGGAAAGCCAAGGAACATTTGGTGGGAATGAGTCAAATGTTGAAAACAGTGTTTATACAAGTTTATTTTGCTGGTGGTAGTGGTCAAAGTCAACCACAATGTGACCCGCCAGTCACAGAGAAAAATGTTACGTTGTCTCCCCATATAATACGGTACATTGTCTAGACCCTAGAGAACCCCTCCAGGTTATCTGATTGTGGTTTTATAGGAGTATTTTACAACTGCTGCAATTCCATAAGCTGTAGGTAAATGACAGTAATGCATTGTGTGTGTGTGTGTAATTTTACTCAATTTGTACATTCATTTCAATATTCCTGACCTATCAGTGAATCTGCTCTTCGGATTTTCCTTGAGAATTGGTTATAGCATCTGCTTGGCTCCTCATGGATTGGTAAGTATTAACAGAAAAAATTACTAACGCATATTCATTTCATATCTGTATAAAAGTTAGGATTTTGTCTTTTTATGAAAGTTACTGTCTTTTAACACAAACTAGAAGATAAAGTCAAGTCATGGTGCAGACATGAGTACCTCAACAGAGGTCAGTATCATCGCAAATGAAGAGGAGGGAGAACACCAGATTCTTCAAAGAAAATGATGGTCAAGACATGGTGACTGACTAGGTACTCTGAATTCGTCCATTGTGGTCTCTTAACACCTGCCATTCATCATTGGTGCTCACGCTCTCAAAGTTAACAGATCCTTCTATAACAGGTGAAACATGCATGGGTGCCTGATGCAGGAAGAGATGTGAAGCAGCTCAAGCAACTGAGGCTCCCTCAACATGGCCTCCTTTTGCAACCTTTCCTTCTCCTCATGGGCAGCTGACTTCCTACAATTTATTTCAAATATCAGCCTTTCTACCTGCGACTTCTCTCCTTCAACCTTCTCTGAGGAACGTACGGTGAGAAAAACAAGGGTAATTTAACATGTTTAAAAGGTATTTCCTTTCATCCTGCCAAGCCGCAATTTAAAGGAGAAAAGTAAAAAATAAGCAGAAGAGAAAATACTGTCAGGAGAAAGATAAAAAGTGGAGTTGCTTTGGGTATGCGTCCATTTGATTAATCCACATGTGGACAATTGGGAATTGATTCTGATGATAACTATGATTTTTCCTATTCGTAAAAGCCAAATAAAAGAAAACCAGGTATTTGTATCTTTTAAGTTATCTGTACATATAATATGTTTTTGGTTTGATACACAAAATACAGCATGTGGTAAATTGAAGATAACATTACACTCATATTTAAGCAAACAAACTTACAAATATATCTACCAATTTTGCTGTGTAAAGCAGAATAAAGCCTGAGAATATGGCCATAAAGGCTGGATTTGAACATTCTTAGGCATACATCCTGATTTCAATAAAACAACTCATTTGTAGTGCTTTAAAAGTTTCCAAACAAGTCCACATAGGGCATTATACTCAATTCTAATCTTGTAAATCAAAGTTCCCATTTCACATAGGAGCAAGTTAAGGCTGAGAGGATGAATTGCCTGTCGAAGTGGACACAACTGGCTGTTAAGAGCTGAAATTCAAATCCAGAGAAACCTCACATTCAATTAACCTTTCATTAACCAGAAAAGGCAAGTCATTTGCGTACTATACTTAATCGGGGTATTTTGAGTGGTAGAGTATATCTATTCATTAGTACTGTTTCCCATTTCCAAATGAACTCTCAGTGGCTGGTCTCAAGAATGTTTTTCATAGCTCCTAGATCTAGATTAGTCAAAAGATAAGAATATTAACAAGAGTTTAAAATCCACAGAATAAAGCCCCAACCTCTGAAGACTAGATGACTAATGACTCATGCCCCAGTTAACGGCCAAACCCTTGCCATTTATGGTCACGAGATTGCCACGTAACAAGCCACTGAGTTTTGGTATGACTTGTTATGCAGCAATATTGTGGCCTTAGATAACTGATACACACTGCTTCTGTTAGGCACACTACCAACTTGCCTTTGATCTCTCAACATATCCCTCTTGCAAGAAGGAGTAATTTGCATGATTAAGTCATCCGTCTTTAGGAAACTAAACCCTGACATGCTAAATGTAGCAAATCAATAAGGCCTCAGCATAATGTAGTATAAATAAATCTCTTTCAAAAAATTTAAAAAAAAAACTCATATTTCTCTTTGACTACAGCCCAGAATATAAATAAATAAAAATAAAAAATATATTTCTCTTTGACTATAGCCCTTTCACCTGATTTGGTTCCCCCCCCTCCCCACCCCCACAATGCAACCACCAAGCAATCTGATCATCAAAAGGTGTTCACACATTTCTTGCTAAAATCAATTTCCAGGGTAATAAAGGGCATTACCAGTATGATTAAAATAATTCTACCTCAGTGTCCCTAGTGGTTCATCCTCTAACACATTGTAATATTAGAGATTCATATTTCCTGATTTTTCATGCCCTGAGGTGCAGAAAAGAGAGGCAGGATCACCTGGTCCTTATGTAGCTAGAAAAGACAACGTATTCCAACAAAGGATTGTCAGCTTTACCTGACATACTATTTTTCTAGGATTTTAAATGTTCCAAAAAGAAAGTAATATAAGCCACTT
Organism: Mandrillus leucophaeus; assembly: GCF_000951045.1. Taxonomy (NCBI): domain Eukaryota; kingdom Metazoa; phylum Chordata; class Mammalia; order Primates; family Cercopithecidae; genus Mandrillus; species Mandrillus leucophaeus. The sequence goes on from NW_012109563.1 coordinate 76,161, forward strand.
TATCATAACAGACAGAAATGATTATTTTTGCTGACCTCAAGATGTGTTGAATATCACTACTATAAGAAACAACAAACAAAACATCCACAACAACCTAGAAGAACATAAAAGTTAAAAACAAACTACTGGCCAGGCCTAGTGGCTCATGTCTGTAATCCCAGTACTTTGGGAGGCCAAGGAGGGCAGATCACTTGAGGTCAGGAGTTCAAAACCAGCCTGGCCAACATGGCGAAACCCTATCTCTACAAAAATACAAAAATTAGCTGGGCATGACGGTGGGTGCCTGTAATCCCAGCTATTCAGGGCGCTGAGGTGGGAGAGTCACTTGGAGGCCAGAGAGTTGCTTGAACCCAGGAGGCGGAGGTTGCAGTGGGCAGAGATCATGCCATTGCACTCCAGCCTGAGCAACAGGGCCAGACTCCGTCTCAAAAACAGACAAACAAACAACAACAACAAAAAACCTACTAATTTTTCTTCTTTCTGCAACTGCAAACAAGGTACTTCATTTTGCCTTATCAAAATAAAGATACACACTGCAAACAGAATTGGAACTGAGTGAGAAAATTTTTGACACTGTGGTAACTAAAATTATGAAAAAATAAGAACTTAGCAAGTAAAATACCTACATAATGTATCAGAAATATCACCAACATAGGAGAGCCTAATTAAAATAATATTGCAGATTGTGCGAGTTCGTAGAATTGATTAGCTTTAAGGATTATCAGTGTAGGTTTTTGTTTCAACTTTCCAGGGAGATGTTGACAAGGCATTTGAGATTACATACCCGAGAATAATTCTCTTCTGAAAACTATGATTGCAAAGAGAATGGACACAGCATGCTACCTCCACATTCCTAAAAGCCAGACAGGAACAGAAGATACTTAAAATCAGTATTCAATACATGTCAGAAATGGACAATGATACTGGGCTGACCTAAATGTTTACAAAGGAATTAAAAAGCAATTAGAAATGCAGAGCCCTTCTTCCTGCAAGGCAGGATACAATTCACAAGGTCAATTGTGCTATGGTGAATGGCTGTGTCCCCTAGGTAGAAGAGAAGCCAGAGTAAATATAATTTTTATGACTTGCAAGGGGCTGCTTCTCCGTGGACACCCGAATACTAAAGAGTTACTTCTTAATCCTACTCTACATTGCATCATCCCAGGATGAATATGCAATGAACTATTACTGGAAGTCTGCTTAGAAAATCAATAAAAACACATCCAGCATTTTTACTGACAGTTTTCAGTTTGTTCTATTTCTTTAATGGAAAATACCACATTCTGAAAAGGAGAGAAGAGATGAGTTCACAGCAGGAACTTTCCAATGGTCTTCCTCTGTTTGTTTTGGTGTCTCATCCCAGCTGTTCGTTTTCCAGCAGAGAAGGTACCCTGCAGCACGGATGCTGGTTTCACCTCAGGTAAGCGCTACTGTAGAGACACAGGGTTCCCTTCTGGCTACATGAAGGTTCAAATGTGTGAACTGGTTATACCCCATGAAGATGCCCATGTGACAGCCACCCCAGCTGGCATGCATCATACATTCTGTAACTCTCTCAGCGGTTCTCCTGAGTATGTACTTTAAAACTACAGCTCATGCAATGAGTTGAATGGACTGGGGAGACTGGAGGCAGAGAAGCAAGGTATTTTAAAACTACAGCTCTTGGCCAGCATCTCATTTTTATTCAACCTCAGTGTCACTGCACTTTCAAAGAAACTTGATAGAAATGCTAAGTCAATAAATGTGCCTTCAATCACATTCATTACGTTAATTAAATTGAGAGTAATAATTTGAAAACAAAAGTGAGTTCCGTGAGGGCAAAGACAGAATCTATTTTTTCCCTACCACTGATTGCATCATGTCCTTGAGATAAATTTGTCAACCATTAAATATGCTTACAGAGAAAAAAAACTCCAAAACTACATCTTAAAAGACTTAGAGAGCTTCAGAAGTCCGTGCAAAGTGAGGCAGTTCAAAGAAAAGTGTGATAATCCTTCAAAAAGGAGACAAATGTGAAATTACCTGTTAGGGGAAGAACATTAATGTGTTTCTTCCGTGTCAATATAAGTTTTGCAAATATAAATTTGAAGTTATTTCAAGAATCTTGAGCTCAAAATAAAACAAACAAAACGAAAAACTCAAGCTAACTTAGAGACAGAGTTATCCCTATCCCTGAGTGTTTTCTACAGGATAAAATACAAGAACGAAATGGATGAGACATGAGGCAGTGGATGAGAAACAGAATACAATTGATGGAAATGGGCGTGTGTGTGGCTGAGTTACTTAAAGTTGTATTATGCATTTTTAAAGTAGAAGTGAGCACACAAAATTAGGATTGGTAAATTATGTCCCACACAGTGACTTGAATTCATAAGAAAAAAACAAAAAAACAAAAAAAAGAAAGCTTCTTGACTGATATAAGACATCAGTATATCTTAGCTCTCACTTGTGGCAATACACGAAAGCATCACTGAATACCTATTATGTGCTAGGCACAAGGTTAGGTGTTTTCACATATAACCTCATGTGTATATTTCAGTGTCATTATCAACTCCATTTAACAGAGGAAAAATTCAGTATCAGAAAAGTAAACTGACTTGTCCAGTTCCTCAGTCTAAGGGATACCACCATGGCTTGAACCCAAAATTTTCTGAATCTAAGTTTAGTGTGCTTTCCACCCAGCTATGATACAGGAGTTCAAAACTGTACACTACATTAAATCAAATGGTCTCAGCTAGCAAGTTTATTATGTAAGTGCCACGACGTGTTTACTTCTCATGAGAATTCTAGCAAATATAATTTGATAAACCAATTGCAAAATCTGTTGAATGACATTTTTACCTCACCTTGTGATATCCCCCAAAAGTGAACATTCTTTCACTCAATAAATATTTACAGAGCACAGACCACGTGCCAAGCATGCTAGGTGCTAGGGATACGACAGGGAACAGAGTCCCTGGTCCTATAGAGCTTGTGTGGATGGGGACGATGCAGAGGTAAAAACAACACTTACAATCAGTTTCTCAGGTCCTATTTTTCCCATCAGTCCACTTTTATTTACATATTTATATTTGATTATTAATTGACAAATAATTATATATATTTATGGGGTACACAATGATGTTATGATATATATTTATATTCTGCAATGATTAAATCAAGCTTATTCACAAATCCATCACCAAGCTACATATTTTTGTTGGTGAAAATATTTAAAGTTTACTTTTTTAGCCATTTTGAAATAACACAGTGAATTATTTATTATAGTCGCCATTCTGTGCAATAGATCACTAAAGCTTATTCTTCTTGTTTAACTAAAACGTGGTACCCTTTGATGAACATCTCCCCATTCCCTGTCTCCCTTCTCAAGCCTCTAATAACTCCCATTCTACTCTTTAATTTTATGAGATTAACTCTTTTCGATTCTACATATGGATGACATCATACAGTATTTGTCTTTCTATGCCTGGCTTATAGCACTTCACATAATGTTCTTCAGATTCATCCATGTTGCTGCAAATGACTGGACTGCTTTATTCTTAAAGGCTGCTGAATAGTATTCCATTGTGCATATATAACACATTCTTTTTATCCATTCATCTGATGATGGACAAGTAGGTTAGCTCCGTATCTTGACTATTGTGAATAATGCTGCAATGAATATGAGATCACAGATATCTATTTGGCATACTGATTCCAACTCCTCTGGTTCTATACCAAGTAGAGGGATTTCTGGATCATATGGTCATTCTAACATTAGCCTTCTGAGGCACCTCCAAACAGTTTTCCATAATAGCTATATTAATTTATATTCCCACCAACCGTGTACAAGATTTCCCTTTTCTCCATACCCTCGCCAGCATTTCTTATCATTTATCTTCTTTTAAATAGCCATTTTACCAGGTTATATCTCATTGTGGTTTTAATATGCATTTCCCTGATGATTAGTGATGAGCGATAATTCATCTGTTGGCCATTTGTATGTTTTCTTTAGAGAAATATCTATTTAAGTCACTTGTCCATTTTTTGATTAGGTAATTTGTTTCTTGTTATTGGGTTGTTTGAATTCTTTATAAATTTTGGATTATAGCCTCTTGTCTGACATATGATTTGCAAATATTTTCTTCAAGTCTGTGGGTTGCCACTTCATTCTACTGATTGTTTCCCTAGATGTGCAGAGGCCATATTGATGCAATCTTATTTATTTTTTGCTTTTATTGCCTGTGCTTTTAGGGTCATATCCAAGATATCTTTGCCCAGACAAATGTCATAGAACTTTTCCTTTATGTTTTCTTCTAGTAGTTTTATAGTTTCAGGCCTTTCTCTTAAGTCTTTAAACAATATGAAATGAATTTTTGTATATGATGTGAGATAAGGGTCCAAATTCGTTCTTCTGCATGTGGAGAACTAGTTTTCCCAACAGCATTTATTGAAAAGATTGCCTTTCTCCATTGTGTGTTCTTGGCATCTACATCAAAAAAAAAAAAAAATACTGACTCTAAATTGGTGGGTTAATTTTCCAGGATGTTTATTTTGTTCCACTAGCCAATGTACCTCTTTTTATGTCAGTACCATGCTGTTTTGATGACTACAACTTTGTAATAGATTCTGAAGTCAGATAGTGTGATATATCCAGTTTTGTTCTTTTTGCTCAAGATTGCTTTGGTTATTTGGGGTGTTTTACAGTTCCATATGAATTTTAGGATTATATTTTCTATTTCCTTGAAAAAAAATGACATTAGAATTCTGACAGAAATTGTATTGACACTGTAGATCACTTTGGGTAGTACGGAGATTTTAATAATATTAATTGTTCCAATCCATAAATACAAGAGACATTTGCGTTCATGTTGTTCACAATTTCTTTCATCAGTGTTTTATAGTTTTCAGCACACAGATCTTTCATCTCTTTGGTTAAATTTGCTCCTGGTTTTTTGTTTTGTTTTGTTTTTTGTTTTTGACACATATTGTGAATAGGATTGATTTCTTAATATCTTTTTCAGACAGCTCACTACTAAAGAAACACTATTGATTTTTGTGTGCTATTTTTGTATCCTGAAACTTTACTGAATTAACTTATCAGTTGTAACAGGTTTTTTTGGTGGAATTGTCAGAGTTTTATACATATAAGATCATGTCATCAGCAAACAGAGGTAATTTCACTTCTTCCTTTCCTATTTCAATGTTTTAATTTATTTTTATCTAATTGTTCTAGTTAAAACTTTCAGTATTATGCTGAGTAAAAATGGTAGGAGTGGCCATCATTGTTTTATTCCTGATTTTAGAGAAAAAGCTTTCATATTTTCACTGTGGAGTACAATGTTAACCATGGGTGTTTTGTGTATGGACTTTATTATGTTGAGGTACATTCCTTCTGTGGCTAATTTGTTGAGTTTGTACCATAAAAGGACATTGTTTTGTCAAATGGTTTTTCTGCATCTACAAAGATGATCTTACGGCTTTTGTCCTTCATTTTGTTAATATGTTGTAAAACATTTATTGATTTGTGTATGTTGAACTATCCTTGTATCCCAGGAATACAAAGGATAAATCCTGCTTGATCATGATTAACAATCCCTTTAATGCACTGTTGAATTTCATTTGCTACTATTTTGTTGAAGATTTTTGCCTCTGTTTTCATCAGGGATACTAATCCATTATTTACTATTCTTGTAGGTCTTGTGTGATTTTGGTGATGGTGATTAATGTTGGCCTCATTAAATGAGTATGAAAGTATTCCTTCTTCAACTTTTTGGAAGAGGTTTAAAAATATTGGTATTAGTTCTTTAAATGTTTGGTAGAATTCAGCAGCAAAGTCATCTGCTCCTGGGCTTTCCTTTGATAGGAAATTTCTTTATTACTGATTCAGTCTCCTTACCTGTTATTTGTCTGTTCAGATTTTCTTTTTCTTCTTGAATCAGTCTTGGCAGATTCTAGGAATGTATTCTTTTCTTCTAGGTTATCCAATTTGTTGGGAAATAATTTGTTCATAGTAGTATTTTATGATGCTTGTATTTCAGTGGTATTTGTTGTAACATCTCCTCTTCTGTTTCTGATTTCATTTATTTGAGTATTCTCTCTTTTTTCTTAGTCTGGCTAAAGGTTTATTGATTTTGTTTACCTTTTGAAAGAACCAAACTTGTAGCTTCACTGACCTTTACTACTGTCTGTCTAGTATCTATTACATTTATTTCTGCTCTTATCTTCATTATTTCCTTCCTTCTATTGATTTTGGGCTTAGTTTGTTCTTCTTTTTCTAGTTTCCTGAAGTATAATGTTAGGTTGTTTATTTGAGATCATTTTTCTTTTTTGATGTAGGCATTTATTTCTATAAAATTTCCCTCTCAGAATTCTTTTGTTATTTCCCACATGTTTTGGTATGTTGTGTTTCCAATTTCATTTGTCTCAAGATATTTTTTAAATTTCTTTTTAACTTTCTTATTTGACCCATTGGTTACTGAGGAGCATGTTGTTCAATTTATTTGTATTTGGGAATTCTCCAAAATTCTTCCTGTTAATGATTTCTAGTTTCATTCCATTATGGTCCAAACAGTTACCTGATATTATTTTAATCTTCTTAAATTTGTTGAAACTTGTTTTGTGGCCTAACATATGATCTATCCAGGAGAATATTTCATGTGTGCTAGAGAAGAAAGTGTAATCTGCTGCTATTAAGTGGAGTATTCTATAAATATCTGTTAGGTCCATTTGATCTAAAATGTTATTAAAATCCACTGTTTCCCTAATGATTTTCTGCCTGGACAATCTATCCATTACTAAAAGTAGAGTGCTGAAGTCCCCTACTATTATTGTATTGCATTCTACAGCACCCTTTAGGTGTATCAAAAATAACTTTATATATTTACGTGATTTGATGTTAGGTGCATATATATTTACAATTGTTATATATTCTTGAATTGATGCCTTTATCATAATATAATAACCTTCTTTGTCTCTTTTTAAAGTTTTTTTTGTTAGGTCCTATGTTAGGGGGAGCAATGAATGCCCAGGGTCTCAGAGAGCTCCAGACTCAGACTCAGGAGATCAGAGAATCATCCTGGGGGAAAACATTCAAAGCTAAAGTCTAAAGAACTGAAAAGGGTGAGAGAAAATGTTGAGGCTGGAGAAGAAATATGAGTGTGTAAGTCACATGTAGAAACTTATACTTTACACTGCAATCCTAATTGTTCAGCCATTCCAGTGTTTCAAGAAGGCAAATAACATGCACAGATCTTTTATTTTCAGGAATATCCTTCTGAATGCAATGAGGTGAATGGATCAGGGAGATTGGAGGCAGAGAAGCAAGGTAAGAGGCTATTGCAGTAGTTACAGTGAAAGAGGATGATGGTACAAAATAGAAAGCCAGGAACAAAAGAAAGTGATGGGAAGTAAAATTGAGCAGGTTCATGACTGACTGAATAGGCCTGATCATGGTGGTGGGGATTTGACTGAGTGGGTGGTAGGGCCACTCACAGAAGAAAGAACCATTTAGGAAGAAAAATGATTAATTAAGTTTTGGATGAGATGAGTTTGTGTATCAGCCATAAAGTTTAGGAAAATGGTCTGAGCTGCATATAAATTATTGTTTTTCAAGAAAGTTTTTGAACAGCAGTAAGCATTGAACTGTCTTTTGACTTCCTCAAAACATAAGTAATTTTCCCAAGGATTAATTCATTGAATTCATAAATTATCCAATTTTTGATCAAAAAATATCACACTAGAAGGCAAAAAAGCATATTTGTTTGTGTTTTTGAAGAGCCACTCTGCAACTGCCCACTACTGTAATGACTTAAAATTATTTGAAGTGCAGCCATTTTCCCTTTGATAAAGAGAAGTTTGAGGAAGTCGTGGAACATGATCATACTGGAATCTTTAAACTAAAACCCTCGAGTAAAAGCATAATTAAGGAGAAATGAAACCTACTTGTCTCGGATGCTGATGCCAAAGAGAGCCCATAAATGTAGACTATATAAAGCCAGCATAATGGAAAATATGCTGGAGTCATGGAATGGTATGGCAATTCCTTGTAGCGAACAGATGGTGGCTATGAAAACTGTGAAATTTAATGAGCCTGGAGTAGCCTTTTAAGTGAGGTAGGCTCAAGAGAGTGATAACCAGATGCCAATCACTGGCCCCACATTGATACTTTGCTTCTTACTTTAACAGCTTGCACAGATGAACAGCACATTCTCAAGGTGCTTGGCAAGAAAGACCTTGGCTGAATGGTAAGTACCCAGGACTTTCAGAAACTTTGCTTTCACTTTAAACTATTCATTTGAGTTCCTGAAGGAAACTCTTCTTTTGACTGCCAGCCAAAATCCAGGATTCTATAGCTGCCTTCCTTTGAGAAATACTGTTATGTTCTTGCCTAGTTTTTAGGTGGGGCAGGAAAAAAGTTCCTTCTCCAAAGCAGAGTAGATATAACATACGTTATAAGCAATGCTAGTGACTATTTCTCTCACTGTTGTGACCAATTAGATCCTGCAGAAAGATTTAGTGAAAAGTAGAAACTGTTGGCTTCACTGTACGTTGGAAGTATTTGCTGTCATATGGAATATTAATTCCATTTATATTACAATTTCTTAAATGCTTCTCACTTTACACTCTCACATCAAAGTAAAGTACAAATACACCCACATGCACACACACACAGACACACACGAGTACATCAATTTTCAAATGTAAAGAATTAAAACCATAAGGGAGCTCGTTCAAGGTTTATTGAGGTCATTATTTCCTCTTAAGAAAAGTTTTTTCATTTTATTTTTTTAAACTAAAGCTACAAATGGGTCTTTCGTGACTTACAAAAAGAACAACAAGGTTGAAATTCAGAGATTTATGTAAGGCATGAACCTGCATGAAAAATGCAGCCAACTGCAGCTACCATCTTGACCACCACATAGTCTATTGCAACACATTTTCGAAGGTTCTACTCCAGGGTCAAACGGATTCGCCAGTAGTGGATGAAAGTAATTTGTATGCTTGACAGTGAACTGTTGCTGTAAACATACACCCCCAAGTAAAACATTTCATAAGTATGGAAATAGTGTAATTTATACTTCTTTATGTAATCCAAGGAAAGTCAGGTGATTCACCAACAACCTTTCTACTTCTAACACAATTGCTGTTGAAAGGCAACAAGCATACAGAACTATGTTTTAAGTCACACGCACACACAAAAAAAGGAAAAAAAAAAAAAACAACAAAAAAAAAACAAGCAAAAAAAACCAAAACAACCAACCAACCAAACAGAACTAAATTGTCAAAATGAGCACAATAGGAGCTGGCAAATGGTAGAATCCAAGATTCTATCCATTCATTTACCTAATGCTTAATCTACACCAGGCACTGTTCTAGGTGATGAAAGCACAAAAACTAAACAGTCACTCTCTTCAAAGACCTCACAGTCTAGTCAGGAAGACAGACGACAGGCAATTCCAATACAAATTGCCAAATATGTGACAAGAGGGGCGGTATTTCAGTGGGATTAGAGGAGTCAAAGGAAGCCACTCACAGGAGGTAACACATGTGTTGAAATTTGAAGGATGTGCAGGAGCTAGCCAAGAACTTAAAATAATCACTTTTTGAAAACCATTCTAATTTTATATAGGCAAAAACTGGGAATATAACAACAGCTTCCATATCCTGGATGAAGTCAGAGGCACCATGACTTCTTCATTATGCTGAGTTGTTTTTACAAAGTGTGATGATGCTTGGGCTGGATTTGAAAATACTCAGAATTTTCCACCCCTGATCCTCTGGTCCCTCAGAGACAGATATTTAAAAAAAAGAGCAAGTTTCTATTTTGAGGACATAGCATATGCCTGTTGAAGACTCCATTCTGGATATTAAGCTGTAATCCCCCTCCATTAAATAATCAAATGGCTAAGGTTTCATGACAGCAAGCCAGCAGGAAAATCACTGTGTTCATACCAAGTGTGATTTGGCCGATCCACTCATATGAGGTTCATTAATACCCACAAACCTCTCTATAGGTTTTTTCTAACTCCATAGGAACTGATTATAACCAAATTTTAAAATATATGTCATTATTATATTAGTCTGTTCTCACACTGCTATGAAAAAATACCCAAGACTGGGTAATTTGTAAAGGAAGAGGTTTAATTGGTTCACAGTTCTGCAGAGATAGGGAGGCCTCAGGAAACTTACAAAAATGGCAGAAGGGAAAGCAAATATGTTCCTCTTCTCATTGGAGCAGGAAGCAGAAGTGCCGAGCAAAAAGGGAAAAATCTCCTGATAAAACCATTAGCTCTCATGAGAGCTCACTTACTATCATGAGAACAGCATGGGGGTAACTGCCCCCATGATTAAATTATCTCCACCTGGTCTTGCCCTTGACATGTGGGGCTTATCACAAGGTGAGATTTGGGTGGGGACACACAGCCAAACCATATTACTCTTAAATAATTCAATTGCTTAGTATAAAATCATTACAAGAATGATAGGCTGATGAAAAGCCTGAAAGGATTATATATGACGTGGCAGATACAGATAAGGAAGGGAGAGGATGGGGGGAATGTGAAGTTTATACTCAGATGTCCTTCTTATGTGAAATTGAGGCCACTGACTTCCCTCCATTGCAGCTTATACAATTCTCTTTACTCCCATAGCCCCACCAAAGGCCCCCAATGTCCAACCCTTTGGAGGATCGCCATGCTTTTCTAACTGGTCAGTGGTCTCCCTGCCTCCTTCCATACCCCTCTGCCCTGCCCATTACCAATCTTCCATGAAGTCGCCATTCAGAGAGATGTAACATGCTTCCCCCCATAGGATGATGTCTATATTCCCCAGCATGGCAAATAAGACCTTCCTTAGCCCATCCATAGCCTGCATCCATCTTCCCTCCAAGATGTGACCTCACACAAGAAGCTCTGTGGTGCTCTCCCACCTGCTGGGCCCCACGGTGCTCTGTCCTGTCATCTTGGCCTCTGATCATGCTATGCCAGGTAATGGAGCAGCCTTGCGCATTCTGTGCAATGGGGCAGGGCGAGGTCTCTCTATTCATCCTTTAGAGCAAAAGTCAGTTTCAAAGCTTTCCTTGAAATCTCCAAGGGGTCTCCGTTCTCTATGCTCATGTAACTTCCAGGGCCACAGTCTGCCCCTGTCTGCACTCAGTACCTTCTATGGACAGTCTCTATCTAGCTGCTTTTCTCTCACATTTGACTGGAAAACTTGGATGCCAGGGTTTGGACTTTGGTCAGCTGTGAAGCTGCCAACTGCAATGAGCTCCATTTAATGAACAATTGTAGAACCAAACTACCCACTGCCCTGGCATTGAGAGGGGAGCTGTGCTCGAGGGGACTTCTGGGGTGGACTCAGTGTGACTCAGGGAGGCCTGGTGTGTTGGGAAAGTCTCCACAGTGCCAGACACTTGCTGGCTTTCAGGCTTCTCTTTTATGCTTGGCTTGTGAGGTTTGTCTCTACCTCCCAGTTTGATTTGTCAGGTTGTCACTTGGCAAAACCCAAAATGTCTTACAAAAGTGGACTGTGCAGGTGTAATGAATACCGCAGTTTGTCTTCAACAAAAAAGGATTTCCTCTGGGAAACAAGCACACCTTATGAAAATTGACAAGTAATTCAATCAGGGTGTCAAGGTTCCTTTCCACTACGTTATTTTGTCAGTTATAGGCATTTGGATAGAGTGAGTACATTCGTGGCCCTTCCACTTGCGGGGAAAGCTTAGTAGCAGAGCCTTCTGACTGCCTCGAGGTTAAAAGTGAGTTTGGAACTGAAGACTGTGCTAGTCCCCATGTTGTCAGCATGGAGCGGATGAGAGCAATTATGTTCCACAGACGCAGGAACCTCTTCTAATGGTAGAGTGGCTGACAGAGTTCAGATTGTAGAAAGCAAGGGTATCCAATTTTCTCCTCACAACCCTGTAGGTAAGAATGAGTGTCTGTTTTGTAGATGAAGAGAAACACACCCACAGAGGTTAAGTCACCTGCCCACAGAGGGTCCGCTATTTTTAGTAAAAACTGGCATTTCCAACCCAGGACCAACCACTGACCACTGGGTGTAAACACTTCCCACAATGTGGTGCAGGCAGTCCTTTGCCCAATCCCTCTCTCTCTCTCAGAGTGCCTACGAATTCTGCCCTGCGGCCCAGTGTCTTCTGTCCTTTCTCTCTTTAAGGAAGAATATCTTTCTTTTCCTAACCACCTGTACCTCCAGTTTGAAGAAGAGTTTTTAAAATTTTATCTCTCCTCAATAATAATAATAATCAAAATTTCTTTCCTTTCTTTAATGAGGGTTTTTTTTTTTTTTTTTTTTGGTGTTTTTTTTTTTTTTTTTTTCCCGAGACGGAGTCTCGCTCTGTTGCCCAGAGCTCAGAATACGAGAGACAGTCTCTCTGGGTCCTGCTGAACCCTGCTACTTCTTCTTCTTCTTAGGGTTTTTTTTTTTTTTTTTTTTTGGGTGAGATGAGGGAGCAAGTAGGGTCAATGATTATCAGGTCAATTTGTAATAAACTCAGCTGAGGACATTAAAAAATATCACTCCCAAGGGTTAGTGAGTTTTAGGTTCCAAGATTTGAACCTTAGATAGTAAGGCAGAGAGACGCCAGGCACAGTGGAGGGTTTGCCTGTTCTGTTGGTGTGAGGTTGATGGCTGGAGGTGAGTCACAGGGCCAGAACTTACCATCTATGGGACTTCAGGCAATGGAGAAAACAGTCCTACCACACTGCAAGGACCACAGTTGATAAGCACAAAGCAAATACAACAAGAAGGTACTTGGTGGCTATTTCTCCAAGGCACAATGTATACATTTTAGTCTTAGTTGAACAATATTTAATAACTTAGCCAGCATATATTGAGAAATACCCCATATGTTAAGGCTTCTGTTAGAGCAGCGGAGGAGAGGATACAGAATTCAGTAAGATGCTGGTTTTGTACTCTTGGGCATCAACACCTGAATGGGAAAAGTAGGTACATGTACAAACAGGTGTAATCCAATCAGTCTGTATGACAAGCTAGCAGAGAAGTGCTAAGCACTAAGATATCATTACCGCTTTATCAAAGAAACACTATTTTCCTTTAAATGTGTACTTTCTTAAAAAGTCCTCTATTATTCAAATTGACTTTTCAAGACCCACATTTCACACACAAGCACAAATCAACAGTTTGACAAAAGAAGTCAAGAGGGGGAAGAAAATAGAAGACAGAAAGCATTTATATCTGAACATCTGCATACTATTTTACTTTTAGAAGCATTTATTGGTTGCCTGCTAGGAGTCAGACCAGTGCTTGCTTTGAAGAAAACAAGCCAAAGAAGCCAGCCCTGCTCTCAGTTAGATAGGATTTGCTGGAGACCACAATATGCAGAGAGCTTTAGATATGCACGATAATCTTTTCTAAATATGTGAGAGCTGAAAACAGGAAATGCAAGGATGACTGTTCCCATAAAGTAGTTCATAAAAATTGTATAGTAGGTTTATATGAAAGGGGAGGCATTGAAGCCATGCTGCCTGGGCTCAAATCCTAAGTGTCCACTTACTAGTTAAGTGACATTAAGACTGCTACTGAATCTTTCTTTGCCTTAGTTTTATCATTGAAAATGGAACAATAAGAATCCCCGTATCAATGGCTGTTGAGGGGATTAAATGAGATAACCCATGTAAAGGGCTCAATATGATTCATAGAGGAAGTAAGAAATTGCTTATTATTTTTCTTTTGACAATATTTAGAACATACAAACAAGACACAAGATGTAGCTAAGAAGCTCGGATCATAAACTTATATCCAGTAATTTTGTGGCCCCTCCGAAGGAAGAAGATGGACGTCCACCCAAAATTTGGTTCCAGTGATGAGACTGACAATGCCTCCCTGCACCCTCATACCAAGAACGCATGAAAATGTTTATGATTCACGTAATGAGGCCTTCTGGGGGAGCAGGGCGGGCATCAAAGGCAGGTACAGAAGTGGTTTGAGACAGCAAGACAAGGAACCTAGGCTGGAGTTTTAAAATAATGATTAGAGGGTGGGATGAGGATGAGAATTCCCTGTATGGCTTTCCACTGGCACAAGGGAGAAACTACCAGGGCTTTCTTATCAGCTTACCCAGATGTGGGCAGAAGACTTAAAAGTTATGAATATCAAACATCAAGAACCGGTGTCAGATTCTTCATTACCAGTATCTACAAACCTCCTAAAACAATCCAACTGCAGCTCACTAGTACATGCTTCACATGTTTTAATTTTTAGAAATCTACCTACATATTTAGACTATATCCCATAAAGGAAAGTACATGTGTATATTAATATTTAATTTTTTGGTTCCTTTTTAAGCAAATAAATGTTACTTGAGACTGACGAAGAGTAGAATATTATGTTCTTTCAATGTATTTTCACTATAATTTTAGAAAAAAAAGTCAGACCAGAGACATCGTTGAGTTGAAAAGTTTCATCCACGAGCTTCCAGAGGGTCTGACTCTAAACGGACTCTAAGAGAAGTTACGACTCCCACCTGCCACAGTCCGTAGTATCACCTCATACTCCTCAAAGTAACATAACATTTAAATAATTTTACCACACTTGCTTCAAGCAAGAGAATTTTTCTTTGTCCAGGTGTTGTTGAGGTCGTTGCTAATGTCTTTGGTGTGGTTACTGTTGAATATTCTCAGAGCGCTTGCTAAGCATCAAGCACTCTGTTAAGGACTCTGCGTGCATTATGTCATTTCATAACAATCTTATGAGGTAGATACTGTTATTATCCCATTTTACAAATGGGGGAAACAAAACAGATGGCGCCCAGCTGGCCAGTCCATGACATCTTCAATATATAAGTAACAATGCTCTGTTTTATCATCTTTCTGCCACACATGGATTCATGCATGTTAAGTTCTATTTGGTGTAATTAAAACTCCAGGATAAAATTGTAACTCTACCTTTGAAATAATATAGTTAGAAGAGAAGACTCTCTTGAGGAAAGCCCACAGTAAAAGATAAGCTTCAGCATTTCCTAGTTTATCATCATAACCATGTTTTTGAAACCACTGAAATCTATGATGTAAAAGATGTTATGGTGAAAAATAAACAGTGACTCATTCATCTGTACTGGCTCTTTTGAAATAGAAATCTTTGTTTTATTTTTAAACATATTTTCTCATAGAATGGAAATCATTTTCTATGCCATCCTTATAAAAGAAATTTAAATAACAGACATAATATAGAAATTTTCTTATTTTATATTCTCCAACGGCCCTGTATCATTCTACAGTTTTGAGTACCCATAGGATCATATACAAATCTGTAAAACAATGAATACGTTCTCCTCTTGTCAGCAAAATTTGCATTTTCAAAGGAACACTATGATACAGTCCATCAATCTGAACCAAATAAGATAATTCACTGTTTCAATATGAACCAGACATTTTTCTAGATTCCTAAAAATAATAATAATAAACAATAATCAACTAAGAGAAAATAATGAATAATTAGTTGGCAATAGGAGTGTTAAAATATCTAACAAATTTTGTTATCATAATGTCAATATCAGGAGGTATGCTAACTGTATAAAATTATAGGCCAGGCATGGTGGCTCATGCCTGTAATCCCAGCACTTTGGGAGGCTAAGACAGGTGGATCAGGAGGTTGGGAGTTCGAGACCAGCTTGTCCAATATGGTGAAATCCCGTCTCTAGTAAAATACACAAAAATTAGTTGGGCATAGTGGTGCGTGCCTGTAGTCCTAGCTACTAAGGAGGCTGAGGCAGGAGAATCGTTTGAACCAAAGAGGTGGAGGTTGCAGTGAGCTAAGATCTCACCACAGCACTCCAGCCTAAGCAACAGAGTGAGACTCCATCTCAAAAAAATAATAATAATAAATAAAAAATTAAAAAAATAGTTTGTCCAAATCTAGTGGTAGATTTTCATTTTCAGTAATGGTTTTAGCTGTGGCTTTCCTTTAAAGTTGCTGTATTAAAAACATGTATTGTTATGTATTTGGCAGTTGTGCTTTGCTGTTTTCAAAGCCAAGGTACTCATCGAATTTGATATAGGCTTTACATGCCCCCATGAACACCCAGAAAGGAGTTTAATCAGTGGGAAAGATCATAACAGGGTGCAAAAAGATCTTCTGAGAAAATAAGAACTTCTAGAAGGTGTTAGAGTGCTTGTGAAATTGGAAGCCATGCTTAAAAACAATCTCTCCTTCACCCCAGTGTTGCAAGATGAACAAACGTACTCTAACTAAGGTGATTACAAACTGTAGGGCCTAAAATGAGGTTATCCTCACAAACTGGGTAATTGCTGCCATTTTTAAGCTAGGGTTTGACCAACTAGCTACAGGTAATCGCTTGAGAGACAACTTATTGTGAAAACTAAGCTTTACCAAAAAATGAGAGGAGCATTAAGGTGTGGTTGCATGAATTGCCAGGCTCCACGCTTCTGGAGGAGTTGGGAGAAAACATCTCTTCTCACATAATCAATACTCTCCTGTCTTCAACAGAACTAACCCTACCCGCCATGTATTTTGGGGAATTTACAAGGTAGGTTAGCAGGTAAATATTCAGTAGGAAGTACAGACATCACAGAGTACAACAGAACTATAATTTCTTTTTAAAGAAATAATTACTTTTTAAATAAATCAGTAAACATTATGACAGATCCAAACAAACCTTTATTGAATTTAACTAAAATTAAGTTAATACAACTTGCCCCAAGTTGATGAATACATTTTTATCATTTAGGGCAATTATGAAGAAAGTCAGGGCATTTAGGTTCTCAAAGATTTTGGCTACTGGGAATAGACCTGAAACAAAATAAGTTTCTATTAAAATTAACTTTACTTTCTTATTTTAGAGGCTGCAAAATGGTCCAGGGAAATCAGTATGTATAAATACACATAAACAATGTCATTTCCACACAAGTGTGAGAAATGGTATGCTTTCCCATCCTGGGGCCATACTTACCTCCCTGCATCATCCAAATTAAATGTATTCTTGTAAAACTCCCTCAAAATAGAAATCATTAAAGCATAAATCATCGGCTTACAGACTGACAAACTGTCAGATTTACATTTAGGTTTTACAGGGCTCGTAAAATGGCAAGTCAGATGGTAAACCTGTTTATGAAGACAGCACAAGAAGCTTCAACAAATGCCACAATCTGTTCCGTTAATGATGTTTAAGATATTTGATTTCTGTCAACAGATACCCACTCCTCTAGCTTTTCTGGGAAAGAGACCTGTCCCCAAAAATCCAGAGCAAAATATGCTTCAAGAAATAAACATTACTAAAAAAAATGATAATAACAAAAGAAGGATGCAGCCGCAACAATAAGATGGATTTAAAATGGAGACAAACAGAAATGAGGAAAAGAGAGAGAAGGAAGGAAGAATGAGTCAACTAAAGCAACATCAAAATACATAGGGGATTTTAGTAATGATTTTAAATGTAGTATTCTTAATTAGTAAAACTAATATACACTTATGCAAGGAAATAATGATCTTAGGAGATGATAATACTTTTATTCATTAAATAAAATCGCATGATTCTTCATAATTCTTCAGTTAGGTGTGCCTAAATAAATCCTAAGTGTTAAAAGACACTGGTCTATATTAAAGTAGTTAAGGTAGAATTCAGTTAATTAGCCTAGTCTAAAATATGTCTCAAATATCAAATAGATTTCAGAAATATAATTTCAATCATAAACTACATAAATAAATTATGACAGAATACTTTATGTCCTTTAAATGATCAACGACCTATAAACTGATGGCAAAATATATTTCAGATTTCAAGGTGATTTGAGCTTGCTATTGAGACAATTTTTTAAAAGTGGGGACAAAACTAGTTCAATCAATATTATATATTTTTTCTCTCCATGTAACTAAAAGTGTAGAATTTGGAGTTACGTAATATACAGGGCTCCTTGACTTACAATGGGGTTGTGTTTCTATCAACCCACCATAAGGTGAAAAATATCATTAAGTAAAAAAAATGCATTTAACACACTTAACCTACCGAACATCATAACCTAGCCTACCATGAATGTGCTCAGAACACTTGTATTAGTTTACAGTGGGCAAAAGAATCTAATATGAAGCCTATTTTATAAATAAAGTATTGAATATTTCATGTACAAGAATCATAATACATAATGCTACCCCAGGAAAAGGTCAAAATTCAAAATTCAAAGTATGTATTTCTACTGAATGCTTATCACTTCTGCACCATGTTAAAGTAAAAAATCATAAATCAAACCATTGTAAGTTGAGGACCATCTGTATATGCATTGAGAGATTTTATCTACATTAGTATTCTAATAAAATATACTGGTATGCATAATTTTTAGTCACTTTCATATTTTTCACAAAAGCCTGGCCCATCTGTCATGCCCACCACATATCAGTGAACACTGACTGACTACTTTTATAGAAAAAAAAAAACCAAGACAAACAAAACAAAAAACTCCACAACTTTATATGTTTGGATTTTAAAGTAAACTCCATAAACTCAGTGAAACTATAAAAAGTGACTTGAATCATGTTTGCAATCAAGATAGCCACATGACCATGCAAATGTACAAATGAGGGGGACTAAATGCTGCTCTACACAGAGCAAGGTCACAAACACAACAATCACAGGGAAATCGGTCACCATCTGCCACACTTTCTCTGATGTTTGCCTCCATTCCTTGTCAATTAAGCTGGGTCCCCAACTCTCACTAAAGATTAATTTAACTGCTATGCTCTTCCTTTTTTCCTGAGAAGTACTGTAAGGATACTGGTCTCACACTTGTGCCTTCTCTCCTTGGTATCTTGCTGTGTTCCAATATCACTGGTCCTTTCCTCTTTGTTTTTAAATCAGAATCTCTTCTTTAGGGTGGTGGCTGGATCTTCACATCACGTTACTACTGCTTCCACTCACCACTTTGTCTCTTACTTTCCTTTCCCTGATTCACTTCCAGAAGCAGCAGGATACATTGGTTGTCTATGCCATACTACTTATCAAAAGGTGGTCTACAGACTACCTATGATTCAGAATCAGAAGGAAAAATTGGTTAAAAGTGTTAATTCATTAGTCCATACCAGACCTTCTGGATTAAAGTTTCCTGGGGTAGGGCCAAGGAATCTATATTTTTAACAAGTTTTCAAGATGATTCTTAAGTAAATTTTGAGAACCACTGGTCTCTTTCCTCAACACCCAGTCTCTTCCTAATCTTACAGTTGTGCTGTCTATTCCAGAATCCTCTGAATCTTCTCCCCAATCCTCAATCACTTCCCCACTGTCAAATTCCAAGACAATTTTGCATTTATGGACCATCCTGCTGCCCTTTGTGAAACTCTTTTTTGTTCTTTTTTTTTTTTTTTTTTACTTTTTTTTAAAAAATTATACTTTAAGTTCTGGTGCAGAACATGCAGTTTTGTTACACAGGTATACATGTGCCATGGTGGTTTGCTGCACCTATCAACTCATCATCTACATTAGGTATTTCTCCTAATGATATCCCTCCCATTGCCTCCCACCCCTCCAACAGGCCCCGGTGTGTGAAGTTTCCCTCCCTGTGCCTGTATGTTCTCATTGGTCAACTCTCACTTATAAGTGAGAACATGCGGTGTTTGCTTTCCTGTTCCTATATTAGTTTGCTGAGAATGATGGCTTCCAGCTTCATCCATGTCCCTGCAAAGGACATGAACTCACTCTCTTTTATGGCTGCATAGTATATTCCATGGTATATATGTGCCACATTTTCTTTAACCAGCCTAACATTGATGGGCATTTGGGTTGGTTCCAAGTCTTTGCTATTGTGAATAGTACTGCAATAAACATACGTGTGCATGTGTCTTTATAATAGAATGATATATAACCCTTTGGGTGTACAACCAGTAACGGGATTGCTGAGTCAAATGGTATTTCTACTTCTAGATTCTCAAGGAATAACCACACTGTCTTCCACAATGGTTGAACTAATTTACACTCTCATCAACAGTGTAAAAGCATTGCTATTTCTCCACATCCTCTCCAGCATCTGTTGTTTCCTGACTTTTTTAATGATTGCCATTCTAACTGGCGTGAGATGGTATCTCATTGTGGTTTTGATTTGCATGTCTCTAATGACCAGTGATGATGAGTTCTTTTTCATGTCTGTTGGCTGCATGTCTTCTTTTGAAAAGTGTCTGTTCATATCCTTTGCCAACTTTTTGATGGGGTTGCATTTTTCATGCAAATTTAAGTTCCTGGTAGGTTCTGGATATTAGCCCTTTGTCAGATGGACAGATTGCAAAAATTTTCTCCAACTCTGTAGGTTGCCTGTTCACTCTGATGATAGTTTCTTTTGCTGTGCAGAAACTCTGTAGTTTAATTAGATTCCATTAGTCAATTTTGGCTTGTGTTGCAATTGCTTTTGATGTTTTAGTTATGAAGTCTTTGCCCAGGCCTATGTCCTAAATGGTATTGCCTAGGTTTTCTTCAAGGGTTTTTATGGTTTTAGGTCTTACATTTACATCTTTAATCCATCTTGAGTTAATTTTTGTACAAGGTGTAAGGAAGGGGTCCAGTTTCAGTTTTCTGCATATGGCTAGCCAATTTCCAAAACACCATGTATTAAATAGGTAATCATTTCCCCATTGCTTGTTTTTGTAAGGTTTGTCAAAGATCAGATGGTTGTGGATGTGCAGTGTTATT
>NW_012109563.1:97161-174214 GCF_000951045.1 Mandrillus leucophaeus
TGTCCTCTCTTATGTCCTTAAGTAGTGATTTGTAGTTCTCCTTGAAGAGGTCCTTCACATCCCTTGTAAGTTGTATTCCTAGGTATTTTATTCTCTTTGTAGCAATTCTGAATGGGAATTCACCCATGATTTGGCTCTCTGTTTGTCTATTATTGGTGTATAGGAATGTTTGTGATTTTTGCACATTGATTTTGTATCCTGAGGCTTTGCTGAAGTTGCCTAACAGCTTAAGGAGGTTTTCAGCTGAGACAATGGGGTTTTCTAAATATACAATCATGTCATCTGCAAACAGAGATAATGTGACTTCCTCTCTTCCTATTTGAATACCCTTTGTTTCTCTCTCTTGCCTGATTGCCCTGGCCAGAACTTCCAACGCTATGTTGAATAGGAGTAGTGAGACAGAGTATCCTCGTCTTGTGCCAGTTTTCAAAGGGAATGCTTCCAGCTTTGCCCCTTCAGTATGATATTAGCTGTGGGTTTGTCATAAACAGCTCTTATTATTTTGAGATATGTTCCATCGATGCCTAGTTTATTGAGTGTTTTTAGCATGAAGTGGGGTTGAATTTTATCGAAGGCCTTTCTGCATCTATTGAGATAATCATGTGATTTTTGTCATTGGTTCTATTTATGTGATGGATTACATTTATTGATTTCCTTTCTTGTTTTTGTTTCACAGATGACATCATCTTCATCTTACTTCCCACCTCTCAGAACATTCTCTCCTGTTCTGCCATATTTCCTACTTGCCTTCCCACTGTGAGTGTTCTCTGTGGCTGAATCCTGCTTTTTCTTCATCATCTTGCATATTTCTTTGTCATATCAAAGTTCCCTCTCAAATAATTCATCATCTCATGACTTTTAAGATGTTTGCACTGTTTATTCACAAATGTAGATCTCTAATGCATATATCCCTCTCCTTTAGGTCCCAGCCCTGGATCCCAGATGATATATTTAACACTTACTTTCCCTTGTTATTAGCTGTATCCTCCTATTTTCCATGTCCAAAATATATATTAATCCTGTGATGATTAATTGTGTGTGTTAGCTTGAATGGGCTAAAGGATGCCCAGATTGTGCTAAAACATTATTTCTGGGTATATTCATGATGGTGTTTCCAGAAGACACTAGCATTTGAATTTGTGGTCTTAGTAAAATAGATTTCTCACTGCAATGTGGATGGACATCATATAATCGATTGGGGGTCTAAGGAGAACAAAGAGGAAGAGAAATGGCAAATTTGCTTTCTGCTGGAGCTAGGACACCCAATCTTCTCCTGTCCATGGACATTAGCCTAGTTCTTGGGTCTTCAGACTTTGACCTGGATGTACACCATTGGCCCCCCCTGGCTCTAAGACCTTTGGAATTATACTGAAACTATATCATTGGTTTTCCAGCAGAGAGCACATCTGGAGACTTTCTAGCCTCCATAATCACATGAGCCAATTCCTCATAATAAATCTCTATCTATATAGTTAGTTAGCTAGCTAGCTAGCTATCCTGTTAATTCATTTCTCTGGAGAACTCTCATACAAATCTTTTTCTTCCTCAAATTAGATGCTTCTCTGTTGTAACCGAGAAATATACATATGCAACTCTAGGAAAATTCTCTGATGAATTCCTCAAAGCAGTATTCCTGAGTGCTTACTAGATACAGAGTACCACGCTGAGTGCAACCAGTTACCCAAAGAGCCTTAGATTTTGCCTTTGAAGTCTAATGTTAGAGATACATTGTAGATTCAACATTAAGATAACAGATAGTGGTACATATTCTAAGATCATTACAAATGCCATGATTTTTAGAGGCAAAATAGATCTAGATTCAATCACATGGTTGCTATTTACATAATATTAAATGTGGTAATACTGAACCTAAGTTTTTATTGGGAGGTGAAACTTGAAAATTCATCCTGTTGGCTGGTTGTCAAATTAGATATGCATAGCATCCAGGTTATAATAAATTTTTACTCTAGCTCCTCAGCTGCTTCTCAAAGAAAAAAAAATTTTTTCAGACAATAATGAGGAAAATGGAAAAGAATGCTGAAGTAAGTGTAGTTTAGATAAAATTGTTTTATAACATTGCTTAAGCAAAACAAGTGATGCTATGTTTCCAAAGTAGAACAGTACGTAATATCAAGTGCCTGTGGAAACAACAATTTAAAATAAAAAGGGAGGAAATACATTGAAAAAAAAGCAAAAAGTAGATTATTTAAAAGACCTACTTCTCTTTTTGTCAAGTTATTATAAATCAGAAACCAAAGCAAATTTACTCATCAAAGACCAGGATGAGCATGAGTCTAAGTGCGGGGGAGGAGAACTGGCCAGGAAATTGTATTTTAACTCTAAAAACGTGCCAGGGAAGTAAAGTACTACATGTTCTTTTCTGTCCTGTAATTTCAAGAATTGGGTTTTTAGCATCTCAAGTTGTTCCATTAGAGGAGATAAATAGTGGCATAGAAAGATGTAAGATAAGAACAATCTTTCTCTGTGTTCTGTCAAGCATCAGTTAAATCCAAAGTTAAAAGAGCAAAGCCTGGGACCAAGGGGCTGAATCTATCTAGTAATTATTGTGCCCCCACTGTACTATGGGAAAAAGGACATGTTTAAGCAGAAACAATCTCAGGTATCTGGAGGAGGGCAGTGAGGTTGAAGCCATGGCAGGGGAGGAAGGAGATGGGCATGGAGCACTAGCATGGAAGCTGTGAAGTGGGTCCAAGAGGGAGGCTCGCCTAGGACTCTGCTGGTCAGAGGCAGCAAGACAGCTGCAGTCCAGCAACAGGGGAGGGGAGAGGTGAGGTGGGGCCTCTCCTGCCTCCTGGTCCTCCAGTCCACCCTCCCAAGGCATGACCTGTGAGCACCTCAGCGGCTGCCTGGCCAGGATGAGACAAGGGTAAAACTTGTCTTCCATGGTTCATGTGAAAGAATCAACAAACAAAAATATAATACAAATCTCATCAGGTTCCTTCCTTGAAACTCATAGCTGTTCACTGTGTTCTGGACAAAGTTCAAGGCACTTGAGGCTTTTTGTAATCTGGCTTCTACCTACCTTTATAGTCTCATTTTCACCCCAATACTGAGGCCCTAACCAATCAGGTACCTTTCCCTGAGTCAACACACCCTTACACACCTCTGTGCTTGTGAACATCCTGCATTCTCTCCTGAGCATGGCTCTCCGACACCCATCCTAGCTTCCTGACTAACTTTGTGAATGACCCCTCACACTAAGACACAGACCACATGTCACCTCCTCCAAGATACTTACCCTAGCCTTTTCCTACCCACCTAGGTGAAATTAGGTGCTCTAAATTCTGTACTCAACCCTCATATATACACCAATTAGAATTCAGATCACAGAATAACTTAATGCATGTCTTTCTCTAGGAACCCAGGATTTCCTCAAGGGCAGAAGTCACATCCTATTCATCTTGCATCTTTCAGTCATTAGCACAGTGCAGGAACACAGTAGTGACTCAAAAAATATTTACTAAATAAACTGTTGTTAACTTTGTCCAAATTAAAATGCAGTCACATATGTTTAAAACAACAACAACAAAAAACGTCTAACAAATAGAGCTAGGGAAGGCCATGAGAGAGTTCTCATGCACGAATGCCTGATAACAAGAACTATCATAAAAGACTCTGTAGAACACACAACGTCACACAAAAGCCATCTCAACCTTAAACAAAACACTTCTGCAAGGACATTTTTCCCAGTACCTTCCTGTCCAGCCTCAAACTGGAGCCACCCTTGTTACTGCTGGATGCTAGTAGCCAAGGATAATTATCTCAAACAATAATGTAATCCTTCTCATTTTTTCTCTAAAAACCTTTGCTTTCCTTCACCTCCCTGAATACATACATAGTTTACTAGTTTACTATGTTACACATATTCCCATTGCAATGCCTACCCCTAAATAAATATCATTTTCTTTTAGAGAGCCTCTCCTTCTTTACCATTTAGGTTTACACTGTTGATACATACATTCAAATAAATTTAACCATCGTTTTCTGAAAACTTATCACACAGCAGACCTCGACTAGATCCCAAAATTATCAAGGTAGTTAACACATGATTACTATGCTTAAGAAGCCTGGAGCCTTGCAGGGAAGACCAAATATGTAAAGACATAATTATAGTACAACATAGAAGGTACAGTGCTTAGGTACATAGTAGGTTCAAAAATAAGACTTGAGAGAAAAATATTGAGATGGAACCTGTCTATAGCAGAAGCTTTAATGAAGGGAGAAATAAATTTGGCCAGGATGCTTCAAGCTGATTTAGCAGCCAGCAGAGAGCCATTGAAGGGCTTGGGAGAGGAACGGCATGCTGATGCAGATGGCATTTTAGAAGAACCGTTTGGCAGCAGCATGATGAAACCACTGGAGCAAAGAGAAGGTGCAATATGAGATGCCCTAAGCTTCCTTGTTCTGAATTACAAAATATGACTTTCTACTTTATAAAGCTGCTTTAGTTTCTTCCATTAAAGGTGTTTATATCATCAAGGGAAGCCAAGATGCATGCCACAAAGAGTTAAATGCTGGACAAACAAAAGGTAATAGTACTTACAGAATATGATACATGTTGCCATTTACTGGGAAGTACAGCTAAAAGCAGAAGAATTTGCCAAATAGCTCAGAAAAGTACCATAGAATTCTCAAAGTCAGGGGAGTTCAATAAGAGCAAACTGTATCATGAAGAATTCTCAGTCTAGTTCTTCCAGCTGGCCTTTCAGAGAAACTGTTTAATCTCAACAACACTTAAGTCAAGTGAGTGAAACACAAATTATAACCTTAACCTAACAGAAAATGTGCATAAAACCTCAGTATTCTTTAATATGTCTCAAAATTATATTTTCAAGCCCAGAGCTGCCACAGAGTCAAGATCAGGTGTTCTTGAGATGAGACCATGACACTCAGAGTAACTGCTCAAGTTTATCAATGATTCAGAGCCTCCTTCAGACTCTGAAAGAGGACGAGGCTCCAACATGGACTATGATGCCAAAAAGAAGGTATAATGTTGCATGGAGAAAGGCATACCACCACCAGTGAGTTAAAAACAAACAAACATGCCTGTATCATAAATCTGGTATTTATTCTCTCCCACCTTCTGTGATAAGCAGAATTCTAATTCTAAGGTGGACTCACTGACCTTTACCCCATGGTGTAACTCCAGTGATTATGTTATATCACATAGTGAAAGAGAGTTACCAGTGTCATTAAGGTTACTAATCAGTTGACCTTAAGAAAAGGAGATTACGCAAGTGGGCTTAATCATATATGAGTTCCGTTGGTAAAAAGAGAAAATTTTCTCTTGCTGTAACAAAGGGGGAAACCAGAGGGATTGGAAGTATGAAAAGGACTCCAACACCATTGCTGGTTTGAGGATGGATGGAATCATGTGAAAAGGGATGCAGGTGGCCTTTAGAGCAGAGAGTGGCTCCTGGCTAACAGTCCGTGAGGAAACAAAGATCTCAGTCCTACAACCACAAGAAACAACTGCCAAAGATCTGAATGATTTTGAAGCACATTCTTCTTCACATCTTCCAGAAGAGAATATAGCTCAGCCAACATCTTGATTTCAGATTTGTTAAGACCCTAAGCAGAAGACTCAGTAAAACCCACCAGAACTTCTGACCTATAGGACTGTGAGATAATCAATGAGTATCGTTTTAAGCTGGAAAAGTTTGCATTGATTTGTGATAGTGGCAATAGGAAATGGAGGTACCTCCAAAAACTTATTAAGTTGATGCCCATACATTGACAGACATAAAGGTCTCAAAACTAAATAAATACTTCCATCCTAATGTGATTTCATAAAGCAGGGGAACTGTACATTAAAGAAAACTATAAGAAAAAAAAAGTGCATTGAAGAATGATGAATATGGGAAAGGCACGCAAGAGATTGTAGGAACAATCTTTTCCCTGCTGTTCAGAGAACCCATTTCTTTCCATGGCCCAACTGAACACCTTATTTTCCTGTAACATAAATACTATAACTCTATCTATTCAGTTGATTTTTCATTCATTCAATCCAATACGTACTGGAGTGGCTAATGTATACCAAGTAATGGACTGCCCAGCACACCCAAGCCAAGAATGCAAGGGCAGAAAAAACTACTTGGCTATGCTACAATTCATCACTACCCATGACAGGCAAAACATTAAAAAAAATTTTTTAAGATCCAATGTTACCAGTAAATAGGATGTTAAATTAGGGAAAAGGAGCCTCTGCCCAAATGTTGAATCAATATTGGCCATAAACACTAGTATGATACTAAAGAACTTGAGGCAAGAGAAAAATATCTGTTATTTGAGAAATAAGTGAAAAGGATGATATCAGCAAACAAACATTTGATTCAGAACCACCTCTTCAGTTAAGCAGTGAAAATATATGGGTGTCTTCTCATTCTGTAGTGAGTGTCAGAAATAATTCCATTATGAAAAGATCTCTTGGTTTGATGAGAGTGAAATTGACCCAGGGAAGCTCTTGGGACTCAAGGGTTACCTGTTCAGAGCTAACATGTTTATTCTAAGTACAACCTTGGCAAGCTGTCAAAGGCAATTCAAATTATAACACCCTTGGTCACGTGCAATAGCTCAAAACAGCCAAAGTCACAAGAGAGCTGCCACAGGGGCAACCTCGTGACAGAAAGATGTAAAGGTTGACTGAATATTGAAGAAGCAGCTAAGGAGTTCAATGGCTGCCAGATTTTTACATTCTTTGCATTACTTTAACCAGACAGTGAAGTTCAGTAACCTACCACATGCTGTCTGTAAAATAGGAAACATTTACTTCAGTGAATGATTATAAACAGAAGACACTTGAGACAGTTCACTGCCAATCGGACCCTTTAAATATTTACATTCTGCTGGCTGACACAGTGTTTGTTACTGTGGTTGCTTCAAGCAAGCTCTAAACTAGAACTATACACAGGGAGGTACTCTGGCTTCCCTGGTCATGCCACTGGCTATTTCAGGGTTAAAGAGGTGACAAGGTCAGACACGAAGCCAAAGGATACAAGTCTTCTTGCTATTGGCCACCTCCTGTATTATTTATTATCATTATTTTTATTCATTGCCTACATGGCCACCACTTCATACGAAGTGGAAATTTTATCTTGGCATATGAATGGGGATACTTTAATTGTTCCTTACGCCAATAAGTGGCAGGAAAAGTCTTTTCTTTCTAACTGGTAATGGTGTTGACAGCTCTGTTTTGCCTCCAGGTTAACCTAAAACTATTGAGCTGGCAATAGTGATTTGACTTAGCTGGTGGGTTTACAGGCATATGAATTGCGACTGTCTTATCCCATCCTGCCAAGATAAATGATTTCTTTTCTATGCTTCAAATATAATTATGTTCCTGATTAATAACAAATGTGAAGACACAGACTCTGAAGCAATGCGAAAGCAGCCAACTTTCAACCACCACAATATTTGTTGTATAACCACTAAAAAAGGATTCACCAGACTCACAGCCAAGATGGCAAGCCTTTTCAAGAACAAAGAGCAAGTGGGGTCTGTGAAGCAAGCTCTAACTTAACATCACATGTGAGATAAAATGCACAGCATTCACTCTCAAGTCACTTGAGAAAAGCACACATTCTCTGTACTGCTTTAAAGCTTCATAATTCACAGTGAGCAAACAGGATATGGCCTAAGAAAAATATTGCTTTACTTTCCTTAGTAGTTCAAAGGACATCGTTCATGTCAGTAGAATATCGAGTCACCTCTTTTTAAAACTATGTTTTCTTCTTCTTCCTTCCTTTCTCCTTATGACTTCTGGATTCTGAACACCTCCCTCTTTAAAGAGCTGAAGACAAGGTTTTCTAACTAGGAAAATGATATAAGATAGTGCACCATATTTTTTCTTTAAATAGACTATGATAATTGCAACATTTTATTACAATTATTTTAATTATAGAGATAGCTTAACAATGATAAACCCATTGCATACACATCTCTCTCATCCTCATACTACATACACTTGTAAAAAAAAAAAAAAAAAAAAAAGAGCAAGTACAGGTATTGTCTTCATGCAAATGAGGGAAACTTAATCACACAATTTGATGTGACACCCTTGGTCTTTCAAGAAGTCCATGAAAGATCTTATGAACTGATTCTAGAGTCTTCTGACCTCCAAAAGATCATGACTCTTTCAAGTCAGGAAAGTCATTTCATTTACCTTTGCATTTTACCATCAATCCCATGCCTTGTATTCAAGAGGTGTTCAATAAAGCTATGTTGAATTGAATTGAATTTTGAGAGAGCTGACTGGCTAATTAATCGTGAAATTCAGGTTCTGAATCATTTTAGAAACTTTAGGATCATTTGGTGACTACTGTAGAAACATCCATCAAAATGGTAGTTAGAAGACACCCATGAAGAAGCATTGCTTAAATATATATGACATATGCTTGTGATACCTGGCAACACAAGTAACCTGTTACATAAATAGAAAAGTAGGTTCCATCAATCAAGTATGCCCTTTGTCCTTCAATTAGTCAAGCAAGTATATGGTTCATCAGACCACAAAATCCAACTCAGTTTCAGCTGATCTGCATTATACCAAATAATATTAATCCACGCGATACTATAAATGAGACAAACTTGAAACTACTTGGGATCATGAAGAAGCATTCAAGAGACAGCTGATTAAAGCTTCTGAAAAAACAGTTGAGGGGAAATCTGTCTAATATTATAAAAAATTATATTAAGACTATATTCAGATTAACAACACTTAAAGTAAATGGATTTCCTTAAAAGTCAATATTTTAATGACCCTATAATACATATCCTATTTTGCACTGCCTAACTATATTTAAATTCAGGACCTATTCAAAACTTATAATGGACATGGAAAGAGCAATATATCTTTATTTTTAAAATATAATTAGTTTGGGGTGATTTCTTATTTGCATTTTCCATTAGCTTAAATTTCTATTACAGAAGCTCCTCAACTTATGATGTGGTTATATTCCAAGAAACCCATTGTAAGGTGAAAATATCATTCCATCGAAAATGTACTGAATACATCTAACCCACTGGACAGCAGAGCTTAGCCTAGCCCAATGTAAACATGCTCAGAACACTTACATTAGCCTACAATTGAGCAAAATCATTTGACACAAGGCCTGCTTTATAATAAACTGCTGCATATCTCATGCAATTTTTGAATACTGTACTGAAAGTGAAAACCAAAAATGCTTGTACGGGTACCCGAGGGACAGTTTCTACTGAAGCCATATTGCTTTTGCATCATCATAAAGTCAAAAAATCATAAGTCAAACCATCTTAAGTCAGGACCTTCTGCATTTTTAAAGGTTTTATAAAAGTAAAAGAAGGAGAGACTATATTCAAATGATATCATTGCAGATGCATCCAAACATTAGGCAGCTCTTTTATTTTACTTATGTGAAAAACTTAACTGAAGGCTTGATGGCAGTGAGACAGAGGGTGGAGTAACAAGTAGAAAAAGATCACATAAGTGAAATATGTCAATTAAAGTCTCTGATATGAGTGGTAATACAGAGACAGCGATTTATACATAATTTTTGTAAAGCTTACGATTGTGAGCAGCAATGCCGTCTTCCAGTGTAGCATGCTTCATATTTGCAGAGCATCCGCATGCACGTAATATTCTTACCATCACAACACAGTTAAGTGTGTGTGTGCGTGCGCGTGTGCACACACACATACACACACACTGAGAAGGCAGTCAATGACTACCTTCCATTTTCCAACCACAAACTGCTGTCAGAATGAATACTATGTTTTAGCTTTTCAAATAACTGGAAATAACACCAGATTAAGTAAAGAAGACAGCTGCTGCATTCAAGGATCCACAGTCTGAGGCATACACATTGTGCTAAATGTTGATCAAATTCACTGGGTGACTGCTTATCAAATTACATTAATTTTTTTCACCCTGTGGGAAGAGTTAAAAATCATAATAATGGTTATCACAGCAGATATTCACTATAAGAAAAGATCTATTGTGGTCTAGAGCATGCACACATTTTTCAGATCAGGTGCTATGGAACTCAGCATATTTTTAAGAGTCACTGCTAAGGACATGATGTTAAATAAAACAAACCAGACAACGGAGAGTACTTGTGGGATTCCAGTGACATGGAGTTCCAAAACAGGCAACACCAATCTATGCTGTTAGAAACCAGGACAGTGCCTACCTTTGGGAGATACTGACTGGCAGCTGCGTAAGAGGGGGCAAAATGGCTCCTGCAAAGGTTTAAGATTGTTTCCTGATCCCAGTACAGGCTGCGTGGGTGTGTTCATGAAAACTCAGCAGGCTTTACGTACATTTACAATTTCCATGCGCATCAGTGTGCACATATATGCATCAATAAATGTTCCTCAAAGACTTGATTACTCAAAAATGCCATTGAGTAAACAAGTCTACAACCTTTCTGCTTTTCTCGCTTTCTCCTTAATACACACATAATACAACACACACAAGCTTTAAGATCATTTGATGACTATTGTAGAAACATCAGTCAAAATAGTAGTTAGAAAATACCCATAAAGCATTACTTAAATATATATGATCTATACTTGTGATACGTGACAACACCTTAACATGTTACATAAATAAAAAAGTAAATTCCACCAATCAAAAATGCCCTTTGTCCCTCAATTAGTCAATTACGTATATGGTTCATCACACCACAAAATTCACCTCAGTTTCAGTTGATCTGCATTACACCAAGTCATACTAATCACACATGCCCCCCCACACACATACACCTGCACTCATACATGCCTCCACATCACTCCTGCATGCACCCACACATGACACACAAAACACACACAACACACATGCACCCCACATACCCAATTCACACTGCACACACCCACACACACAAAACACACATACAACAAGCGCACATCCCATCAGTATGTTCTCAGTGAGCAAAGACTAAAGTAAGTGTATACAGAAGGGTCTTGCCCTTTAAACCTTGATTCTTAAGTTGTCATCACCATAAAAATCTATGATGAAGATCCACTCAAAAGCCAAGTTTTTACTCCTCCTTAAAATTTTTAAAATATCTTTATGTGTACCCCAGAACTTAAAGTATAATAATAAAAAAAAACAGAAAACAAAATGTCCAGCGAACATTTCTTTTAAATATTGTGCTTCTGTGAAGGAAATACTGTGTGGTGTTTGTCTAAAAAAAAATGAAAATATCGTAACAATAGTTGTGCTGCCACAGAGGGCAAGATCGGAGAAATCAGGAAGACTGCTGTGGTCTCACAACCGAGAAAAGGATGAGGATTTCAAGATCAGGTCATTATGACTTTGAAGGCAACTGCTTCATAACATTTTACTTGACAGTTCACTGGAAGCCGGCTTGCAGCCCAGGCCTGCTCCATAGGAAAGAACTGTGGAATCCTGAAGCTACTGGTCTAGTCTCTCTTCCATGCAGAAATCCCAGAATAGAAGCATCTGAGAGGAATTCTTGTTCCATGTGGTCTCTAAAAACTGCCAGGAGCAGGAACGAATCCCCAAGAGACAGAACTGAGCTCCTCTCACTAACAGCTCCTCACAAATAGGTCTGAGAGTTTCTAAACATGGTGTATTCTGAAGAGTATAAAGATTCTTCATGAAACAGGTGAGTCCCTGTGAACGGACAGGCACCTGAGGAAGGTAGGCAATGCTTTTTCGGGTTTTGGTTTTGCCCTTACACGTGTCTTTGTTTTTAAAACATTTGTTGAGCCACAACTGTAAGCCAGGCCTTAAGGATCTGATGATAAAGAAGGCAAATGCCTTGGATAAGAAATCCCTTCTAGTAAGAGGAGGACGGGGTTTTCACACCTCAAAAATGTGGCTTAAAAAAAGAAAGAAAAGAAGGAAGGAGGAAAAAAAGAAAGGAAGGCAGGAAAGGAAGGAAAGTGAACAGGCAATGGAGTATTCATGATTAAACAAAGGTGTGGACACAATACATCATCCTAACAGAAACCAGACCCCTTCACAACAAGAAATAATCTTTTGTTCTCAACCTTCAATCATTAGAGAAAAAATCTGGTACTATGGACCTGAAATAGAGACTAAATACAGATGGTGTCAGTAGCAAGATACACAGCAATTTGATCACAGTTTTCACATTCACACCACGCACTTACTTCCAGTTGTGTCCCATTGTCCTAAACTACAAAAGAAAAAAATCAGAGGCAAAAATACACTGGAAGCCTGCTTCTGCTCTGCTGAATAATTACCAAAAGCCAGTTCACTACTTTCCATGAATACTGCCTGAAATTTGTGGGACTTCATCTTTCTCCAGGTTCTCCTCTGTTTATATTTAAAAGCTACACAGAAGCTTATACTGTTAGAGTCACTGGAATGAATTATTTTTTTGCTTGCAAAGTATTGTTGGTGACAGTGATTAGCATAATTTTCTCAGGAAATTCTTAAATCTTTCCTACCAAAAGCCTGTTTAATATTTTAATTCTAACTTCACATTGGCAACCAGAAGTTAGGAAACAGAGCCTTACTTTTATACTCTGAGACATTCAGAAATAAAACAAAGGAGTGAAGGAGAGAGAGAGAGAGAGGAGAAATGTCATAGATGTTCATTCTTTTTTATTATATTAGCAGAAGAGGCTGATCATTAATAACTCTCACTAGCTGCTTGCCTGCGGCTATTACTTGTCTGATATTGGTGAAGTTCTCTATATTTAAAGGTGTCTGAAAGCACTGGCTTATTTATAAACTTTGAAAGGCAGTAGTTAAAATGTACTTTGGTACATTCTGTTCCTCAGAGCTGCATTTACTCCTCAAACACTTAAGCCCTATGAGTTTAATCTCTACTGAGATTTTAGTTGTATCAACCTTGAATAGACTAGACTCCTTTAAAAGGAAAAGAAATAATCAAGTCGTTGGAATAACCTTGATCCCTAGACTCTGGCATTTCCCTCGAGTGAGTGATTCTTATTGTCACACTAATTAAGTAAAACCATAAAGGCTTTCCCAATGCTTTTCACATGAGATCATTTCTCGCAGATTTTATTTTATGAAATCTGTAAAATGCTAGGAGGCATATTCATTAACTCCAGTGATGCTAAACATATATGGAATACATAATTAATTACCACATGATACACTTAATACTTGAATACTAAAGAGCCAATTCTCAGAAATTTGTCTAGAAAGGGAGTCTTTGTTTCTCAAGAAAGGCAACATAGACTTGAGACTGTGGTGGGTTTTTTGTTTCACCAGCTGGAAAACGTCAGTTATCAGCAACTAAAAGGTATATTTCTATATGGATGGCAGTAAAGTACTCCATAGTGGATAAATGAGGCCAGAAAGTAGAAAGAAGGGAAATAAATGGGAGATAGAAGAACTGAAATTGAGATTGATTGTGGCCTGTGGTTTTCTAAGTAAGTAAAAAACCCATTAGGTTAGAACAAGCTACGTACCCCAAATATGAAACATACGTGAACAGTTCCTGCTGGTTCTTCTGGTCATCTGATCTCAACTGTAATTACCGTGCAAAGCTCAAACTCAATCTAGATCCTTCTTTCAGATCTCCCTAAAATAAAGGTAATGATCCCAAACAATTTGCTCATCCACCCACCAATCAGAACACCTGGATGTTAGCCTATTCCTAACGTATTCATTTTCGTTATTTTATGTCTCATCAAATAAGTTATTTAATCAACATAGAAATTAAAGAAAGTAATCTGAAATAAACAGTTCAAGTAAAGCAAACCAGGAATCTACATAATAACAGACTAATTTAATTAATGCCATTTTATTAAATAACTATCTTTTGTTGAAAACCTGAATACACACAAGGCACTGAGTCAGGCAAGTCATGGCAGGTGGAAGGGAGGGAAGATCACTTCCTGCTGCTTTGGCTGTGCCTCCCTGGCAGGTCATGAAAGTCAGGTGGTTGTCAAAGGGCAACTGCAGTGTGCAGTGTCGTGGTTTGTAGCTTCCAACTTCCCGATGCCCTGATCAGAGTTTTCTTGAACTTAATAGTACGAGCAGGCCTTAATAGTACAAGCAGGCCTTACTCCTCCAGCTCTTTGAGTAAATTTTAAGTACCCAATTCCCTGCCTTATATCCCATAGTTTTTGTTTTCTGCAATGAATCCTAGTTGATTCATGAATGCTCTATTTCAGCAAACTAGGGATGAAATGGAAGCCAGGCAAGAAATGAGAGAAAAACACATGGATGAGTCATCATCATTCATGCATGCATGCATTACATGATTCACCCATATAATTATTTATTGAACATGTACTATGTGCCAGGCACTGTGTTACTGCCAAAAAGCTCTAACCTTTTATGAAACCAGGGCAGTGATGGGAGTAAAACAGAGAATTGGGAACATCCACTATGCTAATCCCTCTGGCTCAGGTTCCTCTATTGTGTAGCACGTTTGAAATCTCTGATAACTGCCTGAAGGGCCTTCATCTCTGTATCTTTTGCCCGTTCTCTCTGTTATCTATTACAGTTTCTCCTGTGTGACATTAAGTTTGAAGAGATATTTCTCTTTTAAAATGTATCTATAAATAATTACTTTTGATATGCATCCTATAAAATAAAAATAAACATACTGCCATCTATACACAGTTCATATAATATATTATGCAAATAGGGTTAGAATATGTTTTGTCACTTTAGAAAACAGGAATTAAATTATTTTCTAAAAATGTATATTGAAATTCATATAAATGAGTACTAGCAAAACGGGCATCCAATTCCCTTTCAAAGAAGCAATGGGTTTAGACAAACCCATAAGAGAGTGTATTCAAATAAGTAAGAGAATCACAAAAACTCCCTCTGGTAAAGAAAAAAAAGCTGATATGTAATTACGTTTCCAGGAAACATCATCAAACTCCTTGCTATGACCTGAATATATCCCTGCAAAACTCATACATTGAAATCCTACCCCCCAAAGTGATAGTATGATGATGTGGGGCCTCTTGGAAGATGGTTAGGCCATGGGAGTGGAACCGTGATGAACAGAATTAGTGCTCTTCTAAAAGAGGCCCTAAAGAGATCCCCCACTCCTTCTGTCACAGCAAAAAGACAACAATCCAGGAAGCAAGCCTTCACCAGCACCTTGATGTTGGACTTTCCAGCCTCCAGAAAGGTGAGAAATACATTTCTGTTGTTCATAAGCTACCCAGGCTAAGGCATTTTGTAATAGCAACCTGAATGGACTGAGACACTCACAAATATTTTTCAGTCACATTAATTGGACAATTTGAGCCTCAGCCCTGATACTCACAGTCAATGGCAATGGTAACCCTTTGGCCAGAATCTCTTTGGAATTTTTCACTGCCATCTGTGAGTAGCAAGTGTCTGCTGCCCAGGCCTTATCCTCATCCTGCAGACTTGCTCTGTCCTTCATGAACAAGCTACCCCTGGCACAAATACTTTGGATGCATAATGTCCCATCACACATTCAGTTAAATGATGTCTAACCTTGAAAGTACAGTGGACATTCAACCTCTTCTTGAAGTTAATGCCAATCATCCTGGCTTGCACTGATTTCTTGTTGATATGAATGCCTACTGCATTTACAGACAGAAACAACAAGTTTAGTAGCAAAGTGTTTCCTACTTGTCTCGAGTATGGGCTTCTCACCCTCAAATTCATATTTTAGCTCAGCTCAATCTTTACGCATTTCTTTAGTGCCTGGTCATCTAAGGGTCTCCACTGTAAGGTGATGGTACGAAGGTGGAAAGACATCACAGCATGACTTTAAGAAGTAGACAGTGTATTCTGGGAATCACTTGAGCATAGAGAGCACTGATCTGAAACAAGTGAAAAGCAAAGATGAGAGAGGCGTAGGCAACTCAACTAACTACCCAATACTTGTGTTTTCATACTGAAAAATGGACAACAGTGATGGAGAAACTAGCCAAAGAGAAAAGAGAGTCACTGTGGTGCAGGTGGCCTTCCTTGAGGAGTCTCTCTAGTGGCACCATCATGATAGTCCAAGCTGAAAGGCAGTATGTCCAGTTTCTCACTCAACTAAACTACTAGGGACTATGTATGATGACTAAGACCCAAGAGCACTGTCAATTAACTAGCAGTTTCACCTTTCCTTTTTCCCAGTGCTGACTGAGAGCTCTTGAAGTCACAGGCACCTTTGGCTCACATATCTGAGCTGGTACCAAAAGTGCTCTTGGAGATCCCAGAAAACCAAAGAACTTAGACTCATGCTTAAATGCATCCTCTCAAAAAATAAAAACTTAATATACTGCCCATGACACCATTTCATTTTTATAACAATACTTTGTCTGTATACCTCCCTCAATCCTTTTGTTTCTTGCCAAATTCTGGGTAAGAGAAGTCTACAAATCATGTTTAAAGTTCTTCATCATTTGTTCACTCTCTTATAAACTGACTCATGCTCCAATCCCAGTAATTGACTCCACTGAATGCCATTCTCTATTAAGGTTAAGAACAATGCCCAAGTCAGACTGTGGGTCCTCTTCTCACTGTCAGTCTCCTTCTCATAGTTTGTGATGTTCTCCCTTCCCTTTTCTGGTCTGGTCTCTCTCCTCTCCTCTCCTCTCCTTTCTTTCTTGTCTTTCTTTCCCCTCCCTCCCTCCGTCCTTCTTCTTCCTTCCTTCCTTCCTTCCTTCCTTCCTTCCTTCCTTCCATTCTTCCTTCCTTCCTTCCTTTCTTTCTCTCTCTCTCTCTTTCTTTCTTTCGACACGGACTCTCGCTCCGCCACCCAAGCTGGAATGCAATGGCATGATCTCGGCTCACTGAAACCTCCACCTCTGGGTTCAAGTGATTCTTATGCCTCAGCCTCCTGTGTAGCTGTGACCACAGGTGCATGCCACCATGCCCAGCTAATTTTTGTATTTTCAGTAGAGATGGGGTTTCACCATGTTGTTCAGGCTGGTCTAGAATTCCTGGCCTCAAGTGATCCACCTACCTCAGCTTCCCAAAGTGCTGGGATTACAGGAGTGAGCCATCGAGCGTGGCCCCCTTTTCTGGTCTTTCCTCTCCAATCCTCCTTGTATCAGCTAACTTTTGCTGTGCAACAAAAATGTCCGAAGCACCAGTGGTCTGCAATAACATTTACTCATTACACATCTACAGAGTTCAGCTGGGAGTCTGTAGATCTTGGTTGAGCTTATCCATGTATCTGTGCATTGGCTGAGGGCTCTGGGTTTCATCCCAGGGATTCAAGGATGGTTCAACATATACAAGTCAATAAATGTGATTCACCACATAAACAGAACTTTAAAAGAAAAAAAATCACACCATCATCTCAATAGATGCATAAAAGACATTGAATAAAATCTAGCATCCCTTTATGATTTAAAAACCCTCAACAATCTAGGCATAGAAAGAGCATACCTCAAAATAATAAACATCATATATGACAAACCCACAGTCAGCATCACACTGAATAGGAAAAAGTTGAAGCATTCCTCTTAAGAACTGAAACAACACAAAGATGCCCACTTTCACGACTTCTGTTCAACATAGTACTGGAAGTCCTAGCCAGAGCTATCAGACCAGAGAAAGAAATAAAAGGCATCAAATCTGGAAAACTATCTCTGCTTGCCAAAGATATAATCTCATAACTAAGCCCTAATGACTCCTCTCCAAATGATTCCTAGATATAATACATTCAGTAAAGTCTCAGGTTACAAAATCACTGTACACAAATCAGTAGCACTGCTATAAACCAACACAACCAAGCTGGAAATCAAATCAAGAACTCAATCTCCTTTAAAATAGCTGCAAAAAAAATTAAATACCTGGAAGTATACTTAACCAAAGAAGTAAAAGATCTCTAAGAGAATTACAAAACACTGCTGAAATAAATCGGAGGTGACACAAATAGAAAGCCATCCATCCCATGGTCATGGATTAGAAGAATCAATATCATGAAAATGACTATAATATGCAAGGAAATCTACATATTCAATGCAATTCCTATCAAAATACTAATGTCATTTTTAACAGAATTAGAAAAAAAAAATCCTAAAATTCAGATGGAACCAAAGAAAAGCCCAAATACCCAAAGCAATCATACTCAAAAAGAACAAATCTAGAGGCATCACATTGCCTGACTTCAAATTATACTAAAAGGATATAGTAACCAAAATAGCACAGTGCAGGTATAAAAGTGACACACAAACCAGTGGAAGAGAATAAAGAACTTAGAAATAAAGCCGGATACAACCAACTGATCTTTGACAAAGCATACAAAAACATAAACTGGGGAAAGAACATCCTGTTCAATAAATGGTGATGGAAAAACTGAACAGTCACTTGTAGATGAATGACACTAGATCCCTCTCTCTCACCAGATACGAAACTTCCTACAGAATTGGAGAAAATATGTACAAACTATACATCTGACAAAGGCCTAATATCTATAAGATCTATAAGAAACTCAAACAAATCAGCAAGAAAAAAAAAAAAAAAAAAAACAAGTACTATCTTAAAGATTTTAGTGAAGACACAATTTAGTATGGGCCAAGTGCCATGCTGCACATAATATGCTGCATGTATTATCCCCACCACATTTTAATGACAGATAGCATGAGCCCCATTCTATATATGAAGACAATAATGATTTGAGTAATTAACTAACATGCCAAAGATACGTAGCTCCTGAGTCACAGTCCCACTTCGAAGGACAGCAAAACTACACTTCCTATACCCTTCCCTAACCTGAACCACACAAACACAGAGAGACCCTGGTTTCTCCTCTTAGAAACACACAACTAGAAAACATTTAGAAAGATTAAGGTAATAAAGGTTTGACATAACACCTCTAATTTAGGTTTTTGCATTTCAAGGCCAAAATGAGAGAAAAATGCTTAACACACAAAAAATGCGACTTTTAATTCTCTAATGGTAGAAATTAAAGGACCACTGAGGTTTATAGGTTGTGGTAGGTAAACCGCTCTCAAATTATAATATTTAGGGGAAATTGCCCATTTTGCATTTTGGGACAAAGGCTACATGGCCTCATTTTTATTGCACAAATTTGGAGTAATTTCTGATTAACAAATTACTTTTAAATTGCTTTCTATGCATATTCCTTCAGAAATCCAATTACCATTCCATTATTGGGAGGAGTGAATTAGAAAGCGAAGAGATGCTTGCATAAATTAACATACCAATGGTTCTCCTTGCATTGATAAGCAAATTTCTTTTCATATCAGAAACCATTCATACAAAGATACTCATTAGAGACACTGGAATCTGTCAGCACATTGCACACAGCATAACATGATCATGCTGTACCCAACATTTGTCCAATTTCAAATTAGACCAGTCAGTCATTCACTGAAGGGTACAGACTGAAAAATATTTCTTCTGGATATGAGCAGCCATAAAGTCAAAGCAGTCTTTGACTTACAGCTACGAAGTTATTCTCCACTCTTAAATGTATGATAATTACTAGACTTTTCTGATAATTACTGGATTTGGTTCTACTTGATTTGATTTTCAAGTTTCAAGATTGAGAAGAATCAGATATCTTTGCAACAATGCGGGAGAAAATAAATGATGAGAGTTTCATCTTGTGCGTGATGTTTAAACTGTGGGAAAATATATAAGCATGTCAAATGACGTTGGAGAATAGTCATATAAGTAACAGATACGTTACTTATAGTCATATAAGTAACAGAGAAATGTCCACAGGCAAAGTCTATAATTTTGTCTACAAGCAAAATTCTCTAATTGTCCATAAGCAAAGTAGCTATATTCCTATCAGAATTACACTTACAACTTAAAATAGACATTCATTTGGAGGTTGGATCTAAGTAAATATCACGTACTTACCTCTTTTACTTTGGAAAAAAAATGTGATGAATCTGAAATAGAGAAGGGAATCACAATGCCACCATTTGCTGATTTATGCCTTTATATTCTCATTTTACTAAGTAAAGGGGTATGCCACTTTTTGGATA
Source organism: Mandrillus leucophaeus (assembly GCF_000951045.1). Taxonomy (NCBI): domain Eukaryota; kingdom Metazoa; phylum Chordata; class Mammalia; order Primates; family Cercopithecidae; genus Mandrillus; species Mandrillus leucophaeus. Next base: position 117,085 of record NW_012109563.1, read on the forward strand.
GTGTCAGCATTAGTCTAAATAATTTGTTTTGGAGGCAATATCCCTGCTAAATAGAGTGAAAAAAATTTGTAGTCTTCGTTCAAAAGAAAGAACTCGGCAATTTTCTCGTAACATATCGTCAGTAAAGATGTCTTAATTTCATACACTGAGGTCCATGTCATGGGGTAACTTCACTACAGCTTGACCATGTGAAGACAGCTTTACGATTAAAGCTCTAACTTATGGACGCATTATAGGTCTTGGCTTAAGCTTTAGAATTATTGGTCTTTCCCATCTCGTGGCTGAGCTAGATGATAATGATATAAAGCTCTCTAAAGAGGATCAGACAGATAATATCAAAAGTAGCAGGGTCCTACAGACTCAGAGCTTTCGGAAATTCAAGACTGGCTTCTATCTTCTTGGGAGGAAAAACATCATACATATGTTTGGTCAGAAAAGAAAATAATTTCTGAACCCCGTCTCTTAACCCCTCACTAAGGATCCCTGCAATGTGCCCTTGTAATAATGACCCCACAGTTGGATCTCAAGACAAGCGTCCTGCTTACAAGAAGGCACTCAGATGTGTCATGAAAAATAAACAAATCGAAAGTGAAGAGCAAAGCGGGAACGTACAAAACACACTAGAAATCTCCAGCACTGGGAAGTCAGCTGTGAAAATAGCTTGTTAAAGTCACCCTGGGCTTGATTAAAGAATAAAACATCTCTACAAAGACAGCGATGTTTGAAGTCCACCACTGCTACAAGATAAAATGAAGCCTTTAAGGAATTTTCAAGACAGAAATACATGAAATGCTTATGAAAATGAAGTCCTACTGACCTCATGTGTGAAATCACTTTAAGCTGGTATACAGGTGTCTCACTGAAAACTTCAAATTGAAGAAGTCACACTTGTTGGGAGAGCATCGTAAAAGTAACAAACACCCCTGTCTTACATATGTGCTATGTTCTTTGTCACATGTGAGAATGCTGAGCTTTGAGTGCATTAAAGAAAATCAGACTAGATATAAATCAGGGTCCAGAATATTTTGACTAAAAACCTGAACACAGTAACTCGGGGTATCATTGCTAGTATAGTTGTCTCGGATTGTATTTGCAGTAATGAGGGAAACTATATTCCTTTGATTAGATGTTGTTAAGTTTCCTTCTGTCTCTGTTACCTCCACTCAAAGCATGAGAATCAGGTATTATATAAGCCCTACAGCTTTTCTGCTTTTATGAATTCATTCAGCTGACAACGTCAAATACGGTTCCCCTGAAAAATAAAACAGTATATTACAGACTGAAGCATAATTAGGAATAGCTCCCAGCTGATGGTTTATATGTTCTTTGGGTTATTCTGTAGAAACACCTTCTAATCACTATTTCCCTTATAAGCGACACTTATAAATCCCTCTTTCTTTTCTTAACCGAAAAAGCTGAAAGTTTTCCTCCTATTTTTCCCAAAATGATAATGAACAGGACTTGCACTGAAACCACAATACTTTGATTCTACAGAGAAGACAAGCAAGGAGAAATTCTCAGAAGATTTGCTTTCAATAAGCAAACGCACTGCCAGTTAGATAGAGCATGAGGTTTATCTGAATTGTTCTGAAACCAGAGCTAGGAATTCTGGGAGGTCAAACTCTTGTTACGCTTCTAGAATTTCTTAGCTCTCTTAACACAGGCATGAGCTCTAGGTCCAACAAAAGTTTTGTTCCGTGCAAAACCAACATTCAGGGGCCCATTGAATCATGAGCCTATGCCATATAACATTCAAAGAGTGCTCCTGCTACATTTGGACTTTTATCAGTCTTAGAGGACAACAGCTAACAGGCGCGCTCTGTGCAGAACACCGAGGTTCTGATTTCAGTTCAGTCCTTCCAGAGAAAAAAAAGCTTGGACAATTATCTTTTCTTTTGGTTCATGTCCTTATTTGTAAAATGGGGGATACAGACAAGCATTCCTTTTAAGTTTTTTTTACCAACCAGCATAATGTACAAAGCAAAAGATAAAAGGAAGGGAAAGGAATATTATGGTGTCAGGAATTTAGCAAATGTTCTAATGGGAAACAGTTTCTTTATGACAGGACTTCTCAGAGCCTTGAAATGAAGCTGCTTTGTCCACTTGATGCATAGCTGAAGCACATGAAATATTCTTAAGTAGTTTCTACTTGTAAAGTGCCCATTGTGTGCCCGTGATTTTCTATATCTCTCATAAGAAACACATTCTTTATGTTTAAAAAATAGTAGCTGCTCTTTCCTGGGGCTGGGGGGGCGGGGGGAAGAAATTAGGATAACATTTCATCTCAAGAAATATTTAGTATGCAAGAGTGCAGTTCCTTTCTCAACCCATTGCCTACTCCTCCATTGCATGATTCTTCCTCTTTCAGAGACCAGGTTCATGCAGGCTTTCCGAAGCTCTGCTCCTCCATTCTTTCTGAGACAGCATCTCTCCCACTAGCTCTTTGCACCACAGATTTCATATTCAGAGCGAGTGAGGAGTTAATGGATTATTTGCTTTGGCAGCTCAGAGCAATCTGCGCTTGCCATGTTCATGCTTTTTTTGTTGTTTTCTTTATTCCTTTTCCTGACTGAATCTCCATCATCATTTTTTGGCTTTCTTCTCCACCATGCTTCTCTAATACTAAAGAGATGGTCAAGATTTTCTCTTCCTTCTGCCAGAGCAAACAGTCAGAGGACCACACCCGGCCAAATGCACTGAGGCTGCACTGGGGAAGTTGGTTTAGGTCTGGGAACTTACAAGAACCAGAACTCTTTCCCAAAAATTTTTGCGTCTTTCAACCACTGACACGATTTTTCAAAGATCAACCTACCCCTTAACCCCAAATCGTGTGCTGTATAATCAGGGAGTTAGAAACAAGGTAAGAAGTTTTTTTTAAAAAAAAAATGCATGTTTCAAACAGTCAAAAAATTTAATTTTAATTGAAAGGGAAGTAAGAGATTCAGGAGAGTAAAAATAATACAACACACTCTGATTTTATGCCCTACTTTCCCACATATTAGGCAGCAGATGTAAGTTTTATCAACCACTTTACATAGGCAAATTTGCACCCCCTGGCTTTGACACAGACCATTTTGAGGCAGGAAACTCAGTACCAGAAGGCAGGGCACTAACAACTTAGCTTGCTGCACAGGTTTCCATGAATTTCTAATTGAACATGCATAAAGATGCATAAAACATTGAGAGAGGCGGGAGAGTTTATTTGATTAGAACTGGGGTAAACACATTCATGTCACATGTAAGTCCCATGTTAGAACGGCATTCTGAAAGTGACGTTCCAACAGTGAGTTGAAATTCAGCCCAAGAGGAAGTGGCACTAAGAGGTACACCATGTGATCAGTGCTTGAAAATTAGGATTTCCTCCCTAGAAGACCTATCTCTTGGTCAAGAAATGATTTCATTGCCTAAAAGAATCATACGGAAAGAAGTAGAAAGTGATTGGAGGAAAACCACATTGATTTCACTCACATTTGAAAGAATATAATCATCCCCTTTCCCCTTTATAGAAGCTTTTATTTTTACATTGTATAATTGGAACATCATACCTTTTGCTACACACTGAATGTTTGTGTCCTTCCAAAAGTCATACGTCAAAGCCTAATCTCCAATGTGTTGTTGTTGGGCGATGGGGTCGAAGGGAGGGAATTAGGTTATGAAGGTGGAGCCCTCATGATGGGGGACGAGTGCCCTTATAAGAAGATGCACCAGAGAGCTTGCCTCCTCCTTCTCTGACCTCCAATGTGAGGACACAAGAAGCTAGCCATCTGCCAACCAAAAAGAGGCCCCTTACCAGACACCGGACCTGCCAGCACCTTGATCTTGGACTCCCAGCTTTCAGAACTCTGAGGCACAAATTTCTGTTGTTTAAGCTGCTCCATCTATGGAATTTGTCATAGCGGTCCAAAGTGACTAAGACACCTTTATATTTATTTCATACTCCAAACTCAGTTTTATTTAATAATAGGATTGTCATAATTTATAGTAAGATTATATATGTTAACATTTTAATTCCTTGTGCTAATATACAATTTAAAATAGGTTCTTTTTATCACATCAAACAACATTTCAATGAAACTATAAGAAAAACTACAAAGGAAATTATGACTCCCTAATGATCTAGTTCATTTTCTCCCAGAGGATAAAAACCAGGCTTCTCACCTAGAACAATGGTGCAACTTATGATTAAAAAAAAAAAAAAAAAGTACCAAGCATCATTGCCTTCTTCTTGCTTCTGTTGCAGAGGCAAAAATTGAATACACGTAGACCAGATTTCCTGGTCTTCCGTCAACTACTTCAGTAGAATATAGAGAATTCACCCTCTATGCCCATTCATAAGGATGCAGATCCAAGGTCCCTTGATTCCCCAGATGGTTTGGTTCACTAAAATCCCTTGTGCTCAGATAGAATCCATCCCAGGCCTGCTTCAGTGATGGAGACCTATTCAGGTTGAAACAAAGTCAGGGCCCCTCTGCAAACAATGATCAGAAACAGAAGGTTCCAAGTAGAAAACCCTTTCCTGCTCTTACCTGCTCCTGGACAAGCCAGATGCTCAGGGAAATCTGACATCACAGCATAAGATCTGGCAACTAGACAGCCCTTTGTCCCTTAAATAACCCACTGAACTATCTACACTTCTCAGCAAATAAAACTACTCTGTTCCTACTGAATACATCTTCACGTAGTCTGTTACCCAAGAGACAGTGTGTGTTTTGCACCATCCAGGCAGTTGGTGAAATTGACTAACTAGGGCCCTCCTCCCTACAATGGAAATTTGGGGAGGATGGAGAAAGGATCTCACCCCGGTGTGAACACAGGATTCCTATGAGGGGAGAAAGCATCAATATCCAGTGTCAGGACAGAGTGGCAAAGGCAATTAGAGAGAATTTTCATTTTCAAATGGATTTTTTACTTTTTTATCTTTTAAAGTACCAGGGTACATGTGTAGGATGTGCAGGTTTGTTACACAGGTAAACGTGTGCCATGGTGGTTTGCTGCACTTATCAACCCATCACCTAGGTATTAAGCCCACCATGCATTAGCTCTTGGGTTTTTATACTTTCTTGTAACGAACTTTGAAAAACCACTCTGCCTCACCCAGAGAAGGCAAAAGCCAGTGTAGGCATGTGCAGAAACTGAGCTGCACAGCACACTGCCATGCCTTGAGTGATCAACAACAGGAACTTGATAATTACTAACAGCCAATATATTCACTCTAACTATGGACCAAATGCTATGCAAAATGTTTGTGTATATTATCACATTTAAATTTGCAATGACTTTAGGAGGGCAGTCCTATTATCACACCCATTTTACAAGGCAAGAAATGGAAGCGCAGAGAAGCTAAAGAGTTTGCCCAAGGTCACAAAGATGAGAAACTATTAAAGCAAAAACTGTCAGGCAACCTGATACCAAAGACCTTGACCTTCAGATCACCAGCTTCAATTGTCTTCTCTTAGTCTCAAACTCGGGGTTTGCAGAGCCCATGGTGGGCAGATTAATAGCCTCCAAAAGATGTCCATATCCTATTCTTCACAACCTACTAATGTTATATTACATGTTACAGGGAAGTTAACGTAGGAGATAGAATTAAAATTGCTAATCATCTGACCTTAAAATAAGATTAGCCTGGATTGTCTAGGTGGGTCCAATGTAATCATCAAGGCCCTTAAATGTAGAGAGGAAGGGAGAACAGTCAGTGTCAGAGTGTTGCAGCATGAGAAACATTTGACTGGCCTCTGCTGGCTTTGAAGATGAAGAATGGGCCACACACCAAGGGAAGCAGGGGGCCAGGAAAGGCAAGGACACAGATTCTTCCCTACATACTCCAGAAAGGAAGACTGCTAAGCTAAAACCTGGACTTCAGTTCAAAGAGACCCATCCTAGACTTCTCACCTGCATAAATGTGTGAGAACAAGCTTGTGTCTTCCATAACACTATATAGAACTGTTCCATACCAAGTTAAAAAAACACATTTAAAGACTCATCACAAATAAAAAAATAAGTAAACAAATTTGCACTGTTCTAAGCCATTATGTTTGTGGTCATTTATTACAGCAGCAAGAAGAAACTATTGTTAATAGAGTCCAAGACTAGTCAGAGTCCTGAAGAGAGAGGCTGATCAAGAGGAAGAATCATGTGGGCCCACAGGTGAAAGGAGGAAAGTGAAACCTATGCAGAGACGGTTCCTCTCCAAATTAGCTCAGAGCTTGCAGCTTTCCTCAGGGAAGAGAAATGGAAGACTGACACCAGAAGCTGGTCTGCGTCGTTTCTGGTGCTGCCTATAACTAGGCAGGGAGATGTTTGTTCTTCTTATCACAGAGTGAGGGCTCATTCTCATCAAATCCCTCTGTCATCTTAATAGAACCCTCTAGGTCCTGTTATAGATGGCATCCATCCTGAGGGGCCTCTACCTGACAATTAGAGTGAGTCAAAACTGATGCTCAGAGTAGGCAGAGCTGGTCACAGAGCGCCCTGGAGGGATCCAAGCCCAGCAAAGCTGATTTCCACCTGCCATGCAGCTGATGACCCAGGACAGCCTCCATGAGGGTTTGGAGAAAATGCTGTCTTTCAGGTACTAAAGCCTCAAAATCCCTCCCAATCTTAGCAGAAACTTTATTCAATCTCTCAGGACCAAGGAAGGTGACAAAGAGGAGGTTATCCTGGGATTCAAATTTCAGATCTTACAGGCAGGGAGAATAAGGCTTGCTCATCAGATATCAAATATTAACAGAGCTTAGCCTCTTCAGGGCAAAGGTTCCTCTTTTTGAATCAGGGATGATAATCAGAAGATGGCCAGATTTCTATTCTTTAAAGTCTTTAGGTGTGGGAGAAACTTCTGGTGCCCACCAACATCAGAGACCGCCACTTAGGCCTGGACAGCCTGCTAGATGACGGTCCCCAGTACCTGCAGCAAGGTAGGGTCATGTGACTGGCACTTGTCAATGGGACGAGGGAACGGCTGACGTGGGTCACATTTCACACAAGCACGTGGTCCGTACTCTCTTCCTTTGTCTACCAGATGCTGAGGATCCAGGGGATGAAGACAAGCCCCAAGGCCTGTTGGATGAAGTGACCAGATGGCAAGAGCTGAAACCCTGAGCCCTAGAGAAGAGCCCTCTCATTGACAGCCCTACTGGATTTCACTGTGTGCAAGAAATAAAGACTCACTGTGTTAAGCCACGGGAGTTTCAAGACCACAGGTTATGGAAATTAGCCTAGACTGCCTAGACTTATATGCTGGATTTTTTTTTTTTTTTAAGACAGAGTCTCACTCTGTCACCCAGGCTGGAGTGCAGTGGTACGATCTCGGCTCACTGCAATCTCCACCTCCCAGGTTCAAGCAATTCTCTGCCTCAGCCTCCCGAGTAGCTGGGGTTACAGGTGCCCGCCAACACTCCTGGCTAACTGTTTTGTATTTTTAGTAGAGACTAGCTTTCACCATCTTGGCCAGGCTGGTCTTGAACTCTTGACCTTGTGATCCACCCGCCTCGCCTCCCAAAGTGTTGGGATTACAGGCGTGAGTCACCACACTGGCCTATGCTGGATTTTACAAACCCAGGAATTCTCCAAGATTGGTGATTCTGCAAGCCGTCTCTCCACTGCCTATGTTTGGATCATCAAAGAAAAGAAGATGCTTCTTCTTAGGCTTTTAGGGTAATAGGTTGATGTTTCTTATTAGACTTTTAGGCTTTTGATCTCAGGATACAAGTATTTCTACCTTAGCAGGTTTACTTATTTATTTATTTTTTTTTACAAGAGCCTGAGTTTCTAGAGGCAGCTAATTTATCCCTCCACATTCTCCTGTGATGCAACGTTACCAAATCAGTCAGTCTCAGTCAATAACAAGTGAAGCAAGGAAATTCACATGGCCTGCCATGTCACTGGCTTATTTGGTTCAGCCTATGTTACAGACAACCTTTCACCTAGATTACCCTTGAACTACCACAGCACGTCTTTGTGGGATAGCTACCAATTAGCCTGACAAAGCAACACTGTAAATGTCAATGTTTTCAGGAAATGTTTACTATGAACAGCATGTTGAACAATGCAATTAAAAACAGATTAAGAACTGACTTTGTGGTAGAAAATTATAGAGGGATGCTAAGCTGATTTTGAATAACCAACTGCATGTTTTATCTAATTTTTAAAAAATATAAATGTGTACTCCTATTAGTTTGAGCGCATATAGTGAGTATTGACTGTTTCACTCATTAGGAATTCATCATACGTTATCTTTTGGCATCTCTTCTGTTGCCTTAACCCATAATAAATTGTTAATTACCACATTAAGTTTCCAACTTACACAATCCCAACTTAGGCAGTGCTCATTCAGAAATGCCCCACTGAGACTCTCAGGTTCTTACGTTATCTGTATGGATTCCTAGACATGGAAACTGGGAGAAGTGACTCTATCACTTCTGGACTTCTGCCTCTCCGGGCTGACTTTCTTACCTATGAAATAGGTGCAATATTAGTGCCTGACTTATAAGGATGGAATGAAAAGAAATAACCCACGTGAAGCATTTCATATCCTACCTGGTACCTAAGGAGGCAAGCCACATTGCTATCTGTAAACAACATAGGTTTTAGGCAAGTCCCCAACTTTTTATAGGCCTGAATTTCTTCACCTAGAAAAATAAAGACAGACACAGACACAAATGTTCCCAGAGACAAATGCACTGCTCTGAAAAAATTCCCAAACAGTAAAGAGAATTTGTGGTGCGTCAGTTAGGTGATGGCCGTAACCTGCTGAATGGTTATGTAGCAAGTATATTTTGTGAAACAAAGATTTTTTATCATGATTATTGGCCAGTAGACTTTCAAAACATCCTTATGCAAGAGGGATCACCACCTTGTAACATGCTATCACATAATTTATCTCCATTTCAGAATAATAGGAAGGAATTTCCATGAGTCAGGGAGATTGGGAGCACTTCCTTTATCCTCGTCTCTAATCTGATCTGGTCCCACTTCACTCAGGCTAGCACCACGCGGAAAGGAAGTGGTCCATCCTCCCCAGGGGAGATTCAATCAGCAACAATGAGTTTCTTCTGCTGCAGGCAGCTAAAAGCTGAAATAACCAATTCAGCAAGGCTAAACCCAATCCCTCCCCTCAGGATAGAAGGAACCAGTCCATTTGAAAATGAATTTGATCCTGAGATCTGAGATAGGAATTTTTTAAAGTTCTTTGTAAATGGGTGGGGCTAGGGGCAAGGAGTGTGAACCTGCCAGCTCTTATAATTGTTCAAGTGCCACCAGAGGCTTCACCTGCTGAGTACTGTCAGTTTCCAAGTCACCCTGAACCCTCATGTGTGCAGTACCTAGCAGAATGCTTGAGAGAAAGGTCTGACCCTGTGCTAGGTGCTCTATGTCCATCATTTCATATCAGTTCTCATGAAAGACTAAAATCCCAGTTACAGATGAGGAAACTGAGACCCAGGCAAGTCCAGTAAACAGCTGGAATTGGCATTTGACCCAATCAATATTACTTCCAAAAACATGGCTGGGCACTGTGGCTCATGCCTGTAATCCTAGCACTTTGGGAGGCCAAGGCGGGCAGATTGCCTGAGCTCAGGAGTTCAAGACCAGCCTGGGCAACATGGCAAAACAGCATCTCTACTGAAAATACAAAAAATTAGCTGGACATGGTTGAGCATGCCTATAATCACAACTACTGGGGCAGCTGAGACATGAGAATTGCTTGAACCCGGGAGGCAGAGGTTGCAGTGAGCTGAGATCACGCCAATTCACTCCAGCCTGGGAGACAGAACGAGACTCTGTCTCAACACAAAACAAAACATGCTCTGCCCGTTATCCAGCATAGCGTGGAGATCATATGCAGTAAATGTTATTTTGCAAATGCACTCCCTTTGAAGAAAAACACAGGAGCAGTTAGAATCAAAGATGACTTAGGTCCTTAGCATATTTCCAGGAGGATAATCATAGGCCTGCTTTCCCTCGACATTTTCACATACTTAGGAATAACTACGAGTTCCTCCCTTCCGGTGGCATTTTGCACGTTAGAATACATTTCATCACCAGCATTTGGTTCTTATCAACATAACTGTGAAGTCATTTCAGTCAATAGCATCATCCATTTGATGGGTATATGAAGATGAATTCCTTAGGACAGAGGTTTGTTTCCTAGTCTCTACAGGAGAATCATCAGGGGAGCCCTGCAAGCATACCCAGGCCAGAGCTGTGTCCCAAACCAGGAGAATCAGAAACACTAGGGAAGGGGCCAGAGATCAGTAAAATGATAGATCACATGAATAATTTGCATATTGATTACATGTTGAAGTGAAAACATTTTGAATATATTGGGTTAAATAAAGTGTATTATGAAAATTTATTTATGTTTCTTTTCACCTTTTCAATGTGTCTGCTAGAGAATTGAAAATTACCTACGTGGCTCATGTTACCTTTCTATCGGATGGGGCTCATATTACATTTCCCTTGGATGGTGCTGCCTTAGGGCAAGTCAGTGCTCACTACTTCACTGTTCCTACTTAACCATCACGTCAACTCTACAGCAGGGAAACTCTAATTAGTCCCATTTGCAGATAACTGAGACACAGAGGGTGGAAGTACTTTGCCCCTAGCCACGGAGCTGGTAAGGTCAGGGCGCAGTGGCTCACGCCTGTAATCCCAGCACTTTGGGAGGCCGAGGTGGGCAAATCACGAGGTCAGGAGATCAAGACCATCCTGGCTAACATGGTGAATCCCCATCTCTACTAAAAATGCAAAAAATTAGCTGGGCGTGGTGGCGGGCAACTGTAGTCCCAGCTACTCGGAAGGCTGAGGCAGGAGAATGGCGTGAACCCGGGAGGCAGAGCTTGCAGTGAGCCGAGATTGCACCACTGCACTCCAGCCTGGGCGACAGAGCGAGACTCCGTATCAAAAAAAAAAAAAAAAGAAAAGAAAAAAGAAATGGAGCCCATATTTGCTCCAGACAGACAGAACCCAGTATACTCTTAAACACAACCCTGTACAATACTTTTTTTTCTGTGCCATCAAATCGGTGTAGGTTAAATGTATAATAAAGTTTCCAAAGAAATCAAAGCCTTTGTATTATTTTTCTAAAGGATTAATAGGGTGTGGATCTGTGCCCCCTCTAAATCTCATGTTGAAATTTGATCCCAATGTTGTAAGTTGGGCCTAGCAGGAGGCATCTGGGTCACGGAAGCAGATCCCTCATGAAAAAGTGGGTACTGTGTGATTTCTCCCTGGATTGGTTCTCGGGAGAACTTATTGTTAAAAAAGAGCCTGGCACTTCCTTCCTCTCTCTCGCCTCCTCTCACCAAGAGATCTCTGCACACACTGGCTTCCCTTCACTTTCTGTCATAGCTGGAAGCAGCCTGAAACCCTCACTAGAAGCAGGTGCTGGTGTCAGGCTTCTTGCACAGCCTGCAGAATCGTGAACCAAATAAACCTCTTTTCTTTATAAATACTCAGCCTCAGGTATTCCTTTATAGCAATACAAATGGACTAAGACAAGGACATACTACCTACATGTAAACTCGTGTTCAAAGGTCAAGGCAAAATAATTTGAAAAACCAAATTTTTTTCTATTTTTTCTATTGATGGAATACTTCATTAATAATAAGGCCGACATGAGATACATACTCTCATTTTCAAAGGCAACCATTTAAAATACAGGATTCTGGGTTAGTTCTCATTATCCACCAAAGAATAGACTGAATATTCCTTTCTGTGGACACAATTACAGTCTTGGAATCCTATCTAAGTGATGGTTATTAATTTCTGGAAAATTTAGTTACAACTGATGCCAAATTCTGAGAACAGAGCCCAGAATAAAACAGCTGATAATGTAAAAGTAAAGAATTTCTGAGGCAGTTGAAAAAGATCATTCAATTGATCAGAAATTCAGTCTATACACAGACAACCAGTTGTGAGTTGACTGCAGAAAGTGGGATGTATTTCCCCTGCATTAAGTAATTTTCAAATTTCACTAGCTACCTTTACAGGTAGATGGAATGTCCACCAAAGAAGACATGAATATACCTTTCAGTGGACACAATTAAAATCTTGGAATCTTATTTATGCAATGGCTATTATCTTAAAATTTAATAATATGGACACAAATGGACTTAAGGATTTACCTGCGGGATGGCTCAGCAACGGCTGGCAGTCTCTCTGTTAAGGCATGGTGAACCATCCTAGAAGGCACTAAGCACTAAATTCCATGAGTTCTTCAGTAGCTGTCTGTAAAGTCATCGGTTAACCAGCCATTGCTTTGAAAGATAAGACCAATTTCTCTATCTATCTAATGGCAAGCAGCAGTCGGACATTTACTGACAGTCTCAAGAGACTGAAAAGTCATACAGTGGAGAATTTACCTTCCATTCACCATCTTGTCCCCTGTAAAGCTAGCTAGTCAAGGAGACAGGTAGTGAAATTTGAAACTTAATGCAAGGGAAATATATCCCACTTTCTGCAATCAACCAACAACTGATAATTTGCATATAAACTGAATTTCTAATCAATGGGATAATCTTTTTCAACTGCTTCAGAAATCCTTTACCTTCACATTATCAGTGTTGTCTTCTAAATTCTTCTCTAATTAATTAATAAATGATTAATCAGGACTTACAATCACTAATAATTCATATTATTGAAGAATGCCTTAGTACTTTCTGGAATGGGATGGAGTACAAATAATTAAATGGGTCAGTAGACAGCTGGAGAAAGCTAGCTAGTTCAGTCATTCACTAGTCAGAAAGGGAGGAGGAAAAGGTAATAAAGAGGCTAATGTAGATTTGGAGAAATAGATAAAAAGGGGAAAAGAAGAAGAAATATATAAATAAATAAATAAACAGAGACCAATTATCTAAAGAAAATATATATTACAAACAAAGGAATAAGTCTGTAATGTCATTCAATAACAGGTTATCCCATATTTGGAAAGATTAAACAAAAACTTTCAAGAAAGCCCTTTTACAGACTATCACACATAAAATTCCAGTAACTATTCTGTATTTCTTCTCTAGTTCTAGAATAGTTCTAGAGGAACTATTTCTTCTCTAGTTATCATGACTACCACTTTGAGGGCAGAGACTACGGCACAGACACCATCCTAATCCCTCCCTTGACACTCAGCGACGAAGAATTTCTTACTGTGCTCTGCAAAGAACAGGGTATCTGCATGAATTATTCTTTTGCAGCAATTGTAGTCTGAATGTTTGTATCCCTCCCAAATTCATAGGTTGAAATCGAATCCCCAATGAATAGTATTGACAGATAGGGTCTTTAGGAGACAATTAGGTCATGAGAGTGGGGCCCTTATAAATGGGATTAGTGCCCTCATAAAAGAAGCCTGAGGGAAATTGCTCACCCCCTCCACCATGTGAGGACACACAGAAGGCACCATCTATGAAGCAGAGGGCAATCCTTTATCAGACATTGAATCTGCTGGTACCTTAATCTTAGACTTCCCAGCCTCTAGAAATAAATTACTGTAAGAAATGCATTTCTGTTGTTTACAAGCCACCCAATTATTGTATTTTGTTATAGGAGCTCAAACAGACTCAGACACCAGTCTTAATATTTGGATCCATTATGGATTCAAGGAACTAGGATGCAGTGGATTGCATGGTGTTCACCAAAAAGATATGTCTAACTGCTATCCCCCAGTACTTGCAAATGTGATTTTTATTTGGAAATAGGGTCTTTGCAGATGTAACTGAGTTAAGGATCTATGGATAAGGTCATCCTGGATTTAGCGTGGCTTCTAAGTCCAGTGACTGTTTCCTTGTAAGAGACAGGAGAGACAGATTTGAGACACACAAAAACATGGAGAGGAAGGACCTATGGGGACAGAGGTAGAGATTAGAGTCATCCTTCCATGAGCCAAGAAATGCCAGAAGCCACCAGAAGCTAGAAGAGGCAAAGAAGGGGTCCCCCATACAGCCCTCTTAGGGAAAATGGCCACGTGACCCTGTGGTCACCTTGATTTCAGCATCTGACTTCCAGAACTGACAGAATAAGTTCCTGCTGTTTTAAGCCACCAAGTTTGTGCTACTTTGCTGCAGTAGCCCTAAGAAACGAATGCATAGGGGTTTGGGGGAACCAGTGGGAAAGACTTCTTAATCTCTGAATATAAGGATATTCTACTCTTCACTCAATGGGAATAGGAGGCAATGAAATCGTTTGGGAAATGCCGCAAAATTGCCAGCTCCTCTCAGTAGAAGTTTCTTAAAGAGAACAGTGAGATGTGTCTCCTTTCACTCTAAATATATCACCAAAAAAAAAAAAAAAAAAAAAAAAGGCCGAAATTCATCAGGATGCAGCACGTCTTGTTTATGTAACATAAACTTGCCTAGACTACAAAAAGGTCCTTCAAAAGCCTAGACAGACAACAGTATGAGTTTTACTTGGGTTTCTTATAATCAAGTTGTCGACGGTGCTTTTATATTTGAGCATTTCAAAGCAGGAGAAAACAATTTGGCTTTAAAGTCTTACCCACTGAAAAGAGAGAGACACCCTCTGCATACTAATGCCTCTCTACTCTAAATGTATTCCATGGAACGGTAGCATTGGCATCCCCTGGAAGCTTGTTAGAAAATGCAAGGCCCTTGCCAGAGCTACGGAGCCAGAATCTGCATTTTGACAAGAGTCCCAGGTATTTGGTTGGCACATTAAAGCTTGAGAAGCTCTCATCTAAAGCATTTACAACTGTTTCAAAGGCTGTGGAATTACACCATCTTAAAACAAGAATGACCAGAAATCCGTGCAACACACATACACACCGACATCAAATTATTTAGCCTTCTCAGCTCTCTTGACCTTGACAAAAATTGTACACGGTCTTGAAATTTAAAACAGGAAAAAAAAAGAAAGAGAAAAATGGAAAAGAACATTTATGCATTTCACTCCATTTATTGAATACACTATTTGCTAACTAGGTTAGACTCCTACGTAAGAGTTAGTCCCAGAAATCCAACAGATCAGAAGCAATCCTTTTTACAAATTATCTTTTTCATCTGTGGCTTTAATGTATTTTTAACTCAGTTTATTAGTTTATTAGGAGAGTCCAGTGTTTCCAGTAGAGTTCAGCTAGTGATTACCACGTACTCTGTAACCACTACTTTGAGCACAGAGCACCGAGTGACAGATAACACCAATGCATGGGGGAGCAAACAGTGACCCAGCAGTGCACAAGGCAGAGGTGAGAGGGACATGGCTTATCTCAGCATGGGGAGGCAAGAGATATTCTACAGGGTGTCCCTGGGATTAAATAGAATCTGCCAGCCACACCTGGGAGGATCAGAGAACAATTCCTGGGGGATATGGTGTCTAAGCAAAACCATAAAGAATGACTTATAGGAATGTTCACAAAGAAGGTAGAAAAAGACAGTCTGGGCAGAAGGAACAACATAAGAAAAGGCTCAGAGGTGTGAAAGAATCTGGCACTCTAGCAACTACAGAATATGAAGTAGGAGCCAGAGAGGGAGAGGGATGTAAGGAAGCAGGGAGAGGCCAGCCCATGGGGAAATCCCTGTTGTCTGAGGAGCCTGGACATTGTCGTCTGAGTGATGAGCAGCTCATCTTCTGCTACTGCTGCTGAGAAGAAAAAAGAAAAAATGCCTAAATTCTCTGAAGTCTCTCATAAACCAGGCTCAATAATAGAGTAATGAGGCTGTGAGTATTTAGTACTCTCTGTATGATATTAGCAAAAATTGGGATACTTCTAAAAGGCAAAATGCACTCTATCGATTAGATTTGATGATGACAAGGGACAGATCAGAGGATATATGTGTGTCATCTCACACGGTTAGTTCAGTGTAATCATAACTCTAGGAATGAAATATGAGAGGAAGCTAATATCAAGACTTTTAGGTGATTACATAGCTAAAAAAGGACAGAGTAGATGAAATCCTTAAAAACATTTTCTGCTGAAAAATCCTCATGAAGATCACTTTGGTAATTTGGTAGCTGAATCACCTATTTGGGGGAGATTCTTTGAATCTTCTTCAAGGTAAAGCATGAAGAGCCTTTTGGGTTATGGGTGATTTCAAGCTCTTCCGGCTGCAGAAACCCCTGAGTTCTAATAGAGTGTATTTGTGTGTTCATGGCAAGGAGTCAAAAGAAAAACATGAAATGTTCTAGGCAATTAGGGGAGCAGAAAAACCTGTGTATGTCAGCCACACACTAGTCGGCATGTTAACGCATCGTTGGCTGTAGTGCGGAATCCCACATGGGCCAGTCCACAGATACAAACTGCATGATTACCTCCCACCCACTGTTCTGCAAATGCATGCTCTCCATCACAGAAGGTATCAGGCCAGAGGAGATGGATGACTTAAGACCTCTGTCAATATAACCCCCAAAATCACCACTGTTACTAAGGGAGGGCCAGTGGAGCAATCCTCATAAACAGAAAACTGAGATATTGTCTACTTTTGTTACAATTATTTGACATAATCATCTTTTATGTTTTTAATTAGAACACATGCATTTAAAAGAAATTGATGTAACACTTGGAATATATGAGAAAATGTGCGAACCCAACAGCTCCATATCTGGAGAAAAAATAGCAGCTTCATATATTGTGTAGCCAGGGCTGCAGTGCATCAGTGAAGAGCAGATTCAATCACCGCAGCTCTCCCGTATGACAAACCACATTTTTTTCCCTTTGAATACCAAAGCTGTTTTAAGACATTCCACTTTATCATAGACAACATATTAAAGAGGACTCCAATTAGTTACTCAGTGATTGGAGGAGTCACTCTACCTGTTTCTGTCTGCTGAAAGGAGCTTTGAGACTGCTGCCTCCTCTACTGGGTAGATGCCTGGACTCTAACCCTACAAGACAACCTCAGACCTAAAGACGTTGTAACCTAGTAGTACTCTTAGGCTGATGTGAAAGCCTCATAAGCATGTTAACAAGACCTCTAGGTTTTATGTGATTTATATCCTTGTTCCTTTTCCTACGACATGTGTTACGGATGTCCAAGTACCTTCCTGGCTGTGGGGTGAATCAGGACTCAGAGTTAGTTGTGGAAGTGATGAAAGCCCACCACCACTGGGAAGACAAGCTAAGAGGACCCCAAAATGGGATAGATGAGGACAAAAGTTATCCTACCCAAGCAGTAGTTCCAGGACAAGAGTCCTAATTAACAGGAAGTGTCTGTATCTGAGGGGAGGCAAGATCAGATGAGGGAGGAGGCGAAGAGGTTCTCTAGGAATGGGAGTTACGGCCAAGGGGCAGTTCACAGAATACAGCACCAGGGAGGACATTCTTATGGGGGCAGAGATTGCACGCTGAAAATGCTGTAAGATCAGTCATCAAAATGCGGCCAAAATCTTCTTTTGATATCAGAGATGGCAACAGGGAATCATTAACTGTATGGGAGAAATAGGAACCCTAAATATCTCGATGAAAATGGTTAGAAAATATAATTATTATTATATATAATATATGATAATATCTAGAATGTGATCTCTAGCCTGTCACAGTGCAGTTATGGTCTAGTCCTTGGCTGGGATGTTAGTGGTACCCACAGGACAGGAAGGATGCATACTCAATGCCATAACACAGTTTCCTCTTCTGCACATCCTGTGCTCTCCTCCCTGCTCACTCACCTGGGCAGATAGGAGGGAGGCTCGTATGGTTTGGCTGTGTCCCCGCCCAAATCTCATGTTGGATTGCAGCTCCCATAATTCCCACGTATTGTGGGAGGGACCTGATGGGAGATAATTGAATCATGGGGGCGGTTTCCCCCATACTGTTCTCATGGTAGTGAATAAGTCTCACGAGATCTGATGTTTTTAAGAGGTTTCCCCTTTCACTTGATTCTCGTTCTCTCCCTTGTCTGCTGCCATGGAAGACTTGCCTTTTGCCTTCCACCACGATTGTGAGGCCTCCGCAGCCACATGGAACTCTAAGTCCATTAAACCTCTTTTTCTTCATAAATTACCCAGTCTTGGGTATGTCTTTATTAGCAATGAAAATGGACTAATACAGAGCCCAAGGCACGGAGGGATGGCAAAGGAGCAGCGATGCCACAGGCAGGGGCAGAGGCATCCTGTCTGGATATTGACCCACGTAGGAGTCAGGCAGGAAAGAAGTTCCAAATAAAAGTACTGAGGAATGTCCTGTGCATCTACATTACAACCATTACATCGATTAGACTGGAGTTTTCATTGTCTCAAGAATTAAGTCATAGAAACATATAATGATATTGTTCTGACCCCAAAATCTACAATGAAGATATTTTATATTTATTTGAAATCTGCCTTCTGAAAAAACACAAAATGACGGGGGAAAGATACAACATTAAGGTCAAGGAATTCAAACAGGACCACTTTTGACTCCCTTTATCCCAATTTAAGTAATAGAAAATGAATACTTTTACTTGTGTTTTTTTCTATACAAATTGAATACTCAGTGCCCCTGAAACAATAAAAACAATTCCTAAATGAGACCTTATAAATGGTAATGGACTTATCTTAAATACTTTTAAGCCTTTTAATAAAGAATATACTGATAGAGAAGTAAAGTGGATTTAAAACAATCTTTCCAAGGCAGCAGTGAGCCTAATGTTCTGATCATGTGATAAGTTAAATGACATCAAAATAGGAATGAAGGCAATTTGAAATAATTTGAAAATAATCTTTCAAAAATTATCTCAAAATGCCAGAGATAACATTCTAGAGGGTTTAGCACGAAAAGAGAAAGGCTGGCTAAAACTTCAAAGATGAATATCCTGTCTGAATTGCTGTGATGGAGGGACAAGATAAGTGCCTGAATGTCATAAAATCTTTAGAGCTGCATGACAGTAAATTAGCACATTGCTCCAACTGTTGAATAGCATGTGATGGCTAATTCAAGAATGTCCACTGGCCTTGTTAAGAACTTTTTATCCATTATTTTGATATTAAAACGATTTCAATCACGCAAAGTTCTCAGTTCACACTAGTCCACATAAACTTTTTATTATGATTATTATTCTTTCCTAATATGCTAACAAAACTAAACAAAACCACATTCTAGAGAGGAAGAATTATTTTTAAGTTTTGATTCCACTGGCTACTTTTTCTAGTTTCTTTACTAAGAAGAAAATGCTGTTGATGATTATTTTGCCAAGTAACTTACATTATCATTAGAGTTCGCCACTAAAACGTTAAATGCTCCTTAGCCATGTACTCGGCTGTATTGAATTTCACAGCTAGAAATGCATCAAACACAAGGGGTAATGTGTTTCTAAAACTTTTGTTTTGTTTTGTTTTGTTTTGAGACAGAGTCTTGCTCTGTCGCCCAGGCTGGAATGCAGTGGCATGATCTCAGCTCACTGCAACCTCTGCCTTCCGGGTTCAAGCAATTCTCCTGCCTCAGCCTCCAGAATAGCTGGGACGACGGGCGCACGCTGCCTTGCCCTGCTAATTTTTTTATTTTAGCAGACACAGGGTTTCACCATGTTTGCCAGGCTGGTCGCAAACTTCTGAGCTCAGGCAATCCACCTGCCTTGGCCTCCTAAAGTGCTGGGATTACAGGCGTGAGCCACCATGCCTGGCCTCCAAAACTTTTTTTAAAGAAAAATGAGTCACTCTTTTTCTCTGGAAACCCCACACCTGATGGGGAATGACAAAACCCTGAAATCAGCTCACAGATGCTAGTGCTGCTCAGAAAACAGTCATGAACAATGTTTTCATTTTGCCTGTGGCCTTGGAAGATTCTCACTACATAGGTGAGTCTCATACCAAGGACCTATCTCTAACTACCTCACAAAAATTCAGTAATGTATGCTAATATCTAAATTCCCACCAGACTCTGTGAGAGTTAAGTAGGAACATCTCCTAGAATGTTTCAAACAAGATTGAAGCTATGGAAATTTGATTTACTGCACTTTGGGGAAAATAGCTACTGCACAGCAGGGCGTCCTTAAAGAGAGCAACATAGTTACCTATTTGTATGAATGGAGCAAGTTACCCCAAACTCCTCATCCACTATATGAATTGGTTGGAATAGATGTCAAGGGCACCTTGTAAATCTAAAATTTTAGAATCTTAAAATAAATTAAGTAATACTCCTTAACTTGTATGTAACCATTACAGTAACTTAAGGCCTAGGTGACCTTAGGCAAATTACTTTTAATGTCTGGGGCCCCTACTATGAATGCCATAACATATATACATATATACACACACACACACACACACACATATATATATACACATACACACACACATACATACATATATATACACACACACATATACATACATATATATACACACACACACATACATACATATATATACACACACACACACATATATAAAGCTAACCATCACAGTCACTTCAGTCACTTTAGGCCTAGGTGTTTGTGTATGTTTGTATGCATATATATGTGTGTGTATGTATGTGTGTGTATATACACATTTACAGATGGGAAGACTGAGGCATAGTGATCCTAACTCTTAGTCAATGATAGACCTAATGTCACTTGAATGATAAAATGTTGTTATTTTCCTTTAGATTGTTTTTCACGTGTTATTATTGAACAATGAAAGAATCAGAGTTTATAACATCTTAATTTTTTGCAAGAATAATAGAATACCTGAAATTTATACCCAACTTAGATTTCAATTTCCTATTTTACCCTGCTCTTTTATGTGACAAGCTCAACCAATCAACCAAAACAAGCAGCTACACTCCTCGCTGAGGGTTAGGGTTAGGGTTAAGGTTAGGTATACTCCTCATTGAGGTGTGTAACACCTAAATAATAATTAAAGAAGGCTCTGGGCCAGGCACTGTGGCTCACACTTGTAATCCCAACACTTTGGGAGGCCATGGCAGGATTGCTTGAGCCAACAGTTTGAGACCAGCCTGGGCAACATAGCAAGACCCTGTTGCTACAAAAAAATTAGAAATTAGTCAGACATGTTGGCATGCACCTATAGTCTCAGCTACTCTGGAGAAAAAGGAAAGAAAGAAAACAAGAGAAAAAGAAATAAAGGAAAAAGAAAAAATGAAGAAAAGAAAAAAGAAGAAGAAGGTTCTACAGCACTAACCACAAAAATTTACTGTAAACTATACATCTCAAAGCAGAATTTAAGTAGAGGAAACACATGGTTTGAATCCCTCAAGCGGTATTATTTCCTAACGTGTGTTTACAAAATCTTTCACCTAAGTCTCATTTTTTAGACTCCATTCCATTCACATTGAAGACTCAAAAAAGTCAATCAGGAAATGGCATGAACATCAATTTACAACACTGACACACCAGGTGCACCCCACATCGCCTCGTCAGACTGGAAAAGCTACTTTCAATATTTTAATTTATTAAGGGCTTGAACTTGGCAATACAGAAACAGTATTGACTTCAAGTTACTACATTGGTTTTCCACTGCCCCAAAATCCTGAGGTCAGTCAGCGGAGTTCATTTTTTAATTGCATCATGGGTTTCACTCTATTTCCAACTAGCTTCCAGGTAAAATATTTTTAAAAATCATTTTAATCATTAAAAATACTCAGAAGAAGAAATTCTACAAAGCATAGTAATGAGCCATTCAGTTATTAGGACAAAATTGGATGCTGAGTCTTTATGCTTTAGTGTTTTATCCAGCTTGAGGTTGGGTTACCCAGGATCCTCATGGCACTGCATCTTGCCCATGCACTCGGCAGCATCCACACACATCTTGTGTTGCTGATATGGTTTGGCTGTGTCCCCACCCAAATCTCATCTTGAATTGTAGCTTCCATAATTCCTATGTGTCATGGTAGGGACCCAGCAGGAGGTAACTGAATCATGGGGGTGGGTCTTTCCCGTGCTGCTCTCATGGTAGTGAATAAGTCTCACGAGATCTGATGGTTTTATAAATGGGAGTTCCCCTGCACAAGCTCGTTCCTGCCTACTGCCATGTAAGAAGTACCTTAGCTTTTCCTTCATCTTCTGCCATGATTGTGAGGCCTCCCCAACCATGCAGATATGTGAGTCAGTTAAATCTCTTTCCTTTATAAATTACCCAGTCTTGGGTATGTCTTTATTAGCTGTATGAGAACAACCTAATACAGTTGCCTTCCACAATATCACACTCTTCTGGCTTTTCACCTTCCACCCCGGTTGCTTTTTCTTAGTTTCCTCTGCAAGGTTCTCCTCCTTATCTCTAAACACTGCCTTCAACTTTGCTGTCCCCACCCTAAACCTTGTCAGTGATGATCTCCCGTAACGCACATCTTAAGAGGTCAAACAACTGTTCCCTGGGGCTGCTCCTGGGACCTCTTCTCTTCTCATGTGTCCTTTCTCTGATGACCTCATCTTCCCATATGCTTTTATATATTATTTGTATGTGAATAACTCAGACACATATCATTTCAGCCCAGTTCTCTATTTTGAGCTCTGGATCAATACAGCCCAAATCAGCATCTCTATTTTGATGACTACATATCAAGGTTAGTATGCCCAAAATATAACTCTTGTACCACAACCCTCCAAACAACAAAACAAAGAAACAAACAAAAATTTGTTCTTCCAGTGATCCCCACATCAGTATGGAATAATGCCATACCACCAGTCTCCCATGCCCCAGTCTGGGGAGTTATCATCAAAATCTTCCTCTCCCTCCAGCCTTACTTCTAATCAAATCTGCCTTCACAATCTGGATCAGATGCATCATGCCTGTATCCCCTATCAGCCACCTTCCCAGCCAAAGACAACATTATTGCTTGCCTGGATTATTGCAAAAATCTCCTACTTGGTCTCTCATACAGCCCTGCCTTTCTCCATCCTTCCTTTCTCTGTAGTCAGGCTGATAATGCTCCTGTCTGCTTAGAAAGATAATTCTAATAATTTTCCATTGCTGTGTGAAACAGGTCAAAATATTCTGTGTGATTACCAAAGCTCTTCTAAGACCAAGACCAAAGATCACCAACAACTCCTCTTCCTATCCCCTTTATGCCCTTCCACTTGCTCTCTCACTTCAAATATCTGTGTTTCTCAAACATGACAAGATCCTTGTTGCCTCAGGATCTTTGCTCAAACTTTTATCTTTGCCTAGACTCTCCCTGCTTGTCATGTCCCCAAGCTTCCACCGCCGGCCACACTCCTACCCATGTTGTTAGTCTTAGCTAAGGAGTCCTTTTTCAGGAGACTTCCCTAGACTTCTGCACTCAGCTGAAATGTCCTATTATAGGAGCTCATGGTACCCTGTCCTTTTCTTTCAATCATTTATTCTCATTGCAATAACAATAACTGGGTGATTTATGATGCATTGCCTTTCTGTCTCTCTCAATAGATTGGAAGGTTCATGAGGCTGGGATACTTATGATTTTCTTTACTGCTATATCTTCGGTGACTGAAACAGAAGCTAGCACATAGTAAGTACTCAATAAATCCTTGAGGAGTAAATCGATAAATGAATGAATGCATGACAAAGAAAAGGGATTTGCTCATTATTTTTCTGCTTTCTTTCTATTATACATCCAAACCATCCATCTCTTTTTATACTCCAAGTGTAGACACAGAATAATGACAGGAAATGGAAAGCTTATCTGGAAATGTTCTCACACTCAGGATTGGTGCTACGAAGCAAGGTTATTTTAGAGAAGCATGAGCATATTACTCTTCTCTTCTCTAGGGTTGCCAAAGGATTCTTCATTTCTGCTATTCATATGCCTATATGACAGAATAATACCAAGACAATGCCCTTAGTATTATGAGGAAAGAAAAACTCCTTAGAGTTTTCTCCTAAGACTACATATGAGCCATTTAATAGTGTTACATCCTAATCATTCTTCTATGAAGTAAAAAGACTGTCCTGATGATCCCGTATCTTCAGATGCTTTATAACAAGGTTTTGTAAGAGCAAAGGGAATGGTGAATAGGAGAGAGAAAATACTATCCACCCCAAACAAATGGGAAAAGAGTCAAAAGCCACAGACACGCTTGCAGGGTACTCAAATAATGCTGATGTATTGTTCTTGGGGGAAAATACTAAACATAAAAGGACTTTAAGTAAAATATACTCAGAGAGCAAAGTATATCAATCCTGCCTAAAAGGTCAGGATCTTTGCCAATGAAGTGCTGTCTTTTTGAACAAGTTAAAAAAAAAAAAAAAAAAGACTAAGATCTTGACCAGTATAACTACAAAAAGAAATTGATCTCTCAGGAGTAAAAGAGTCGAAACTCAGGTCTTTAGCCAATTGTTTGAAATGTACCTGCTCAAAAAAATTCCAACTGAGGGCAGGCTATTCCTCAAATTGCCTTCTACGTTATTACACATAATTTGTTGTCTTTACCTGAACTGCCTTTTGCACTCCAGAGAGAATATCATTTTCAGGGCTTCAGCTACTAAAGAATGCCATTGGCCAGGGAGCTTGGGGAACTCATGCAGTCATTTTCTAAAGAAATGAAACTACTGTTAAAATGTGTGTTCTCACAATAGTGGTATTATTTGCATGTGGTGGTCTAGAACAAACCACTTTCACATGTATTATCTCATTTATTAATACCCTGTATTATTTTCTCTTTTACAATCAAGAAACTAAATAAATCCATTAATTTGTCTAAAATTATATAGTTTATACATATCAAGGCAGAGATCCCCATCACAGTCTGTGTACCTTCTACTGTACCCTTCATTTCTCCAATAACAATGGACAATGCCTGAAGAGTTTAAACATCTTAAAAGTTATTTCCTTAAAATAGTAGTCAGTGGGTGAAAATAACTCAAACGCTTTCTGGCTCATATCATATGATTTTTATTTAAAGCCATCACTAATGGAAGACACTCTTGCCTCTTAAGGGAATGATATAATTTCTCCTTTGGTTTAGCAAAATACCTTGATAGGCTACTTGGGAACAAGGCAAGGTGGCAAAGGAACAGCATATACACAAAAAGTCAATGTCCTCACACTTACTTGGAAGAAGCAGTATATGATGGTTAATTTTATGTGTCAAGTTGACTAAGCAACAGGCTGACCAAATACCTGATCAAACATTTGTCTCTGGGGATGTGTGTGAAGGTGTTTCTGGAAGAGATTATCATTTGAATTGTGGACTGAGTAAAGTAGATGACCCTCCTCAATGTAGTCGGGCATCATTTAATCTGTTGAAGGCCTAAAAGCAAGAAAAATGCAGACGAAGGTTGGGTTCCCACTCCTTCTACCTTCGTGCTTGAGCCGGGACATCTATATTCTCCTGCCTGTGATGCTCCTGGTTCTCAAGTCTTCACACTTGGACTGGCCTCAATACCATTGTCTCTCTGGCTCCCAGACCTACAAACTACACCACCAACTCTCTTGGTTCTACAGCTCACGGACAGCAGACTGTGGGACTTAGCCTCCATAATCATGTGAGCCAACATCTTATAATAAATTTTTTTTCTAGAAATATATCTCTTACAAGGTATTATCTATACAACAGCTGACTCTTGAACAACAGAGGTTGGGGATGTCAAGCCCCCGTGCAGTCAAAAATCCACATATAACTTTTTTTTTTTTTTTTTTTTTTTTTGAGACGGAGTCTCGCTCTGCCGCCCGGGCTGGAGTGCAGTGGTCGGATCTCAGCTCACTGCAAGCTCCGCCTCCCGGGTTCCCGCCATTCTCCTGCCTCAGCCTCCCGAGTAGCTGGGACTACAGGCGCCGCCACCTCGCCCGGCTAGTTTTTTGTATTTTTTAGTAGAGACGGGGTTTCACCATGTTAGCCAGGATGGTCTCAATCTCCTGACCTCATGATCCGCCCGTCTCGGTCTCCCAAAGTGCTGGGATTACAGGCTTGAGCCACCGCGCCCGGCCCACATATAACTTTTGATTCCCCCAAAACTTAACTACTATTAGCCTACTATTGACCAGAAGCTATACCAATAACATAAAAAGTTGATTAATACATATTTTGTATATGTATTTCATTCTATATTCCTGCAATAAAATAAGCTAAAGGAAAGAAAATGCTATTAAAAAATCATAAGGAAGAGAAAATACATTTACCATTCATTAAGTCAAAGTGTGCCAACATAAAGGTCCTCATCCTCATCGGCTTCATTCTGAGGTGGAGGAAGAAGAGGAGGGGTTGGTCTTGCTGTCTTAGGGGTTGGTAGAGGTGGAAGAAAATCCAAATACAACTAGACTCGCAATGTTCAAACCCATGTTGTTCAAGGGTCAACTGTGTGTGTGTGTGTGTACATATATATATATAAAATATATAGATATATACTATATATGTGTATAATGTATACACACAATAAGATTAATCATTGCCATGGTTTGGATATTATTTTTCCCCACCAAAACTCATGCTGAAATTTCATCCCCAACATGGAGGTATTGGGGTGTGGGCCTAGTGGGAGATGTTTGAGTCATGGGGGCAGATCCCTCAGGATTGGCTTTGTTTCATTCTTGAGGTGATGAATGAGTTCTGGCCCTTGTGAGACTGGATTACTTCTCACTGTAACACGTTGGCTCCCAGGAGAGGCAGTTGTTATAAAGCAAAGTTCCTCCTCCTGTCCCTCTTTGCGTGGGTCTACTCCTCCTTTGACCTCCCACCATATGATGCCACACAAAAGCCTTTAC
Source organism: Mandrillus leucophaeus (assembly GCF_000951045.1). Classification (NCBI taxonomy): domain Eukaryota; kingdom Metazoa; phylum Chordata; class Mammalia; order Primates; family Cercopithecidae; genus Mandrillus; species Mandrillus leucophaeus. Next base: position 143,618 of record NW_012109563.1, read on the forward strand.
CAGAAGCCAAACAGATGCCAGCATCATTTTCATTGAACTTCCCAGCTTGAAGAACTGTGAGCTAAACAAACCTCTTATTTATAAACCAACCAGTCTCTGGTATTATGTTACAGCAACACAACATGGACTAAGACAATGAAATACTATATTGATTATAAGTCCTATAGGTTCTGTTTCTCTGGAGAACCCTGAGCAACACATAGGAGTATAGAGCCACCTGTCCATACAACTGCACATTCATCTCTGGAGGGAGTAACACATGGGAGATGGGGTCTCAGACAGTAATTTTTGAACCTCGAAGAAGCAACGCTCCCTAGTTTATATCTGGGTTATAATTATGATATAATCCTCATGCATACTAAATATGAGAAGGGCTAAACCTTCCAATAAAACTGTTTTCTACACATTCTGACGTTGGGAAACATGTGCCTAGGAAGCACTTCATCCAAGCTACAGTCTTTGCTATGTCACTCAATTTTGTTCTGACCATGAGTCCCTTCATGACTTGGGCCCTCAGTCTCCTAATCAGAAAAGGGTGTTGGATAAGAATGTTCTTACAGACTCCTACATTCTCTCCACTTTTTTCTGCATGACCCTAGGTTTTTAGAAGCTGGGTAATGACTAATTACTATTGGAAAATGGGCTTATTCAATTGCTATGTACTCTGTGGGGCTCTCCTCTCAAATGACACTTTGGAGAGAGGAGTATGTCCACGGAGGGCAGAAGCATTTGTTTATTCATTCAATACATATTTATTGAGTAGTACCTACAAGAAGCTATACACTTGATCAAGGTCTAGGGACAGAACAGTGAATAAGACTGACATGGTCCTGCTCTAATAAAGTTTACATTCTATGAGGGAGATAAACAATAAGGAAATAATACAATAGAAAACAAAGAGTGATTATGGTTATAAAGAAAAACAAAGGAGAGCAAAGAGATTGAGAGTAATTGTGACCCTGTGGCTTTTGACAGGGTGATCAAGGAAGGCGTCTACAAAAAAAAGTCTCATTCTAGAAAAGGCCTGAATAAAGTTAGAGAATGAGCTCTGAAAATATCTGGACTGTCACTTTTACTAAAAATAAATTTTTCATAAACATCTTAAGAGAATTAGTAATAGCTTTTCTTATGGTTTACAGAAAATCCTGGTTGAGGTGAAGAGTTTCTCTAACTAAAAAGTTAATGAAAAAGGTTGTCTAATTTACAGTAATTCAGGTTTCTTTTGTAAAAAGTGGCAGAAAGATGGTTTTTACACAATTAATAATTGATTCAACAAAAATGTATCATGTGCCTAAAATGTTTAACTAAATATAGTCCATACAATATTTGACTTAATGGCTTTAGAAGGCATATGCCTGTGGAGCTCTCCTAGGGGAAAGTCCAGGGGCACTGCACAGAGAGGATAAGGGAACCCAGGAATAGCTGAATGATTTGCCCCTGGAATCCCAAACAGGACATTCCGCTTCTAACTTTTCCCCAGGGACACAGCGCCTGACCATGCAAGTGTGTGTCCCCCTGCAGTGAGACCAAGACCACACCAAGGCAGGCAGATTTGATAAAGCTCTAGGTAGTTCCAGCATCACGCAGTCAGTCATTTTCATTGTTCAAGCAGGTAGCCAGCATTTGTGGAACACATGGAAGGGAAGCAAGCCTACCATCATCATTAGTGGATATCAGAATTGAGGACTTTCATACAGCCTTTCAAACAAGTTTATTAGCAAAAATCATGAACTTTTAGCCAACCCTATGCCCTGAAGCAAGAAGCAAGAAATGAGACATCTCAGTGTAGGTGGTATGGAATGGAGGCAGGAAAAGGCCTCCAAAAGTTGTTCATTGGAAAAGTTAAGAGTTCTGTCATCCATTCCTTGGTAGAAGATCCAGACAGATACGGAACTCACGGTACAGCATTATAAACTACTGAGCTAGCAAACCCTCCCAGGCAGCATTATGTTTCAGTACTGGAGCTGAGTGAAATCCACCTTACTGTTTGTTTTGTTTTGTTTTGTTTTATAACAAAATAGTTTTATTGAAATAAAATTCACATAATGTAAAATTCACTTATTTAGAATACACAATTCAATTGCTTTTAGTTTACTTACAGAGTTGTGTGATCATCACCACAATCTAATTTTAAAATATTTCTATCACTCCAAAAAAAAAAAAAACCCGTATCTATTAGCAGTAACTCCACCCTACCACCAGGCCCCACTCCAGCATAAGGCAACCACTAATCTACCTGTCCTTACAGATTTACCTATTCAGGATATTTCAGGTAAATGGAATCATATAATATGTGGTCATCTGTGACTAGCTTCATTCACTTAGTATGGCCTTTTCAAGATTCATCTATGTTGTGACCTGCATCCATGCTTCATTTCTTTGTGTTGCCAAATAATATTCTATTTTATGAATATACTGCATTTTGTTCATCTATTTATCAGTTGATAGATATTTGAGCTCTTTGTACTTTTTGGCTATTATAAATAATGTTACGATGAACATTTGTGCACATTTTTTTGCACAGGCCTATGTCTTCATTTGTCTTGGATATGTACTCCTAGGAGTGGACTGCTGGGTGATACAGTAACTCCAGTTTAACTATTTAAGGAGTTGCCAAGGTGTTTTCCAAAATGCCAGTACTATTTAACCTTCCCACCAGCAGTGTATGAGGGTTTCACTTTCTACACATCCTCACCAACACTTGTTATTATCTGTCTTTCATTCAAGTGAATATAAAGGAGTATCGCATGGTAGTTTTGATTTGCATTTCTCTAACGACTAAAGATGTTCATCATCTTTTCAGATGCTTATTGACCATTTGGATATGTTCTTGGGCAAAATGTCCTTTTAAATCATTTGCACATGTATTAGTTGGTTCATTTTTTTTATTACTCAGTTGTAAGATTTCCTTATATATTCTGGATACAAGTTCCTTATCAGCTACATTATTTGCAAATATTTTCTTCAACATTTTAGTGCGCAAAGTAGGCTGATGCTGTGTAATGAACCTGTTTTAGGGAAGGCCGTCTTAGCAGGTCAGATCACTGTTAGGTTCTGCTATATGTTAAAACACGGCAAGACTGGAAGGCAGCATGGGAAACCTTCTCTGTATGTGTTTGATAAATTAAAACCTGAGGCAAAAACAAAGTAGAATGAAATGTCTACTCTTCAGGCATCACGCTGAGTTAATTTTATTATTTTCTTTTTGACCTAACAAGGAGTTTCAAAAGAGAAGTCTGGGGTTTTGTTTTTGTTGGTAGTTGCATTAGGTGGATATTAGCCAATCTCTTTTCCTCATCATAATTTATCCATCTGTCCTGCCTTCCCACAACCTGGGATAGCTCCATTTTATTGCTGTGCTGTCTCTTCCAACTCCTCCAAGGCAACTGGCATTGTCCCTGTTTGGGGTAAAGAAAACTAAAAAAAAAAAGTTAGAGGAAAGAAAAAAGGAAACTAACAGTAAGAGGTTATCTTACTGTTTTAAACAGTTATAAACAAGAAAGAACTGAGATTATATATCTGTGGCAATAAAATCAGATAGTACCACCTTTAATTCTCTCTAATTACAAATTAAAGTCTTTTTCTCACACTTCATATTTGCTTTTACTCTGCTCAACAGACCTTGAAAATGGGATTCAGTAACAATGTTTCACATCCTTGGACATATTTCTCACTGATACTTGACCTGCTGCTCAAAAAGAAAAAAAAAAAAAGTAAAAAAAAACAACTTTAAGTCAAAATTTAGCTCGAACTGTATTCACTTTATTTTTTAATGAGAAGCCAAAATTAAATATTCTCAGTTCAAATGATATTGTGCTAGTTTGTAACAGAGTCTGGGTGGACAAGTGACCCCTGAATGCATTTCCACTACCTGTTGACTAACAAGTCCTCAACCAGCAGAAGAATCTTATTCATTGTGTTCTCCCTAATCTGAGCTACAATTCTAAAACTGTCCAGAATTAGATGTCTTTATTTTCCTCTGGGGGTCAATTTCAAATTTGGACTCAAGACTAAATGTCTACATGTGTGTGAGTGTGTGTCTGTTGGTATGGAACAACGAAATGTATATGACTATTTACCAATATCGAGGTCCTATTCCAGGTATCAGGAGGATCAGACTTTGACTATTTACCAATATCGAGGTCCTATTCCAGGTATCAGGAGGATCAGACTTTGACTATTTACCAATATCGAGGTCCTATTCCAGGTATCAGGAGGAACAGACTTTACTCTTTCAAGTTAGCTTTAGCTTCAAGACTTGCTGTGGCCAATAAAACTGAGCAAAAATGATGTGTGTCTCATTTTTGCTATAGTGTTAAAGAATCCGTGTGTGGACCTCCATGGTTTTTCCCACTGTTACTGAATTCTATGACATTCTAAATGGAAAAGCCTTCATCAGCTTGGGTCTCAGAGTAGAAATGACATGCATCAGAGCCCTCTAGCAATGAGTGTGTGGTATGAGTAAGAAATAAACCTTCATTGTTTTTGGTTACTGACATTTGGGGATGTTTGTTACTGCAGCACAACATTCTACCTAACTAATTCAAGCAGAAAAAAAAAAAAAAAAGCTGCTTTTATTTTCAGTCGTGTTCTTCCTCAACATACTTAAAAGTTCTTCTCTATTAATTATGACACAACTAACAACCCAAATCCAATTTGGTCTGACAACGTTGCAGAATCTGCTACTTGGAACATGACAAAAACATCAAGAAAAAACTGTTCAGATTACAGAGTTTACTACACTGAAGTATATAAATGTCTTCCTCTCTCCTTCTCCTCCTATGTCCTAGTACATTCATTGGCATTTCATCTTCATAAAAATAAAATAAAAGATGAGAATACACAGTTTTGCTGAAAATCTTCCCATTCCTTAAAAGTTTTTAATATGGAACACTGCGTGTTTCTCATACTTGATATGCACACTTCATGCACATTTTCCCATGTGCAACACATGCTTGTGGGAGCCTGGCCTTCATGAAGGCAGCCGGTGTACCACAGAAGGCTTTCTCCATTGAAGAAAGTTGAGCAGGTTGAGCAAATATGAACCTTCTGTTTCAGCAAAAAAGTTCCTGCTTAGGTTCTGAAATGGCTATGCATTGTACATTCCTCAGGTGCTATTTAGGGAGCCATAGAGGATAATCCACCTCTAATGTGTTTACCAGGTCAATTCTCTGCGTAGTTATAAAGCCTAATTTCTCCTTACAGCTATCCTGCAAAGATCCTAAAATGTAACTACATCACGAGTTTGCAGCCCTCTCAGAAAGAGCCACACCACTTGCCAGATGCAACAGTAAATGCCTCTTTAAAAACACAAAACCAAAAAGTTTTCATTAAAAGATGCTCCTGCCCAAATTTCCTATGAAATAATGATGCTGTGGCCCCAAAGGAGGTAGGTTTTGGAAAAAGAGGAATTCTTAAAAATGCATTTGGAGCCAAGGCACTGAGTTTTTCCCATTGTGCTACACGAAAAAGACGGGTCTGGAGGCAATTTAACAAGTTTAAATTACCATTTGGAAAGTAATAAGCTTTGGCTCCTGAGATGTGCAACCAACTGGGAATGGTCTGAGGAAAAAAAAAAAAAAAAAACCCTGTGTATTTCACATTTCTCAGCTAAGTCCCAGACTCACATGCAACACTTAGCTTTTAGGAAGATAATATGTGAATTAATGACTCTTCATGCATGGTTTAGGAACCTGAAATCACTAAAATGACTGCCTGTGAGATAAATAAACTTTCCTCCATCATGTAGAATACTGGTAAAGGGATTTAATGTATACTCTGATGCTTCAACATGATTCAGAAGAGACTACATACAAATAAAAACAGCAGCATTTTCAGAGCATCATCAATTTTGTAAATTTTTTCGTACCTTTGCACAAATTTCATCAAAGTGAATTTCTTCCCATAATCCCAGTCAGCTAGCCACAAGCCATGCCACCTCATGTCTATACTTGTCTATTTCATTGTTTCATTAGTCAGAGCAGGCTAACTTCTTTCACAATTACCTCAACATTTTAGTGGCTTAACACAATCTAAGTTTACTTCTTGCTCATGCAACACTCTAATAAGGCAAAGCTTTCTGGTCAGGCTCCTCCAAGCAGGAAGTCAAGAACCAAGGCTTCTCCCAGCCTGTGGCTCTGCCATTCCCTAAGTCCTCAAAGCCCTGTCTATTTGGATGCCAGCGGGGACAGAGAATAAAAGGCCATCAGTACATTTAATGGGCCTAGCTTGGACTAGGAATTCACCACTCTGCCCACATTTCATTGCTCAGATCTCAATCATTTAGGACACCCAAATGCCAAGAAAACTAGGAAATGTCATTGAGCTGTGTGTCCAGGAGGGAAAGGGAAAGAATCTGAGGACTCCTCCTCTCTCTCACTGGTTGGGACATAACCTCTCTGTTTGTTTTCTGTTCTGCAAAGTGGGATTAATAATTATACCTACTTATTATTATTCCTGCTACATTTTTTCTTCAGGGGTCCAAAACTGGTCAGAGTGAAAATTGACTTGAATTGTAAGCGACTTGTGAATCAGCAAGACTGCCGGTTTATATCAAATAGAGGCTACAAACTTATTGGCCACCAGCTAGGACATCTCATTTTTGATTCAAGTTGTGTAAACTGCCAAACAAGCCATCAGAAGGTGATATTCTGAGTAGAGGGGATAAGAGAAAAGGACATAGGACAGCCTGAAGGGGTGCTTTTTTTCTAGACCAAGTGACCAAGGTTTCTGAGTCTTGTGACTACTGACATTTTGGGCTAAATCATTCTTTGTGGCAGGTCCTTCCCATGAATCAGAGGTTGTACTGCAGCATCCCTGGCCTCCACCCACTAGATGCCATTAATACTTCCCCAGTTGTGATGAACAAAAATGTCTCCAGACATTTCCAAATGTTGCAGAAGGACTAAAGTACACTCTTCTCCACTTGTTAGCTACTGTTCTAGACCATGAAAAAGAATAATTAACTATTTGACTGGGAAACACCTATATGCAGAGACAGTGCCTGTCTGTAGGTGTTCCTGTCTGTCTGTCTGTCTCTCTCTCTCTCTCTCAGGCAGTGCTGGGAAATTGTCAAATACCTGCTCGTTGGCTTCCCTTTGTCCAGCCACCATGCAGCTCATCTTCCTCTAAGAACACCTGCTTCCTTCAGTTGTGCAGGTGCTGCTGACTGACGGCGCTACAGGTCCTTTGTGTGCAGGGAGATGGCAGAGCTGTGTGTATCTCCCATTAGCCCAGGGCATTCTCCTTCCAAGATTTTAGGGGAAAATTACTAAACAAGTCTCCAACCAAAGGTAAGTGGATTGGGATTTTTGTACCCAAGTCCCCCAAACTTCAAGTGCTCTCAACAGCTAAAGGTATTTCCAGGGAAGCTGTAAAAAGATGACATTTGCAACCTCTCAGAAGGCACTTATTCCAAGTATAATCCAATTTAGAAAATGCATTTGCTTTAAACTTTCTCTAAAAACCTAAATGGAAAAAAAATATTTCTAAATCTTGGTCCAAATAGTGACACTGCCTTTTCTCCCTCCAACTAGCTGTTTTATTCCAGTAATTAGGGAAAGGCTCTCTGAGTGGGTATAACTGTATAAAAGTCCAAGTGTTTCAAGTTGAAATGTGCAAATGGACTTATTTCTGACTTTTGTTGCTCTGATACAAAAAAAACTGTTCAAAGCCAAAGGATCTTTTTATTTGAATATAGTTGACTTACTCTAGATAACAACACTTGAAAAAACTAAGCTATTTAATGAATATTACACAAACGCTATAGAAAGAACCATGAGGATTTCTTCATTTCAATTTATTTTTAAGCTAAAAAGAATCTAAAAAATAAATAAGCTAACCACCATGCACTGAATGTCTATTATTTCTCAGGACATTGATGTGTATTTTCTGTAATCCTTATTAATTCCCTGTAAAATAGGTATTCTATCATAGTTTAAAGAGATGAATAAATTAATAGGTAAAAAAAATAGAAAGAGTAAAAATGACCCACAATTTGATACCACAACAGGGTGACTGTAGTCGATAATAACTTAATCGTACATTTTAAAATAAAGAGTGCCATTGAATTGTTTGCAACTCAAAGGATAAATGCTTGAGGGAGTGGATACCCCATTCTCTGTGATGTGTTGATTTCACATTGCATGCCTGTATCAAAACACCTCATGTACCCCATAAATACACCCACCTATTATATACCAACAAAAATTTAATTAATAAATAAATGAAGAGATAAAGAGAGAAATAAATTGAGGCTCGGAGAGACTGAACAATTTGCCCTGAGGTGTACAGCTGTGTACAGCTTGGTGAACACAGAATCAGGACTTGAACCCAAGTCCCCCTGTCTCCAAAGCCCACCACACTCATGCTAGCTTCCCCCCAGCCTGTAATGGCTCCCTAAGAGACTCATTTATTGCAAATCCCATATCAGCAATCACAGCCACTTTTACACACCCCAACCTAAATGTGACTATGGTAATAAGTATCTTAATTTTCATTTCATTGCCTGGTAGTTCTCCTCAACTGGATAACATATTGGGCTCTGGATAACCATATTAAACTGAATCAAAATTGCTTAGAAAGCATTTACTCATTACTATCTCAGAAGAGCAGTTATGCACAAGTATGATCAAGAAGCACATTTCTAGCAACAATCTATTTGTCTCTTTTCCCCAAAAATTAGTCGTGGTTTCTTCCCCAAGATGAGCAGACAGAAGCAAACTAGATGTTTCTCTTGCTCATGTACCCTGGGCAGGGACTGCATGAGCTAACAAGGGAGGTGGCTCCTCCGGAGACTGGCACCCACGGCTTGCTCGTCGTGTTCATACTCATTACAATGAAAATCTGTCCTGCTGCCCAGTGGGTTCAAGTAACCATGGCAACTTACCAGCAACATTGCTCACACAAATTATAGCAAAGAAGCTACAACCAGCTCCACCCAGAAACCGAAATGGTCACACCAAGAAGGAAACATTTCTCAAGGACACTTTGCTCTTAAGGGGCCATTGGCAATCCTGCATCTGTTCAGCTTTATCACCAGAATAAATCTCAGCTCACTTTTACTGAACAGCGTTGAAAGCTGTTATACATAATACACTTGAACTTTGGTTGTAATTAAACTGGTGAATCACAACTTTCACTAACTCTCTGTGTCACAAAGAGCATTGATAAGGAGTTGTCTGGAGAGCCAGACAGCCCTCAGCCCATCTGGAATGCTGCAGACACCCGTCCTCGCATTCTCAGGGCAGGCAGAACTTTCACTGCAGAACGTGCAAGTCCCAACGCTTCTGAGAGACCAGAAGCTTGCAGCAAAGTGATGCCTGGGGAATGGTGACAGCAAGAAAAGGAAACTCTGCCTTTCTGGAAAGTTCCGGTTTTACTTTTTTAAGGAAAACATAGAAAAGTCTTTAAATAAATTATCTTTTAAAACTACCACATGAGAGGTAGGAAAAGGTCATTTGTTGAGTGGTGATTTAAACAGTCACTGAGGGATGTGGCTGAGAAAGTTAATGAGGAAACTCGTAGGCTTGTCAGGCAGTTTCATGGGTCTAGTTGAAGCTGGAGACTATGAATTTAGAGGTTCGTCAAAGTTCTCAATCCATGTCTGTTCACCTCCCCCACTAGACTGTGTTCCTGGAGGGCTTAATTCATCTTGTGTCACCAGCACCTAGCTCGGCTCTGATATAAAGCAGATGCCCCCAGTGTTAGCTAAACTCAGTGGCAATGTCTGCAATGTCTGATGGGTTATTTCCTGGATCTGCCAGAAATGAAGTTTATTTTCTCACAGTTCTGGAGGCTAGAAATCCAAGCTCAAGGTGTTGGCAGGCCAGGGCTAGGAAAAAGCCTGTCCCAGGCCTCTCTCAGAGCTCCTGGCAGTTACTGGCCTGTGGCTGTGTAACTCCAATCTTCACATGATAGCATTCTCCCTGGGTGCACGCCTGTGCCCATATTTCCACTTTTTATAAAGATACCCGTCATATTAGATCAAGGTCCCTCCCTACTCCAGTATGACCTCACCTTAACTTAATTATATCTTCAGTTACCCTATTTCCAAATACGCTCACATTCTGAGGTACTGAGGAGTAAGACTTCAATTCTGAGGAGTCATGATTCAGCCTGTAACATCTGAGCATAAATACTTTAAATAAATACTACATTTTTCTTTTCTTTTCTTTTCTTTTCTTTGAGACAGAGTCTCACTCTGTCTCCCAGGCTGGAGTGCAGTGTTGCGATCTTAGCTCACTGCAGCCTCCACCTCCCAGGTTCAAGCGATTCTCCTGCCTCAGCCTCCCAAGTAGCTGGGACTACAGGCATATGCTACCACGCCTGGTTAATTTTTGTATTTTTAGTAGAGACAGGGTTTCACCACATTGGTCAGGCAGGTCTCAAACTTCTGACCTCAGGCCATCTGCCCATGTCAGCCTCCCAAAGTGCTGGGATTACAAGTGTGAGCCACCGCACCCAGTCACATTTTTCTGTGGGAACAAAGTCATGTGAAAAGAGTAAAGAATCCCCACTTCGCACTCGAAAATCACCATTTCGGCTAGAGTTTAGAAGTATTAATAATTAATTTCATAGCTTAGGCAAAATGTCCATTGTTCCAAAAGTCATCATCAAATATTCACACTAGATATGAAGTTTAGTAATTAATCCCATTTGTAAATTAAAAACCAAGATTCTGGCTTGAATGAATGGTGATGATCGGCCAAGCAACGTTCACTTCTTAAAAGTGTTTGTTTTGTGAAAAATGCAACAAGACTCCGTCTAGGTGGAAAGATGTGCTAAATACTCATTTATCTCCATATCAATCATTGTTAAACAACAGTGATATGAGGGTGGGCAAAAAGTTAGTTATGATCTAGTACTATCATCCTCCTGTCTGGGAGCAAACCCTCTCTAGAGCAGGATTAAGCTATCTTAGAAAAGAGCAATGTACACTGTAACAATCTTTATAGTTCTTGCATCCGGTTTCTTGAATATTCACTTCTTTGTTTCCAGGGACTCCAGATGATGGCATTTGGTAGTACCATCTCCTTTTAAAGGTATATAGACTGCTCACTGCTGGGAGATGGAAGGCTTAAAATTGGCGATAAGAAAGGAAGGATACACTTATTATCTCAGGGGATAAAGAATTAATAGACAAATAAGGCCTTATTCTATCTCCTTAGGGTCATGACTCCAACCATCTTCTGAGGACCACAGCCATCAATGTTCCATGTGTGACATCAGGAAGAAGGGGTACCCTTCAAGTTCTGACTCCTTTGTACTCACCTGATGGGCTATCACAATTCCAGAGAAAACAATCAACATTCTGAAACTGCCTTTTGAACCACATGATTCAGCATAAAAACATGGGAGATCCAGCTTTCGCTGTCACTATCATTGCCTGCTTTTCTGGCCTTGAAACTGGCCAAAACCTCTCCTGCTTATTACTGGCATGGATTGCTAGAACTTCAAAACAAAGTTTCAAGTGCTAGAAATTCTCAGTTGCTCTCTCATTCATACCATTTTGCATCTTCTATGAATTAGCTTTTAGATTCAGGTTACAAATTAATCCATGCTCATTATGTAATTAAATGTTTGATTAGGAGCATGAATTAACATATTACACAGAGGCATATAATTTTATGAGACAAACTCTTTAATTCCAGTGAAGAGATTCACCATGGTAACAAATTATCTGACCCATCCAATTCAATATGTAATTCAAAATGATTTTTCAAATTAACTAAAAATGCTGTCATTATTAAATATGTATATTATAAGGTATGCACTGCACTGTAGGGATTTTTTAAAATACTTAGGTAAAAGATGAGAGAATTCTAAATATACTTTCACAAACACAAAGATCCAAGCTGAAATTTTGAAAAAGGATAAAAATGTTGACAATTTTGTTGTAGCCAATGCTATGTGCTTTAATTTTTTTTTAACCTGGCGACATTAGGAAATGGTGCATTTAATGCATTTTTAATCTTTCTGTGATATCTTCGTAAGATGGCTGGTAGCACTCTACCTGGAGATAGATTTATTTTGATTGCTAGACGCAATCTGTATTAATCAATCCAAGGCCAAGTACAATTTAGTTTGCTACATCAGGAGCTGGATGGTATGCAATTGTTCACAGCTGTTTCTAATTACACCTTGATCCAATAATAACTAAATATTGTTTAAAGTTCTGGCAGTGACTACTTAAGGAGATGTGCAAGATCAATAAAGGAAAGTAACACTTCGAGGCATAAGCCTGCATAAATTAGAACCTGTAGAAAACACAAACACCATTCAGTAGGTGGCACTATTCCCTCAGCCAGAACTCTCTTCATTCCTTGGGACTTGAGTAGTCCTCCTATGGCAATTACCTTTACTAATTTCTTCCATGGAATTCTGTGACCTAAATTAGTATCAACAGACTAACCTCAAATATATTGCCTGGATTCTTCCCTTTGAGATACACAACCCAGATGAAAACTATGTGAATTGCAGGTGCAAGAGTACAGAAGTTTGATTTCATCTCAAATCCTTCGATAATTAGGTCAGCATATCGTTACAGGTTACCTGGAAGTAAATTAATTCTTCACACCCATTATCAACAACTCAATTGATTTGACCTCTTCCATTGATATTAGCCAATGAGCTAACTTAAAATATTCAAAGAAGCCAATGAGCAGGTTTTTCAATCTCAGCATTATTGACATTGGAGCTGCATAATTCTTAACTGGGGAGAGGAAGATGCATTGTAAAAGTTTTAAAATGTTGAGCAGCATCCCTGGCCTCTGTCCACTAGAAGCTAGTATCACTTCCCTAGTGTAACAACCAAAAATACCTCCAGACATTGTCAGATGTCCCCTGGGGGCGGACAAAATCATCCCATTTGAGCACCATCAGTCACCTAGTGATCTTCCTTTTTACTAAAGGAAGATCTCTGACTTCATTGCCAAAGATTGAAGTATTCCACTAGCATTCTTTCAATAACAATGTTTACTATCTTTTTCTTTTTTTTTTTTTTAAGACAGAGTCTCACTCTGTCACCCAGGCTGGAGTGCAGTGGTATGATTTAGGCTCACTGCAACCTCTGCCTCCCGGGTTCAAGTGATTCTCCTGCCTCAGCCTCCCAAGTAGCTAGGAATACAGGCACCTGCCACCACTCCTGGCTTTTTTTTTTTTTTTTAGTAGAGATGGGGTTTCACCATGTTGGCCAGGCTGGTCTCAAACTCCTGACCTTGTGATCCGCCCACCTTGGCCTCCCAAACTGCTAGGATTACAGGCATGAGCCAACCGTGCCCGGTCACCGTTTTTATCTGATTCCAAAAGTTAAAGCATGAGCATTGTTTAAAAATGTTGATGCTAAAAAAAGTACAAAGAAAAATAAAAGCCATTAGGAATGGTCCCAGACTATGATAATAACTGTTCTAATTTCAAGGGTATCACCTTATTTTTTATGGCATAAAGATGAATGCAGAGTACTTGTAATACTACTTGATTTATTAAAATCTTAGAGTCATGTGGCAGTATTAAGCATGATTTAATGGCTATACAGTATTCTTTCCAAGAGATATGCCATACTAATTTTAGCCGATCTCTTATATCAATATATTGAACTTTTCATCTGATCACAAATGTTAATGTATATTATTTTTACTATGTCCCTGGGATAAATCCCCACAAATAGAAATTTTAAGTACTAACCTATTTTAGTTCTGCCCTCACACAAAGGGAACATAAGAGATAATGAAGAAACAAAGAAGAAAAATGAAGATGGGGAATAAAGAAGAGGAGAATATAAGAGAAAGAAGGCAAAAATAAGAGGAGATGGGAAAGAGAAGAGAAGAGAAAGATGAGAGAAAGGAAGGAGGGAACGATGGACAGAAGAAGTGGAAGGGTCTTGTTTCAGTAGAGGCTAATCTAGAAATGAACATGAGTGGCATAGCCTCCACTTGTTTTTTCTCTCAGGTTTTGCATGGTTCACGTGTTTTGTTCTCCCACAGAGATGACAATGCTCTTTCCCACCATTCAGAGGGCATACACTTCAAATTACTTATCCTCTTTCAATTCTTCCTGTGACTAGCATGCATTGGTGAAATGGCATAGAAAAGTAAAGTGAGAAACCTTGAAAATATTATGCTAAGTCAAAAAAACCAAACTTATAAGACCACAAATTGCATAATTCCACTTGTATGACATATCCAGAATAGGCAAATTCATAGAGACAGAATTACACTTACAGAAAAACTGTGGTACATCATAGCTGTGAACTCAGAGCTCTGGGGTCTGCAAATATACACCCAGATAGACTACTGTATGAAAAGAGTAGTATTCTCCTTGGGTGTCACTGATACAAAGTACTATATAGAAAGGTTGGGATAAAATTACAGTAAAACCTGGGGCTATAGAAAAACCACTATTCAGTACATCCAGTTATCCAAAACAGCGCTGGACTGAGGGATATGTAGATGAGGAGTGATGCATGGCATAAAAACATTACATGTCCAGAAGGAAACTGGGGGCAGCAAGAAAGACTTGAAGCTAAGGATGGGCCATGTTTAAGCGGGGAGAAGAGCAATCATGTGACATGCAATACTCAGATTATTAGCAACATGCTCAGTTTGTGCCTGTTGATTAATTAATGGAATGAGGTCTGAAAACGTGGTCAGTAAACATAATAGGCAGTTTCTGAGATGGCTTCTGACAATGTTAAGGTGGCTCACCTCCCAAAATCCATGACTTTTTACTCTTGCCTTGAGTATGAGATGGATTTGGTTATGACTTGCTTCTAAGATGCCACTTCCAAGCTTAGGTTACAAAAGAACTCTGTTGTCTGTCTTGCTCACCCACTCTTGTTGTCTCGCTTGCTCAGATGAAAGCCAACTGCCATGTTTTGAGTTGCTCCAGGAAAGGCTCTCATGGTAAGGAACTGAGAAATCTCTGGCCAACAGGCAGCAAGAAGCTGAAACCATCAGTCCAACAACCTGAAAGGAATTGGGTTCCACCAACAATCACCTGAACGAGGTTAGAAATGGAGTGTCCTTCAGTTGAGCCTTCTGATGAGACCACTGCCCCAGCCAACAGCTTGACTGCAACCTCAGGAGACACCCCGAGACAGAGGTGGTCAGACAACCTGAATTCAGATTGCTGAACCACAGAAACTGAGAGATAATGTTTATTGTGTTAAGCCATTCATTTTGAGGTAATTTCTTATGCAACAATATATAACTGGTACCAGAGGGTTTTTCTGGTATTTCACTGGTTACCAGACAAAGATAATTGTTTCAAAAATGCAATTTTCCCCCTCTCAAACTTAGCCATATATTAATGCCTCTAAACAAGTTACCTACATATGAAAATAGCTTCTTCTGTTCTTTACTGAATTAAGGATAATGAACTGTTTATCCTCCATTAAAAATCAATTAAGGACTGGCACTTTCTCTCTTTGATTTAAATCTATTGACTAGTTATCCTGAACCTCAGGGACACAAATTGACAAAGAAAATTATTAGTGCTATGTCATCCCCTGATAAAATGCAGACAAATCTTCTCTTGAAATTCTCTGCCCTCCTTTAACTTAAAACTATTCACAGCAGTAATGGACAACAGCACTGATGGGGAACACTAAGTAGCAGGTTCATATACTCTATGCCAATACTTACCACGTATCTTTACGGTAAACATGTTTCTCTTGGAGAAATGAGCCATAAACTAAAGTCTATGCAGCAGAAAAATCCAACTCCCTTAAGGCAAGGGGGTGTTTCCTACTACTAAGTTTTACTTTGCTCATCATAATGAGGGGAAAATTCAAAAGAAAGATGAGAGATTATTTGTATTTTTTATACATTTAAGAATACTAATAAAATTAAGTTCATGATCTATTTTCTTTAATCACAAAACCTCTGCACACATCATCAGTTTCAAGTAAAATAAACTGCATTGAGGAATGCCGTTCTCTGATTCCTCATAAATAGCTGCTCTGTTTAATACATTTGAGAGGATCCCAAGAACAAAAGAACAGAGAGAACAGAATGATTTCTGTCAAATACGCTACACTCATTTGTATGAGTAAGTAGCTTAATTGTGACACGTGTGTTTTAACAAAAAGAACTTGAGGTCCTGAGTGTGGAAAATAGAGCATCCCTACGTATCCTTTTATCACTCTTTACCATAACACATATTTAAGTTAATTTGTCACAGGAAAGATGACATTCATCTCTTACCAGAGGACTAGCTTTTAATATTGACTATTTCAAATCAAGGACACTAAATTCAACTGATGTTTCCAATTAGATACTAATGGTTTAAATAAAATATCTCATGGATCAAGGCAAAGAAATGAACAAAGTCCTGAAGGCAGGTAATGCACTGTAAAGTAAATCAATCTCTAGGTGCTGAAAGACTCACAAAAATAAACAAAGTAACAATAAAGATAAGCAGACTCTTCTACTTAGAAGTGCACAGAATAGGTGAATTTATGTTAAATGCATCTGCCTCAATTATGCATACAATTTAAGCTCCATAAACCAGCACTAAGAGTTATGCTTTCTATAAATGAAGCACTTTGCCTGGCTAATTTTTAAACATACACACATCAAGGCCATTGAAAGCAAGCTGAATGAACTCCCCATTGTTCTGTTTGAAAAACTGGAATATGCACAAGAGACTTTGCAGATGACAAATAAACCCATCGACAGTTCCCTATGTAGAACAGGTGAAGATTTTGCTTTGTGCAGATGTTCAAAGAGGGCCAGATTAAAACAAAGGGGTACAGATTCCCTTCACACTACGCTCCCCAGAAAACACTGGACCCTTAGCTGGTAGAATGGAGAAACCACGTTCCTAGAGAAAGGCAAACAAGTTCCTGGATCTCTAGGCGATAAATGACAGCAAATTTGCAGCCTCCACTGTCTGATATGCAGCCATCACTGCCACATCAGGAAGCAGACCCTGTCCTCTCTCTTGGACCTTCAGAAGGGGGAAGAAAACAGCAATGATATTCACATCACCAGGTGTAAAAGCTAGCACATCTGCTGTAAAAACTGTGCTCTAAAAACACTCAGTGCTTATAAAAATTGTACTGAATTTTAACTCATGCAGTTTCCCTCTTCTATCTGTCCATCACCAAAATCCGATTGAAATTCCTGCTCTTCAATATAGGTATCAAGAGCATCTTGCAGAAGTCCCTGCGTTTCCTCTAGTACTCAGTAGAATACCCATTTGACTTGGGTGATCACTGAACCAAGCCTGGAAAAGAAACAAGATACCCAGTGGCCCAAGGTCTAACGTTCTACATTGTGTTCTCATGGGGTATAATGTAACCCTCCTCAGAAAACAACAATCATATTTGTTGTAGGCAGTATTTTTTGGTTCTCCAGCGTTCATTCCCCCTCTTCTTCATTCCCAACGTATCTAATTTTCCTTTGGGAATCCATGTAATTTTAGCAAACGGACCCCATGCCTGGCTCCATGATAGGAGAAAGATCCCCAGCTAGTGTATTTCACTTCCTGGACTGAAATGATTTGTTTGGGGCTAGACGAGTTACTTAAACCCATGAAATCAAAGGACCATCAGTGCTTTTGCTGGACAGATGAGGCATAAGAGTGTAGAAGGAGGAAAAAAATAGAAAGCGGGTGGGGAAAAGAGCACAGAGTGACAATGGAACAGGGGAAGAAAGAAGTAAGAGAAAAGGGGTACTGAAGAAAAGAGAAATAAATAGAAAAAAAAACAAAAGAGGAAGGAAGGAAGGAAGGAAGGAAGGAAGGAAGGAAGGAAGGAAGGAAGGAAGGAAGGGAGGGAGGGAAGCTTCCCTTGACCAAACACTCCCTTGGAATACATGTATTTTTAGTTTTGCTTTGCCATCATAGTCAGGGCATTTAACCTGTCTTTAGCTACACTTAAAAGAAAGAAGAAAGGATACAGTGTCACAAATGGCACTTCCTTCACAGTGATGGCACAATCATGAATGAGTCAAATGCTGCAGCCTAAAGACAAACCACTACAGAGTAACGAGCTAGATGAAGAATCTATCCTACAGATACAATGAATATACATTTTGTTCCACCCACAGAATCTAAGATTTTCCATATTTCACACAGTGCTGATCTTAGCATCTTTATCCTCTAGGAACATGTGAACTCTTCTAGCTGTGAACTACTGAACAAACACACACACACACACACACACACACACACACACACACACACGAAGCCTAAATCTAAATATCCCAGCACTGAGAAAGTCACTTTTCCTTTCAACAAAGAAATCTTGATCTACGAATGTAGAGTCTGCCCTAGCTAATGAACCATCTTGGCTATGATAACTGGCTGCTAGTTGTTAATAAATCTCAGACCGTGGCCAAAGCTACACGAGTTACATTTCATTTTAATGTCTTTAATGTCCACACAAACGATGACGAGTTCTCTCCTTATCTCTCCTGTGATATAGTGAGGAACAGTCTCAGCACTGGAGGACTGGCCCAAAAATGAAGAAAGACAAATACCAGTTCTGCTCCTGTACCTGTTTGCTAAGAATATCACTTGGTCTGATAGGTCTAGGTTTTCTCACCCTCCACATGGGTCCAAGAGAGGATTTTGGTCTTGATCAGAATATCTGACATTGGTCTATCATTTTCTCCTCCTGAAACAATAGCAGATATTTGTGAATGAGCTTGACATGCTTTTCTGCAAAGCCAAGAAGCAGCTTCCATGTCCTTAGCATGGTACTCCAGGGCCTCATCCCCAAAGTATGCTACGTATGCCCCAGAAGGTATGTAATAGAATCGCCTAGGTTGGGGACAGAATATGTTAAAATTTCTATTTATAGTTATTCTTATCTTCAAAAATATGAAATAAATTTCAGCATTACTAATGCTTAATACACAGGCCGACACGGGCATCCTCCACCAATCCATTTGTCATATAATCAGTGTCACATACAGAATTAGAAGGATCCTAAGGAAGGGTGGGCATCCTACAGTGGGAAAGGAGTTGATGGGACACTTCACCTGCAGGATCACTCAGAGCTTTACAGTTCACATTTGCTCACTGCAGTGAATTTATGGATTACAAATCTGGTTTTAATAAAATCCAGCTGACATTCTACAAATAAATGACAGATTTAGGGTAATTCAAAGAGTGCACACACACACAAACGAGAAAATGGTAGAGATGGTGTAATTCCTTCTCCTGGCATATGATCTTTTTCTTCTTTATTCTGGGGTGAAAACTGATGATCCAATTGCATCTGACAAGAAGTCAGTCAAACAATATAAAAACTATCAAAGCCATGTGAAATTCAGTTTTATATCCACTATTGTTAAAGAAGAGCCTTGCCTACACTAACTATAAGAGAAATCATCATAATTAACAAGATATACATACAATATTGTTTATTCCTAATGTAGCTCATGCTAACATCTCTACTTTATATTTGTTTTAAAAAGACATAATAAACCCTGTCTCTAAAAACATATATATACACACATAATAATTAGTAACTATTACAGAGATTTGGCCTATGTATTAATACATTTATAATTATCAGTAGTGTTTCTTTTGTTTAAAGGGGTCTGTAATTTAAAAACAAAAAAATGAGTAGCATTCCTAGTAGAGGATCTTACTGAGCATGAACAAATAAACTATTTTTTTTCCATTGCCCTAATAGGTCTGCACATTTCCTTCCTTCGACTCTCTTTGTCTCAGACTGACTCTAGTACATATGTGGCAGGATGACTTCTCTTCCTCCCTGCTCTTTCTCTTCCGGATGATGACCCTTGCTATGGAGGAGAAATGAAATCAGGGTTCTGTTGGCATAATAACTATGAAGACACCAGGTTTTTACAACATCAAACTTCCTTTTTTAATCTTCAAGACTAAGGTCCATTTCTCCTATTGACGATGAATGCTGAGGATCCTGAAGCTCCCTTCCCCTGGAGCTCCTTTTACCTCCAAACCAGATGTTCCTGATAGACCAGGATCCTTGACGGGGCTGCAAGGAAGGGCCAAGAAGTAAAAAGACTTTAGGAAATCTGGAAGGAGAATAAAGAGGGGAGAACAGAAGAAAAGGGACTTTTATCCACAAGCAAGGTGGGCTCTGAATGAGCTCTCTGGTTAAGTAAGCACCTGTTTTGCACCATCCCATAAATAGACTAATAGGAAAGTGTTTCCATAATAGTGGATGGCACCGTTCCTGCTCTAACACTTATTGCAGACATACTAGGTGGAAACATGAGAATTCCAGCACTGCTCATAAGTGTCACGAAAACAACTCTTAAAGAGAACGCATTAATCAATCAATGTGGGAGGAAACTAATTTCAGTAGGATTTTTAGCTTACAGGGTAACTTTCCTGGCTCCCAGGACGATGAATTTCATTTATCCTCATTACTTCCTAAGTAAATTATTTTATAATTCCTGGATTTGGCTTCTGAAGATGCCTGGTGACTCATAAATGCCAATCTGACTAATGTCTCATTTAGAGCACTCAGTACGCACAGAAGCCCAGACATCATTTCTCTTGCCAAGAAACAAATGTATAATATTTTCATTAAAAACAAAGAAATGAACAACTGGCACACCAAGGAACACATCTGCACCTGTTGTTACAGTGGTTTTTATAGTCTACTAGCTGGATAGTCAGGAGCTGAAATACCCAGGGATGTAATGAAAAAAAACTCCCTGTTAATATTTAAAAGAGGATTTTATGATCTTTTTAAGACTCTGCGTTATTTATTGCCATTTTTTGGTCATACCTTATTTGTCACCATTTTGTCTATAGTTCATTGACCTCTACATTCAAACCGGGGGGGGAGGCTGTAATCTGAATGGCAGTATTTTATTTATATAGCACTGCTCCCACAAAGAAGTTCAAAGTACTTTATAAATATCTCTTTAAACTTGAAAGTAACTTAAGTGTCACTGTCTTCATCTTAAATAAAGACACAAGAAAGGAAAGTTCAAATGGTTAAAATTAGCAAGTTAGAGAGGATTTAACAATCCAGAGAGGATTTCTGGGAAAAGATGGCAAATTGCCCTTCAATATGTATCGCCTCTCCTTCTCAAAATTCACTAAATTGATCATAATGGAAAATGTTAAGTTGCAAACGAAAAGGAAAAAAATGAATGGGAGAGAAGACAGTAACATATCAAGGGTTTTAACCAAGATATAGACGTTTTAGAAAACCCACTGACTCTACATACCAAAGCTACATTTTCCTAAGCAAATTTTATAAAACTGATATTTTGACCTAATCTACATTTATCATCTGTCCTTATCTCTTAAATGGTTCCCAAATTAGGAGGGCAAGTCAGGATTTTCCTTAAAGTTGCTGAACTATTAAGAAATAAGATTCTCCAAATTAAAGAGGCCCACAACCACTAACTGGATGAAGTGGGTGAAAATCCACACCAAGGCACCTAACCATAAAATTAAAGAGGACCAAGGGCAAAAAGAAGATCGTTAAAGCTTGCAAAGCTTGGGGGATGATATGGTTTGACTGTGTCCCCACCCAAATCTCATCTTGAATTGTAATCACCATGTGTCAAGGGAGGGAGCTAGTGGGAGGTGACTGAATCACGGGGGCCGTTTCCCCCATACTGTTCTCGCGATAGTGAGTTCTCACAAGGCCTGACGGTTTATAAATGCGGCACTTCCCCAACCCCTGCTGCTATGTAAGATGTGCCTTGCTTCCCCTTCGCCTTCCGCCATGATTTTAAGTTTCCAGAGGCCTCCCCAGCTGTGTGGAACTGTGAGTCAATTAAACCCCTTGTCCTTATAAATTACCCAGTCTCAGGTAGTTCCTTACAGCAGTGTGAAAATGGACTAATACAGAGGGGAAAGTCACATACAAAAGAATATTAGTATCTGAATCAAATGGGATCAGGTTCCTGAAATGTAACAAGGGATCATAGAAGTCAATGGGTAGTGTCTTCACAGTGCTTAGTAGAAATTATTTCCAATCTGCATTTCTATACCAGCCAAACTTTTGAAAAGGTGAGAGTAAAATAAAGAAACTTTCAGATATAAAAGGTACACAATGTTTACTTCTGGGAGATGTGCTCCAGCGTAACACAGGAGTAAACTTAAAAAGGGGAAGAAAACAAAGGGGTATCCAACACAGCAGAACAACAGAGAGAAGTCCCTAACTTACAGAAGGAGTGCAGCTGACCCAGAGACAGAGTCTACTCAGGAACGAGAGGACAAGAGGACTCAGGATCTCAGGGTGAGATCCCCAGGAGGAGATGAAGAAGAATACACTATGTCATATAACCTGGTAGTTGGGGAACGTATTGATAGTCATATGCCAAATTTGATAAAGCATTTGTGGAAAATTAAGTGTAGGTGTATATAAAACTATAAAATTCTAAAAATAATATATATTCTAAATTGA
Organism: Mandrillus leucophaeus; assembly: GCF_000951045.1. NCBI lineage: Eukaryota > Metazoa > Chordata > Mammalia > Primates > Cercopithecidae > Mandrillus > Mandrillus leucophaeus. The sequence goes on from NW_012109563.1 coordinate 165,987, forward strand.
ACAATAAAGGAAATAAAAATTATGCTGCACTGATGGATCCTTTAGTTATCACACAGATACTGAGTTCACTAAACTTTCAGAAGTAATTACATTAGCAAAACGGAGGAAAGAGAGTGAATGTAGACATTATGGGCCTAAATCTACATCTACCAGAACAGAAAGCTAAAAAATATTATCTATCATAATGGGATAAAGTGTAGTGTTTGGATATATAAAGGTAAACATAAGAAGAAACTGCCAAAATAAATAATTATGATCACTTCTTCAAGCAGGACTGAGGTATGCAGAAGGGATGAAAGAGACAGCTAAAAATATTTGATGTTTAGTTTTTTTCACTGTTATTTGATGTTTTCATCTCTGCAAGTATTGCTTTGATAAAATTTAAAACTCAAGGGAAAAAATCACTTACAAGGAAAGTCCAGGTTTATATTAGATTACACTCACCATCTATATTGTTTAATGCTTTTGCACCTAAAGCATCTTTTTTTTTCATTTAATAAACAAAAAATTACTCTTGGAGTAGCAGGTAAACTTGTTCTCACATTTGGTTCGCTCAGTACAGATTCCTCTAATGGAAAAGGTGAATGGAACATTGAAAGTAAGAATGACATAACGAATGCTGAATATATATACTCAAGACAGTATTTTAAAAGTTAATTTCTTATATTTAAGTATTATATTTGTATAAACCAGATTTTAGTTTTGAAGTTACTATAATCTTTGGAGAGTCTCTAAGAAGTTATACAATCTCCGCTGGAAACCATAAGGGACATTATTAATGAATTTTTATCAACTTAATTGGTTTTCTGCGGGGTGTTTCTATGGTTGGCTAACAAATGAAGTCTACCACAGTGGAAATATAGTTTATCCACAAAACCAACCCAGAAAAATATGTGGAATAGTTAACTTTTTTCCTAAATAAACAAACCCTAAATTCAGATAATAATTAAACTAAATTTTCAGAACTAAACCAACAAATTATTTCAAAGACAAACTCTCTAAACAGGAAATCATAAGGGGAGAATAACTGCATAACAAGGTACTTCTCTCAGACACGCATATTATACTCATATTTCCCACATCATTTTCAAACTTCTGCTCAAAGCTTTACTCAAAATGAGGAGAAAAGTATCTATTCACTGTCCCTGTGACAGTACCGTGAATCTTTTACAAACAGTGTTTGATGTGCCCACTATATTGGAAGATAACAAACTACAAATGTTCACATTTGTAGTACAAAACCTGTGTAGAACAGGTTAAAAAAAAACCACAGGTTTTGTGCAAAAACCTATATTCTATATAAAATGTTAAGGTATCTCTTCTGTTTCAGAAATTGTGATTAAAAAATGAATTTGGCTCACATGAGTAAGATGCTAACTTTACAGAGCAAATTTCTTTATTTTTCAATTTTTTAGTAGCTTTCTGAATTCCAAGAAAATAATTTTCTTAGGCTTAAGAAAAAATAAACATAACCTAAAAAACTGATGAACTAAGAATGATGGCTTCCAGCTTCATCCATGTCCCTGCAAAGGACATGAACTCATTCTTTTTTTATGGCTGCATAGTATTCCATGGTGTGTATGTGCCACATTTTCTTTATCCAGTCTATCACTGATGGGCATTTGGATTGGTTCCGAGTCTTGGCTATTGTAAATAGTGCTGCAAACAGAAAACCAAACACCACATGTTCTCACTCATAAGTGGGAGTTGAACAGTGAGAACACATGGACACAGGGAGGGGAACAACACACCCCAGGGCCTGTCGGGGGGTCAGGGGCAAGGGGAGGGAGATCATTAGGACAAATACCTGATGCATGCAAGGCTTAAAACCTAGATGACAGGTTGATAGGTACAGCAAACCACCATGGCACATGTATACCTATATAACAAACCTGCACGTTCTGCACATGTATCCCAGAACTTAAAGTAAAATTAAAAAGAAACAAAGATGAACTATGAACATTGTGTGTGTGTGTGTGTGTGTGACAATTTTTACATTTTTACAATTCCCCAATTATAAGAGAACCATCTGTAGTAGGGTGAATAATGGCCACCCAAAGACATTACACCCGAACTCCTGGAACCTATAAATGCTACCTTACAAAGAAAAAGCCTTTCTGCAGATTTGATAAAATGAAGGATCCTAAGATAGATAGATAACTGGATTATCCAACGGGCACTAAGTCCATTCACAAGTGTCCTTATAAGAAAGGAAAGTAGAGGGAGGTTTGATAGACAGAAGAGAAGGTAACATGACCACCATGCAGAGATTGCCATGATGTACCCACAAGCCAAGGAATGCCTGCAGCCTCCTAAACTGCAGGAGGCAAAGAATGGATTGTCTCCCTAGATCCTCCAGGAGCATGACCCTGCTGACACCTGGATTTCTGTCCCATGATGCTCATTGTGGCCTCCAGCCTCTAGCTCTATGAGAGAGTAAATTTCTGTTGTTTTAAGCCACTAATTTTGCCAGGAAGGAGCCTTCAGCAAACCAGTATGTCATTCTTTCAAATGTGTTTGAGTAGCTTTACAATTACTATGCTGAGCACATGAGACAAGTCTGACACCAGACAAATCACACGTTAAATGGAAAAACGTCACTTTCCCTGAAACTTATGAAATTCTGATTTGGGCACAGAGAAGAAACAAATGTCTAAGTCACTGACTTGGAGCTTTTTTCCAAAATGTTCCATTTAGAATGGAGTTTCTATAAACTTTCCAGATAAACTTAAAACATCCAAATACATGTTTTCTTCAGTGTTAAAAATTTAGATAATGCAAATAAGCAAAAAAGTAGGAAAACCAAAAGTTTATCCCCAGTTTTATTATCCAGAGATTACTTCTGTTCATATTTTAGTATATATGTCCAGCATTCTATTACGAATGTTGACATATAATTATTTTATTTTACATTATTGTATAAAAATGGATACTAATAACATGTTATAATCAACTTTTTATATACTTAATACATTATAAATATTTTCCATGCCAATATAATTTCTACAACAAAATTTTTAATGACTGCACATTTTTCATAGTATTGCTGAACAAAAATTGCATATTATCTTTTTCACACATTTAAACACTTAGACGGTTTTCCCATTTATTTCACTAATGAATCTTTGCTGATCTCCCAGGAGGCTTTTTTTTTTTATACTTTAAGTTCTAGGGTACATGTGTACAATGTGCAGGTTTGTTACATATGTATACATGTGCCATCTTGGTGTGCTGCACCCATTAATTCGTCATTTACATTAGGTATATCTCCTAATGCTATCCCTCCTTTCTCCCCCCACCCCACAATAGGACCCAGTGTGTGATGATCCCCTTCCTGTGTCCAAGTGATCTCATTGTTCAATTCCCACCTATGAGTGAGAACATGCGGTATTTGGTTTTCTGTTCTTGCGATAGTTTGCTGAGAATGATGGTGTCCAGCTGCATCCATGTCCCTACAAAGGACACGAACTCATCCTTTTTTATGGCTGCATAGTATTCTGTGTTGTATATGTGCCACATTTTCTTAATCCATTCTGTCACTGATGGACATTTGGGTTGATTCCAAGTCTTTGCTATTGTGAATAGTGCCGCAATAAGCATATGTGCGCATGTGTCTTTATAGCAGCATAACTTATAATCCCAGGAGTTTTTAAAATCAAGAAGTAGACTAATTTTGTTAGTAAGAAAATTATAATCTTTGCCATTTGCCCAAAAGTTAGGCTTTAATGTCAAATCTGACTCTCTAAAGTAAAAGGACAAGGATTTACAGCTATGGCCCTCACAGTATGGGGCACCTGGAAATAAGGATCTCCAGAGAATCCCTCCATGGGACAACAGCTCTACTGCACCCACCAATCTTAAGAGTGACCCCATAAACAAGTCTGTCATCCAACTCAACAAGCGTTAAGGGAGGGTCAATTCTATGTGGCAAACCAGAGAAATCAGGCAAAGTTACAATCTTCACTCCAAACACCTGTATCAGCTGAGAAGTTTTAATTCCTAGTATGAAAAGACTTTAGTCAACAAATAACAAAAGTGAGGTCACAGGGGATAAAGAGCTTTACCGAAGCCACCACGGCTGTCAGTGGAAAAACCAAAGTATAGAATTCAAAGTTCTAAGATTGGACCTGTGGCCAAGAAGTTTACATTAAAACCTCTAGGTACACTAGCAGTCGCATAAGGAGTCTGTATTTGAACATATATTTAAAGATCAACACTCAAACAATAGATGGAGGCCTCAGTTAACCCTGAAGCCATCTCCACTTTCTCCCCTGACTCCTCTGAGACTGGAAGAAGGAGGTTAGGAGAATGGGCACTGGACAGGGTGGAGAGGGAGGGGCAAGGCTGAAGGTGGCTTAAGTGCCTGCTGGGGACAGGGAGATTCCTCCAGTTTTCAAAAGCTTCCTTTTCCATTGATTCTGCTGGCTCCTTGGTCCTTAAGTATCAGAGGCAGATAGATGTCTGTATGCGAGTGAACAATCCTGACAATGTGCAATAAATTCTTGTGGATGTAGAAAGAAAGTAGAAAAGAAGGAGGAAGGGAGAGAGAGAAGGAGGAAAAAAGGGGAGAAAGGAAAAAAGGGAGGAAGGGAGGGAGGGGAAAAGGGAGGGAGGGAGGAAAGGAGGGATGGAAGAAGGAAGGGAGGGAGAGAGGAAAAAATTTTTACAAGTCTACAGAGGGTAAAAATTGCAGAAAAATAAAAGCTTGTCTCTGAAACAACAAAGGTTAGCTCATACAAACTTTAGCTTCCTGCATTTGAGGAGACAAGCAGAAGTGAATGTTTTGATTTGTTTACAGGAAAGTGTAAGAAAGTATAAAGAGAAAATAAATATCAATCACTCTGAATTTAGATTAAAATAATCAATGGAAACCACAGGCTTGAATCTAATCTCATATATATAATATATTCATATATTATATATACTTGTATTCTGTCTTGACATTGAAGTCAGAAACTTATCTTGCAAAAACAAAGTCTGTATAATTGGCATAATAGGATTCAATAAATGCCCAAAATCCAAGAAAGAGCTATAGAGACGCATGTGATGAGGATGGTCACACAATAAAATTTCATTTGCGTTAAGGAGTAAAAAATGGCCCTTTGTCTAAAATAAGAAAAAATGAGAAAACATGACTTTATTTCAAGTTAAATACGTAATTGATCAACGGAACCCAAAGATTTAGGTGTAGAAATCAGATACACGTGATGCTAATTTCAAATACACCTACATTCAAATCAAGAGTCCATATCATGAGATAAGTTGGATTACTGGAATTCACTTCTCAGACTGGCCATTTTACACAAGCACTCCATGGTAGTATTTGAGGGTTACCTGCAAAGCCTTCAGCTCAGAAACATCTCCTCCCCGTTCCATGAAACTGTAATCAATCTCTTCCTTCCTCAGAGCTAAGGGACTACTACTGTTATACCTGAATGCACGGAATCTCAAAAAAGGCAATATAAAAATTGTTATGGTTTACAGATCATTAACTCCTTCCTGGAAACTAGTTTGTTCGACAGTTACCCTCACAAATGGGAAGATATCAGTAGTGCCGTTAGGTGGGGCTTCACATCAAGCCAGGCCAAGTGCCTCACTCAGGAGGAGGCAAGATTTGGGTACATAGGGCCAAGCACATGGTGAGCACAGGCCTAGGTGAGGGGCTGGTGGGACACTAGGTAAAGGACAAAGGAACAAGCACTGCTGGATAGGCTACAGAATCAAGACATGGACGCCCTCAGCCTAAGATGGGAGGGAACAGAAATGAAGGGGAGCACAAAGAAATATCTCATTCTGGCTGGGTAGTGGCTCATGTCTATAATCTCAGCACTTTGGGAGGCCAAGACAGGTGGATCACTTGAGGTCAGGAGTGCAAGACCAGCCTGGACAACAAGGTGAAAACTCCTACTAAAAATACAAAAATTAGCCGGCCCTGGTGGCAGATGCCTCCAATTTAAGCTACTCAGGAGGCTGAGGCAGAAGAACCTGGGAGGTGGAAAGATTGCAGTGAGCTGAGATCACAGCAGTGCACTCCAGCCTGGCAAACAGAGACTCAAAAAAAAAAAAAAAAGAAGAGAGAGAGATAGAAAGAAAGAAGTAAAGAAAAGAAAGAAAAGAGAAGAAAAGGAAGGAAAAGAAAAGAAAAGGAAAGGAAAGGAAAGAAAAGAAGAAAAGAAAAGAGACCATGCTAAATCAGCCTGCTCACCACTGACATCCAAGGTTGCCTCGGGGGCCAAGAGAAGCCTCCCCCTGAAGCCAACCCTCAGGGCTGACCTCAGACACTGGCCCCACAAGCCAGATGAAAAGGATGTAGTGGAAAGACAGCCAGGGACTCTCCCAATCAAGGCAGACAGATTCAGTCCCAAACAGGAGACCCATGTCAACAACTGCTAATGATCCTGCTTTTCCTGTTCCTACACACACGCCTCCCCTTGGTATATCTCTTCTGGGTTACTTCCCTTTTGCAACTCAGAGAAATTCTCATGCTCAGAAATTAGCAGCAATCACAAACTTTATAAAACATTTTAAATAAAAGACATATGTTATGTGCTAAATCCCCAATTATGCATCAGTTTGTTTGTGACAACATTGCTGCTATTTTGCTTTAACAGTATAAGCACTGTGGAATGGGTATTGTACAGCATCCACACGGCCATATAGGAACTCAGTGGGCATTTTGCGTTGGTTATATATCTACACATATAATTTTTACAAGGCATATGACTTTTCATTGTAGATTGCCTTTTTCTTAAGAAAACTAAATGTGAGAATCTGTGTGGTATATCTGGGTAAAATTACAGGATATTTTTAGTATTTTCCTTATGCTTTCTGGTTTCTGTAAGAAAAGATAAAATTCCAATCCAATTAAACAAGGTAAATCCTCCAGCCTTGGACATTTGGAAGAAAGACAGCAGGATGGGTTGGTAGGCACGAAACTCAGAATTCACTAAGGAGTGTGTAACAACTCACCTGCCAAATCAACTAGCCCTTAAATTCTTTTTTAAATTTTTTATAATGTCCATGAGATCCTGATATTGACCTATGAAAGATGCAAAAGCAGAAGCCTGCAGAAAAGAAACAGCTTGCTCAAAATCAGATGACACAACTGGCTCACCTGTTTCGAGAGACACCTGTGGATAGACATGGAATCCACTCAGTGGCAGTGGAATCCGGTGGGGGGAGCACAGGCTGTGGAGTCAGAATGCTGCAGCTCAAATCCGGGCTCTGCTAGTTACTAACGAGGGACGCTGGGACACTGAGATGAACTTCTCTACGCCTCAACTAGTTCATCTGTGAAACGGGGCTACACCTGGCACTTACACCGTTGGGTTGCCATGAGGATGAAATGGCTCTATGCCATGAAAAGTACATAGATGACTGCTTAATGCATTAATCCACACGTGTTCTTTAGTGTCAGTTCTGTATTATTAAGACTTCTATTTTGATTTTTTATTACTATGGTCATTATTATTATCAGTATTTTGTGAAGGCTTTAAGAACTTCAGTGAATGGCGCTGCAAGTCTCAATGCAAAGGAGGGCAGCTCCCACTGGAGGATAAGGCGGCACACACGGTGCTGACATCTGATCCAGTAATTCCAGAGCCCAGTTCTTCCTTAGAAGCCAGCTTTCTGGACTGCGATAGCAAATCCACCAAATCCCATTTTCCATCCTACTCCCCACCTCCCAGGTTACGTGTCTGTTCATGTCACTTACATTGCTCTTGTCACATGACTCTGCAGCTCAGAACTTCAACCTCCAAACATGGTTCACCTTCATGTAAATTACATGGTATAACTGAAAGTGCAGGCTCCTGTTCCCCACCACTAAGCCGAGCGTCTGAGTCAAAATCTCTGGGAAGAAGGTACAGGAGTTTGCTTGCCAGGGGAGTCTGATACTCACATAAGTTTCAGAAGTACTTGTGATTTATTTATTTGGGCACTTGTCTTATTCCCTCTATTTGGTTATACATTGCATCCCCCACAATACCTATGTTTATTCCTTTTTCCACAATACCATGTACACAGTAGGTTTTCAATGACTATTAATTCAATAAATGTTTGCTAACAAGCTGAAGCCACCTAGGATTCCATCTTGCTAGATAGGAGGAGAAAGGTGTGACAAGCCAGGATTGCTGCAGCAAAATCACACACAGCGTCTGATACTCCAAACAGCTCCAACAAGAGTCCTAATGCACTGCAGTGGGTTGTACAGTTAAATAACTCTACTC
>NW_012109563.1:175275-176758 GCF_000951045.1 Mandrillus leucophaeus
CAAGAACAGAAAACCAAACACCGCATGTTCTCACTCATAGTTGAGAATCAAACAATTAGATCACTTGGACACAGGAAGGGGATCATCACACACCAGGTCGTATTGTGGGGAGGGGGGAGGGAGGAGGGATAGCATTAGGAGATATACCGAATGTAAATGACGAGTTAATGGGTGCAGCACATCAACATGGCACATGTATACATATGTAACAAATCTGCACGTTGTGCACATGTACCCTAGAACTTAACGTATAATAATAATAATAAAAAAAAGAAAGTGCACGTATCAAGAAGTGAGATAAAAACAGGTAAGTTAGTTTTGTGCAGTGTTTTCACTGTTCCAATAAAAACAAAATATGGCATGAACTAGAAAATGCAAAGTGGATAATTTATCTGTTCCCATCCTTACATTTGCATTTAAAGTAGGCACTGCACAATATAAATTTCATGCTTAGAATCTAAATGTTTAATTTTTCTTTACTTAGAACAGCATTAAATAGCGAATAATAATTTTAAAAACACCAGGACTATTCCAGACAAAGATTCATTTTTAAAAAGCTTTATGTTTTGGTACCTTCCGTGGTATGCTTCTTCTGCTTTTTCAAAAAGAAACACTGAATTTTCATTGACATTGGTCCCTATGAGTTGTGTAGCCAGTTTCCACACATATATACTCATCTCTGCCTACTCCTTGTCCCTGCTTTGTTATTCCTACAATTTATCCCTATTTATCACCACTATAAGATTATGTACTTGTTTTGTTTACTTTATTGTCTTCCAGTAGAATATAAAAGCACCACAGGAAACTATTCTATTCAAGGACGTATCACAAGGGCCTAAAACAGTTCCTGGCACATTTCAGAAGTCTAATGAATATTTGTGGAAGGTAATGAAGGTAATGTAATTTAAAAAAAAAAAAAACTACAAATATAAAAAAAATTGAAATCAAGATTCATAGACTAGGTCAGCTCACTTAGTGAGCTTAGTCCAAGTTGACCTTAAGGACCTGATATGGTTTATGAAACAAACCCAAGTCTGAAAGAAGTGGATAATAATACACGTACACAAGTATCTTTGCCTCAGTAAAAATTGCCAAAAACAGTTCTTTAAAAACTGGAGATCATTATGTTACATGAAATAAGCCAAGCACAGAAAGACAAACATTGCATGTTCTCATGTATTTGTGGGATCTAAAAATAAAAACAATTGAACTCATGAACATAGAGAGTAGAAAAATGGTTACCAGAGGCTGCGAAGGGTAGTGGGAGGCTGTGGGGGAAGGTGGGGATGGTTCATGGGTACAAAAAAACATAGTTAGAAAGGATGAATAAGACCTACTATTTGACAGCACAGCAGGATGACTATAGGCAATAATAACTTAATTGTACATTTTAAAATTAGTTAAAACAGTGTAATTGGATTGTCTGTAACAAAGGATAAACGCTTGAAGGGATGGATACCCCATTCTCCATGATCTTATTATC
>NW_012109563.1:179863-184173 GCF_000951045.1 Mandrillus leucophaeus
AAAAAAAAAAAAAAAGTGGCTGCAATAGAGGAGAACACACAAAGACCCAGCTGCCCGAAACATGAATAGCCTAGCAAGGCACTCCCGTCAGCACCCACGGAGAATACAGATCAGTGGAAAGTGGAAAATCTGAGATGAGCTAGGGTCTCAGTGGCGCTCGCCATAACCCATTTTCAACTCCCCTTTCCTTTGCTTCCTCCTACCTCTTTCCCTCCCCAAACCGAAAGTTATAAGAGCTATTAGGAAAAAAGAGCAACTACTGTGTGAAGGCCGAGGGTCCCGTGAGCTGGCCCTGCAGCTGGGCCTGGGCTACATTGTGTTCATTATCCCAGGAGGCATGAGCCCGAGAGAGCGTTCCTTCTGCAGCTGGCATCTTGTGAGCTAAGTTACTTGCAAGAATCAGAGAGGAAACACTGGACTTTGTTCTTGAAGATGATCAGAAAAAATTGGGGAAGATCTAAAAGGATTTTAAACCAAAATTTCAAGGTTCAAACAGGTAATTTTTTTTAACAAAACTCAGAACACAAAAGTGACACTGTCCTTGAGAATTAAAGAATAAAACACCAGTACATTTCCAGTTAAAACTTAAGTGTATTCTGTTGATAGTATACAATTTGGAGAATTACACGTTGCAGGTTTTCTTCCTTCAGATAGAACAATAATGCTAGAAAAGCCCTCAAGAGGTGCTGGCCCAGATTCCTGACTCCAGGGTTATGATTATCTATGCCTGGAATCACCTCTTCAAGGTTTCTAGGGATGGAGAGTCCATAAATTTTTTATAGTCGAGTGGAATGTGTTTTTCTCCTTGAATGCAGAAGTTCTTCCTGGTGTCCAAATGAAATCATTGCCTATTTCCTTTGTCTAGCTAGCCACACATACCGAGGCCAGCACAAGCAACCCTTGCCCTCTTTGGCACACTCTTCTGAATTCCTACTATTTTTTTTTCAACGTCCTTTTAAAAGTAAAATAAATGAGCACAACCTAAGGCAGTACACAGAAAAAATTAGTCCATGAGACATGAACCCTATAATCCTTTTCAGAAAAATGATGGTTTTTATTCTAGCAAATATTTTTCTCTCACAAACACACACACATTTATTTAATATATAAATTAGATTGTCAGATTGCTAGGTATTTTTATTTTAAAACTGTGTAGTTTTTGCTCTTCCCATTTTAAATGTACTTTATAGGCTTTACTACACTGAATTCTCCTCCACATACTTGTCCCTACTGATTTCATCTTGCTTTGAGGCACCATCTTCTCTCATAGGAACAGAAATCAAAATAGCATTAATAAATCTTCTGAAGAATGTATAACGAATTTGATCTCAGATCACTTTCAAATTTAATGAGTACTTTTATAATTCCCTTCTATCACCAATTCACCAAAAGCATTAAATGCAATGGACCTAATGCCAGTTCTGTTGATTCACTCTCTCCTGTTAAGGCAGAGCCACTGACAATAGCTCTTGGGAAGTTGGAAAGGCACCTTATCAGAATTACCATTTAAGATCACTTCAAAATGAGTCACATAGCTCACTTCCCTTATCCCACCGATGATTCCACCCCCCATCGTAATTAGAATGAAACCTAAACTCACCATGACCACAAGACTCTTTCGCCACCCAGCGCCACCACTCATCATGACTTTCTCAATTTCTCAGGTATACTGGCCCATTCCCTGCTGTTCCCAAATATACCAAGCCCACCCACCTCATAGAATTAGTATGCCCTATTCTTTTGCCTGAAAGATTCTCCTGCAAGTTCTTCACAGATTGGATCTCTCGCTAATCATGCTTGTTTACCTCGATTTTCTCCTCCCATGCCCCCCAGCTAGCAGTTAAATCCCACAAAGATGCTGGTGGGTTTTGCCCACACTGTGACTCTGTGCCGGTCAGACAGTGAGCACCCAATGAATATGTGTGGAATGAATGAATGTGGGTGAGGTTTTGTGCATACCACCATCACCCAAGATTGCTGTAGACGCCAACCTGACCACAGCTATGCAAGAACTGATTCCTTAACACTAAGTAATAAGGAAAAGAACTGTATCTCGAAAGCAATAAGGAAAGCAACAAGGAAAGGAGTGTATCTATAAAGTTATGAAAGAAATCCATATATAAATGCATTTTCCTTGTCCCTTATTTTATTTCCACTACTCAAAAGAAATTTCTGATGATAAAACATATTCTTTGTGATCTCTAAATTGATTACTATATTCATCAACTCAAGCAAAAGAGAATATTATGTGAGAAAAAATCCAAAGCTTACCAAAATTATATTCTAGTTTTGTTTCCATGTTGGCATTAAAGTTTGCATAAATGAAAAATGCTTTTTCTGGATTCTGAGCCATGAATATTAGTATAAATTTTGAGAACTGAAGCAAAGCAAAAATGCAACATTATCCCTAAAGGATTTGGAGAGTATAACTGTTAGAAAACTTGATTTTTTGTGTTTTTTTTTCCCATTCTTTAAGATATGTTTTATTCAGATTGAAAGAACAAAGGGAAGAATTATCATTAAGAACAAAACTTTTCTTGTGAACTCCAAAGTTCCACAGAGCTACAGAAATCACAGAGAGAATACAATTTTATTCACATATACTAAAACCCAGGTCTTTAACGGGTGTCCAAAAGTGGTAGTGTTATGTCATTAAGAAAAATAAAACAGGATATGAATTCAGTCTACCATCATTCGTGAGTTTATTTTGTTGGTCATTTTATGTTTTCATTCTTAAAAATGATTACCATTGTGAAACACAAGTCTCAAGCCCACACATCCTTGAGGCTCTCTCACCAAGAGAACCCATGCTGGCCACGTGCCCCATACCTTGCAGCCACTGTGAGTCCTTGTCTTCATCAGCGGTGTGGTCGTGCACAGCTCAATGGCCTCTGGTTCATGGAAGATGACCGCTGGGAGAGGTTCCTTTTTCAGTGTTAGGACATTCAATTTAGACTTCAGCATGGTCTGAAAGTGCTGAAAAGAAGACAAATAAGCCACATGTAGTTTAATCACTTAGACTTATATGTCCTGCAATTGTACATTAAACCCAATAGCAACTTGTTTGTTTTATTGACTCCGTTCTACTACAGGAAGCAAAGAGATACTTAGTAAAACAGAGGAGGGGGAACTGTGTCTTCTCAGGACCTCAGGACGTCATTCAAATGAAACTGTGGAGACAGTCAATTCCTAAGCAGAGTCCACAGAAACTTGACTTAGTGGTAAAGTCACCTCACCCAGGACATTATGTTCTGAGAAGCTCTTCCAAGGTACTGTATACAGATGAAATTGTGGCAATGGAATCCATGTAGCTTCAGCTACACAAGATGTTTGGAAGCAGATGTTACAGGGGTTATTTTGGGAAAAGTCAAGACATTGTGGAAGGATAACAGATGAAAAAGTATACAAGACTTCTGTTCTCTGCCTTCCCAAGCTCATTCATGCTGTAGAATGTTAGGAAATTCACTACTTTACACTAGACCATTTTTATCTGCTGTCTCAGGCCAGGACCCTAGGTAAATATTCATTTCATATGCAACTTCTGTTGGCTCTTGTTGTGAAAGGCGCTCAGAATCCAACCAGATTCAATTACTGCTATCCATACCACCCAGTCTAAGACCACCTTTTCTTGGTCTATGATAATGACATCCAAACTGTTCCCATCACTTCCCACTTTGTCCCTATACAGAGATTTGCCATACGGTCACCAGAGAGATCTTTCTAAAACCTAACTGTGCCATGCCACCTCTGCTCAAACCCTCCTATGTCTTCCCATCTTCTCATGGAAAAATTCCAAGTTCTTACCTTGGCCTTTGAGATCACACATGATTCAGGGACCTACTGCCTCTCTGATTTCATCCCCCATCCCCATCCTCTCAAGTAGGGGTCCAGGCACAGTGTCCTCCTTACTATTCTGAGAATAAACCAAAGACACCTGTGCCTTAGGACCCCTGATCATGTTGCTTCTGTCCTAGGTATCTGCAAGTCTTGCTTCCTCGCCTCCTTGAGGTCTGTGATCAAATGTCACCTCATGAGACAGCCCTTCCTCATCAAAATATAAAGCAGTCAGCATACATATACGCACACAAACACAGACACATGCCTGGCTCCATGTGCCTGCAGCCTGTGCTTAGTAGGACCTCACACTCAGAAGGACTCCATGTTTGATTGAATGCCTTTGGCTTAATGTCTCCATCTTGAAAGTGGGAGGCCAAGGAAAGGGGATGACGTGAGGTTAGGAGTTCAAGACCAGTCTGGACAACATGGTGAAACCCCGTCTCTACTAAAAATACAAAAAGTAGCCGGGCGTG
>NW_012109563.1:188953-235381 GCF_000951045.1 Mandrillus leucophaeus
CAGTTCTTTAAAAACTGGAGATCATTATGTTACATGAAATAAGCCAAGCACAGAAAGACAAACATTGCATGTTCTCATGTATTTGTGGGATCTAAAAATAAAAACAATTGAACTCATGAACATAGAGAGTAGAAAAATGGTTACCAGAGGCTGCGAAGGGTAGTGGGAGGCTGTGGGGGAAGGTGGGGATGGTTCATGGGTACAAAAAAACATAGTTAGAAAGGATGAATAAGACCTACTATTTGACAGCACAGCAGGATGACTATAGGCAATAATAACTTAATTGTACATTTTAAAATTAGTTAAAACAGTGTAATTGGATTGTCTGTAACAAAGGATAAACGCTTGAAGGGATGGATACCCCATTCTCCATGATGTTATTATCGTGCATCACATGCCTGAATCACAACAGCTCATCTCATATAAAGGCAGTAGAAATTTTGGAATTTGTGGCAGGACAAAGTGTCTTTTTCACAAGTCCACTAGGACTCCATCTGGCCTCTCTGGTGGTCCATTTAAAGCATTGACTTGGCTAGGCTACCATGCCCAGTTATTCAAACACCAATTTACCTATGTGTTGCTGTAAAGGTATTTTGTAGATGTGATTAAAGTCCATAATCAGTTGATTTGAAGTAAGGGAGAGTACCCGAGATAATTAGGGTAAATCTGATTCAATCGGTTCAAAGACCTTAAGAGGCAGCCCAGACTTCTCTGAAGAAGAAGATATTCCTCCTGTGGATGCCAGTTTCAGCCCACGGTTCCAGCCCACCCTTTCTGACAGTCTCCCTTGCAGTTTTGGACTTTTCTTGCCAGCCCCCACAACTGCATATGCCAATTCCTTGAATAAACCTCTAAATATACATGTCCTACTAGTTCTGTCTCTCTGGCTGAACCCCAATTGTTACAGCCACCCTGTAGAATAAAAAGTTGCCAGCTCTGAGGGCAACTTTTTTTTTAATGGAAAAGACACTTGCCCTTAAGTTTTCCAGAGTGTTTGATTTGCATTAAAAAAAAAGAAAAGTAAGGACAAGTCTACGTATTAATCTGGAAGTTTCTGTCCTTGCTCCTAATTGATTCCAGCCTAATGCAGAATGTAGGGTTTGGAGTCGCCAAGAGGGGACAGTGGTCTGGAAAGAGCCACATAGATCGCTGAGAGTGAGACCTGAAGGTGGCTTGCCAAGTTGGTTGGGAAAGACATTGGGACCAACAGAGGAGGAGGATAAAGGAAGAGGGAAGCTCCGAAGGTGAGGGTTGAGTAAATGGGGGTATCTCCCCTGTCTGCCATTTTCCTCAGGCTCTACGAGACATTCATAAAAGCACAGATCATCAGTCCAACTTCTGCCACACAGCAATTTTCTGAAGAGGGCACTAGAAGTGGCCCTGCTTTCAGGAATGTGAGACAACCACACTGCCTGGAAGTTCCCAGATGGTCTTCCCATCCCTGTTGTAAACCAAATACTGCAACCATTGATTCAGTCACTAAGCAAACAGAGACTGAAAGGTGTGGACCAGCACACATGCCCCTGTGATTGCTTGGCTGGGGAGCCAAGTGAAATAAATACACAGATAAACAGAAAAAAAAAAAAAAAGCTAAACTGGAGAAGGAAGATAACAGAGTTCAAATTCCAACTTCAACACAACGTTGTGCAACCTCAGCTACCTAACTCTTCTGAGCTTGTCTTCTCCAGCCAGGCAGGCATGTGCCACACATTTGGCTGCTGATTCATTCCACCTTCCCTGAACACCTATATGCAGCCAAATACTGTGGTAGGCACAGCTGGAACAGAAATAAAACATTAGTCTCTGCTCGAAAGGGTTTCTCGCGGTTGATGGAGACTGTTAAGTCAAATGACAACTGCAAATCTGTGTGAGAAGCTCTTCAGCAAAGCTAAAGACAGACCAAGAAAATATTTGAGGTGAAATAGAGAAAATGATTCCTTTAAAAGGAATACTTTTAATGGCTTCGTCTTCTTTGCCCACTCTCAAAAGATGAAGGTTAAAGAGGGAAATAAAATGTGGATTGCCTGATGAATTATTGACTCTATAAGAATACATCTTCCTACGGCAAAATTAACATTTTATGTAACTCTGAGTGGCTCTGGTACATTTTCGGTGGTTAAAAGCGTGAGAGTCATAGCTGCTTCTGCTTTGGAACACTCTTCTGTCCCCTTCCTTGGGAAAGCTTCTCCACTACTGCATGCTGCCTTGTTGAATGAGGCTGTCAGTCACAGTTCCTTGCCCCCAACACTGAATAATGTCCTTGCCCCCTTTACACAAAGAATATGCAACATGACACAGGCTGACCATCTGAGTGCCTCATGCCCCTGCCCAAAAGCATTGGTTCAGAGGAAATTCAAGACTGGCTGAACAGAATGTCCTGGAGATGGGCATACAGGGTTGTGGACTGGAGTGATGTGAGCCCAGAGCTGCTGCTGGCCTCCTTCCCAATCGAAGTCAGCCTGAGAGTGAGACCACACCGAGACAAGGAAAGACAGAGATAAACAGAGAAACTTCCTGAGAAATGGAAAGACAGCCTTCACATCATTGAAGCCCTGGATCCAGCTGGGTCTAACTCAGATTCAGCCAGGGACTCACCTAGAATCTGAACCAATGCATTGCATTTTATGTTTAAACAAGCTTGCATTGGGTGTCTGATCCTTGCAACTAAGAGAATCTTGCAATACAAATACATGGTAATGAAAAATCTCCTGTGAAAATAAAAAGAAGCCATTAACAAAAATTTTAAAAAGACGTTATCAATTTTAAAACTGCAGAAATGCATGGTAAATTATCTCATTTTTAAAAAGTGAATCTTGTACTTATTTGAATAGACTAAACCTTAATGATAAAGTACCAAGTAATAATCTGAAGTAGGTATTATGGTCCCCAGGTTATCCATATCTAAGACAAAGTCCTCTGAGGTACTGCCAAATGAAATGAGTTCCAACTCTCAAGAAACAGCCAAATAGTGTACCCGCAGTGGCAGCCCACTTAGGTGGCACGTGCTCTTACTGGATAACAGAGTCCTATATGCCATATCCAGTTCCATGGCCTTGTACTTCCTGGTCCTGTTTCCTCATCTGCCAAGTTTAAAATGCTATATTAGCCATATCAAAAACAATATCACTTGTACTTTGCATGGACAGGCAAGTGCGATACAGACAATGCACCTAAAAATAGCATAAAGAAATAGCACTATAAAAAGGCAACAGAAGAAGAATCTAATAGAGGAGCTTGGAAGAGCTACTGCTCCCAAACCAAAGGTGCACAGAGTTCCATAAAGAAAATGTGTTATTCATTTTTAAAGAACAGAAGTGAATAGTGTTGTAGAAAACTAGGGCGCTGCCCTGGACAAATTAAACAAAGCTTGGCTTTCTGCATTGGGTGTTTTATGTGTGATCCCAAAATAGAGCCTCTAAATCAAGCCCCATTATGCAGATGGGGTAATCGCCATGCCCTGTATAATTTTACAGTTGGCGCTGCTTCCTACCCCTATTCAGACATTAATCTCTGACAGTTTAGCAAGTGGCAATTTACATATTTTACCAATTCAAATTGGTTGTATTTCACCTCTGTATTGATTTTGTATCCAAAATATAAAGCATCTTTGGAAGGCAAACCCTGCTTAATGTTTTTATAAGATAACTGGAACACTATTCATACTTAAAAGAGAGGGAAGGCATTAAGATTTTAATCTTCCGTTCATCCTCACATGTTGAAGACAGACTATACTGGTCAGTTTTAACTTGCAAATTACTGACTTAGTAATGCCCTAATCAGGCTTCAAAAATACGGTAAATGTTCATCTTAATAGAACCACAAGGAACAATTGGGTGAATCAGACTAATGGAAAACTTCAGTCCACATAAATGTAAATTTGTACAAGTGCACAGAAAACACTACGGCTTTGACATTCTATTTATAATCACGCTTCATTTTATTACTTTGGGGATTCCTAAGGATTAACGGAACTCACTTGTGGTTTTCTTACGTTCTATACCACTTATTTTAAATAAGGTATATTCAGGCCCCAACTATGAGAAAAGAAACCATAGCGACACTTTTTTCTGACCTTTAATAAGACACCTTGCTTATTATTCTTCTTAATGAAAATTCTTAGATTTCTGCTTTTAAGTATTTATTCTACCATTTTTCACAGAAATAAATGACATAAAAGCAAGAGAAAATTCTGTTCAATAAACAATTTCATATTTAACAACTAATTTGTCTATAATTAAAAGTAATTATATGAAAGAAGAAAAATTTCACTTAAAATGAACTTTTATTTAAACTTTTAAAAACTATTTTTCTCTTACATATGAGTTCAACTTATAACCTATAAACATTTTTAAAGCTAAGAGTTTGTCTATTTTTTCCTTTGATCCTTTTTTAATGCAAAACAGGTTGAATAATCTCCAAAATCTAGCAGGCATATACAAAGTTAAACCTTTTTCTTCAAGAATTAACCTTCTTATGAAGTTTACGTCGATCTGGTATTTCAAGAAAAGAAAAACCTACACCAATTTAGCATTTATCTTCTTGTTACAATTTAGCCTAGTCACTGTCTTATTCAGAATAGTTTCAGTTTAATTTTAAAGGCCTACATCCCAAACGCTCATAAATTTAAAAGGCTCTCTATATCTATTAAAGAAATGGCTATTATTAAGCTAACTGAAAATACTCATATTCACACAGCCATATTTATTCATGCAGCTTTGATCATGGAAGCATTTTTTTTTTTTAACATCACAGATTCTCTCAAGTGATTATGTGGGAGAGGCACCAAAATAACTCCATGCCCAGGGAGTATGCAAAAGCCCCCAAGGCTTGTGAAGGGCTCACTTACTCAGTGGGGAGAGAGAAGGGGGGAGAGATTGTGTGTGCACGTGCGCACGCGCGTGTGTGGACTCACTAATTCACTGATTTTCTTTGTCACTGACTTGAAATACACACACACACACACACACACAAATGTGTTATGTTCCTAGTTAAGTAATTTCTGTCATCTTCTAAACCATTTTTCTATATGTAAACAGTTATTTTTCCAACTGTGAACAGTTAAACAATTCATTGTTAAACACGGGTTACAAGCTGCCTCTAGGTAAGTTTTATTTAATTCACAGACTGCTTTGTTGTTAACATTTGAAGTGGTATTCAAAAATGGAAATATATACATAGTTGAAATCTATATTTCCACGTCTTTTGAAAAATCAGAAGTTCTGCAAAAGGAAAATTCCTTCACAGTAACAATTAGCTCAAGCTGACAGTTGCAACTGCCGTATTGACCTAGGGGCTTTCCTCTGCATTGGACGGTGGTCTCTGCCTGCCCTCCTGCCAACTTTCTCGTTTATACTAAACACCATTTGCTATTTTTATAGTCATTGTATGCCTTACCAAATTCACTCCTATACATTAATTGCTTGATCTTTTTAGGCATTTGAATTTGCAACCCCTGATGTAAAATGCCAAACGCTAGGAGTACAGAACAAAAATCTCACCTACTCATGAAAAAAAAAAAAATTCAAGTATAGCTGAATTGACTCTTACCTATATTTCAATTATGAAAATTGAACTACGAGGGTGTGAGTCAGTGAAGGATAGAGAGAATAATACTATAAACAGGTCCACATGCCTGTCCGTCATTGCACTCAATGAGTATGGGACATGATCAAGTACTTAGAAATCTGCTCTTCTCTGAGTTATTCCCACATGCCTCTGGTGGTGTGAGTATCTTGTTGCACTGAATACAATTAAAATGCTAACAATCAATATTGTTTACTTCCACTTTTAATCAGGATGAATTAACATGAACACGGATGACCCTCCTACTTAAAACAACCAAAAGTTATGAAACAACAGTATGCGACACTGGGTATGAAGCAGTGAAGGAGAGTGGCCCCTGAGAGATGCGGAACAAATGAGGTAAGCTGTACAACTGTCCAGCTTCCTGCCTTGAAACAGTTTGCAGGCTGCAGAGCAGGGAGGAGAAACACAAGCAGGGCGCAGCCGAATCCCTGAGCTCAGCAGACAGAGATGAAAGCCTGGAGAGACAAATAAGAGAAGAGAACTTCACAGAGAGAGAATTCTGTAAATCTTCAGAGGGTCTCCTTAAATATTCAGCTGACTACTGATCAGCATATGCATGAAAGGAAACTCACGGCTGGACAAGATCCACTGGAAAGAATAAGAGATTAGAGTGCTGCTGCTCACACAGGGCCAATTCCATTGCCTGCTCACATCAGCCAGACCGAAAAAACTCGAGTCACAGAGCAATGGGTAGAGAAATCAAGAAGTTGTAGTCTCAGTAGTAGGGAAATTAGCACTAGAGTACATGTTGCTCTGGTCTCACTTACAAATCTTAAAAGGAAGATTCAAAGGATCAAATTGCTTCCAAGTAATTTAACAGGATCTAACAATAACAAAAAGTTGAAGAATATAGGAATACAGAAATATCCAGTACCCAATAAGGTAAAATTGGAATGACCTAACATCCAATCAAAAATCACCAGACAAGGCCCGGCATGGTGGCTCATGCCTGTAATCCCAACACTCTGGAAGGCTGAGACTGGCAGATCGCTTGAGCTCAGGAGTTCAAGACCAGCCTGGGCAAGATGGTGAAACCCCATCTTTACTAAAATTACAAAAAATTAGCCATAGTTACAGCTACTTGGGAGGCTGATGTGGCAGGATCACTTGAGCCCAGGAGTTCGAGGCTGCAGTGAGCTATAATCAAGCCACTGCACTCCAGCCTGGCTGACAGAGCGAGACCCAGTCTCAAAAAAAAAAAAAAAAAAAAAAAAAATCATCAGACATGAGACATGCAAAAAGGCAAGAAAATAAAATCCAAGAGGGTTAATAAACCAGTTAATCAAAGCCTACCCAGAATTGACAACGATGTTACAATAAACAGGCAATGACCTTAAAACTATATTCAATATTTCACTGATGGTTTTAACCGGTGCAATAAGGCAATAAAAAGAAATAATAAGAATCCATATTGGAAAGGAAGAAGTAAAATTGTCTTTATTCATGGAAAATTTGATTATCTTTGTAGACAATCCAACAATTCTTTTAGATAACCTAAAAAAAAAAAACTACTAGAATGGATGAGTTTAGCACAGTTGAAGGAAACAAAATCAATAAACAAAATTCTATTGTTTTTCTACTGTCGGGTAATGAAAAATTAGCAATGACAGCAGATGTCCTTATAAAAGACTTGTACACAAATGCTCACGGTAGCTATATTTTTAACAGCAGAAAATTAGAAACAACCTAAATGTTTCTCATCAAACGAATGGACAAACTGTGGTATATCCACACAATGGAAAGCTCCTCAACAAAGTGAAAAGGAAGAAACTACAGAGGCACTCTACAACATAAATTATCAAATGATTATCCTGGGAGCGCAAACAAAAAAAAGAGAACATACTGTATGATTCCATTGATACAGCATTCTAGGAAATAGAAATCAGTGGATAGTGACTGAGAGAAGATCAGTGGTTGCCTGGGGATAGTGAGGAATGCAGGGAGGAGAGTGAGGTACATGAAGAAAGCTTTGCGGCGATGGTCTCATGCAGGTTTACAAATATCCAAACCTACCAACTTGTGTACTTTACATATGCATGGTTTGTTACATGTCAAGTATACCTCATTGAAATCATTTTTCAGAGACAAAATAGTTGCAAGTAATATGGCCCTTTTATTCAGTCAAACAGCTTCATCTGATTGCTCAATGCTAGAGGGAAAATTTTCTGAGTGGAACACACTAAGAAATAAATTCTGACCTCTAACATGGTGCCTTCCTAAGAGATTTTCAAGGAAAAGTTTGACTCTACATGATTCTAATCTCTATGCTGACTTTGAAACTTAACTGTTGCATTGATATTACTCCCTATAAAATTAATAGTCAATGTCCTTCTCCTTGGATAAATGGCTAATTCTAGGATTGGGGCAAGAAAAGCAAAAGATGATCCTAGGGCATCTTGTTGAGCTAGAAAGGAAGACAGTGCTCATAAAATGATGAGGACTTGTCAGATGAACGCTGGGAATAACCTGAGGAGCTCTCAACTTGGCCAACATTAGACAGTTTCGGTAACAATAAATAATGGTTGTAATGGATTATAACCCTAGAGTAAAAAAAAGTCAATCAACAATACTGAAAAGAAAAGAAAAGAAATGAAAAGAAAAAAAAAGAAGGGAAAGGGAAAGGGAAGGGGAAGGGGAAGGGGAAGGGGAAAGGAAGGGAGTGGAGGGGAGGGGAGGGAAGGGAAAGGGAAAAGGAAAGGGAAGGGAAAGAAGGGAAAGGAAAGGAAGAGAGAGAAGGAAGGAAGGAAGGAAGGAAGGAAGGAAGGGAGGGGGGAGGGAGGAGAGGAAGAGAAGAAAGGAAGAAATGAAAGAAGGGAGGAAGGAAGAAACGCATACTTATAGTAAAGTTACACTTTTATAAACATAGAAGAAATTATTAAAATCTAAAGTTACCATATTGCAAACACTATAGCAATGTTTCAGGCATGAATCACTGTTTAATGCTAAAATTAGTGGGCTAAATATGATGAGAATGAAGATATTTATATTGTCTCAAAGAATCTTTCCAGAAGATACTTATTTTACAAAAAGAACTTTACTTTGGCAAAACCTGGCAGACATCACCTTGACTGAGTGACCAAAATAACCATCCTAACAATGAGAAATATTGACATAATTTGTCTCTAGATATAATATACTGAGAAGGTTACAACGCCACTTCTGTGGTAGTCCTGCCAAAAATGCATAACCTGAATGTGATCATTAGAAAATACAGACAAACCCAAACTGAGAGATATGTCAAGAATAACAGGCCAGAACTCTTCAAAAATGTTACAGTTATAAAAGGCAGAGAATGACAGTAGAACTGACCAGATTAAAGAATACTAAAGAGATATGACTACTAAACTCAATATGTGATCTTAAATTGACATATACCTCACAAAAAGGCATTAGCGGAACAACTGACAAAATTTGAATCAGGTCCTAAAATTACAAAATAGTATTTTACCAATATTGCTTTCCTGGTTTTTATTATACTATGACTATACAACATTTTTTTATTTGGGGACGCTTGAAAATTCTTTATACTATTTTGTCACTATTGAAATCTAACATTAGTTTAAAATGAAAAGTTTTAAAAATGGAAAGTAGTCTTTGAATTTTTGAATTTTTATTTTAATTATTGTTAAACACCACTTGTACATTTTCAATTAATACTTTTTAAAACTAACTTTAGCTTTAACTTGTGTTCATATTTTAGCATCATACAGCTACTATTCCATTGTAGACTAAGTTATACTCTAGTATCCAACAAGAAGTCTGTTAAAATTCTTATTTTTGTTCCTTGTAATACGTCTTTTGTTTCTGACTGCTTTTAAGATTTTCTATTTATTTTTAGTTTTCAACTGTTTGAATATAACGAAGCTAGTTATATAACTTGTTTCAATATTTATCATGTTTATTGTTATCCGAGCTTCTTGAATCTGTAGATCTGTGGTTTGACATCTTCCATTATTTTTGGAAAAAATTCAGTCTTTATGTCTTCAATATTTCTTACATCCCATTCTCTCTCTCTTCTCCTTCTGGCATTTCAATTACATATATTTTAGACCATTTTATAGTATCCTACAAATCTTGTATGTTCTGTTCTAATTTTATACACTCTTTTTTCTTTCTGGATTTCAGTTTGGGTAATTTCTCTTGACCTATATTCAAGTTCACTTATTTTTCCTTTGGCTGTGTTGAATCTACTAAAAAGCTCATTAAAGGCCTTCTTCATCCCTTTTACTTTGTTGTCATTGTTTCTGCTATTGCTACTGTTTTCCCCAGTAGTTACATCTGACTGTTTCTTATATGGTTTTTATCAATTTGCTGAAATTCCCTATGTGTTCATGCATGCGTTCCACTTTTTTCCATAGTTGTTTGATATATTAAATATTAATCATCATTATTTTAAATTTCATATCTGAGTCTACTTGGAGTCTGGTTCTTTCAATAGCTTTTTCTCTTCACAATAACTTTTTCCTTGTTTCTATGTGTGTGTCTCATATTTTGGTTGAATGTTGAACATCATGTCCAATATAGTCTAAGGTAAATAGCATTTTTACATTACATTCTTCTGCCCAAGTTAATTATTGTGGGGTTTCAAGTCGACCTAGTCTAGAACTGGGTTGAGTTTGGGTTTTATTGCTCTACCATAGGCTTCCATTTCTCTAGCATTAGCGTGTCCTTAAGGTGGAGTCTGGTTTGCTTAAAAGTAATCATTCATTATTGCCTCAATATTCCTATGCTACTCTCAGCTTTCTTTGTACACCTGAGACTAGGAGAAGGTCCCTCTCCTCACTCTTGCCTTGTCTCCAAAGTCTGACTGCAATTGTTTCATACTAGTCTGTGAGTTAGTATAAACTCTCCTTGGGCATCCAGCTCCCAGTGGTTCTACACTTTCATGCTAGCCCACAATTGACTTTTAAAAAACGCAGTAATTTTAGCTGGATTTTTCTTACCCCTTTGTATTGCAGTCCATAGTCTTCCTGTGATTTGCCATGAGTGAGTCAGAATTCATTTGCAGTGTCTTTTGGGAGCCCCTGTTTTCCATATATCAGTCTAGTTGGATGTACTATATGATCCCAGATCATAGTACATGATTTGATGAGTTTAAGAGAAGTCATGATTGTGTAAATTATCTACATTTTTCTTTTTTAAGTTTTTAAACAGGCTCAGAAGGTATGGATTTTTCTTATTGGTAAAATGAAAGCAATGCTTTCTCTAGCTTTCTACATCCTAGGCAGAAACTACTAGTCAAATTCATATTTTTAATCAGTTAAAAATTAATACATTGAGGAATGCTATATGTTTGGCAGATACAAATAAAATGTTCTGAAATAGGCATTAGCATTACTTATCATTTCCAAAGGTCCTAAGGTCCTTTCTCTCAAATGCTGTCTCTTTCCAACTCAGGTAGTTATGTTTTCATGAATACTGACTATCTGGTTGTGGTCAGCTTCCTATCTGCCTTCTCAGACATCTCCTCTTACAGATATATTAACCCTATCCTCCCTGAAAAATAAATGTGGAAACATGAACCCTGCAACTCCCTGTAGAAAAAACTACCCAGAATTGCAGAATATTAAGAACAGAAGCAATGTCCCAGATGACTTAGACCAACTCCCTTAATTCACAGATGAAGAAACTAAAGTCCAGAGAAGAGAAGCAATGAGTCCAAGGTCATCCAGAGCCACAGGCTTCAAAGAAAACTAGACTTACAACCCCAGACATCTGGTGACTGGCTCAGTTCTGGAGACAGCATGCCATCCCAGATCACTTCCGCACCCCTGTTGAGAGCTGACAAGGTAGCTGCTGCATCATCCCTTAGAACTATGAAACGGAAACCTTTATAATCAGAAAATCCTAGATTCAGTCATGCATCCAAACATTTGACTTTGGCCAAGTTGCATATACTTCCTGAGCCTTGGTTGCCAATAATATAAGGCCAATAATACCTTTCATGAAAAATGGTTATAAATGTGTGTGGTGTGCGTGTGTGTGTGTGTGTGTGTGTGTGTGTGTGGTGTGGGGGGGGGTGTGTGACAGAGAGAGATATGAGTGTGAAACACATCTTTCTCATCAACTATCTGTCACATTACAAGGATGTTGCTATTTACCTTCCAATAATACTCTAAAATAGCAGGGCAAATTCATTTTGAGGCATTTGAATGTCAGAGCCCAGATTCTCCAACATCTTGCAACATTTCCCCCAACAATGTATGTTAAGTACGTAGAAGAGTAACTGGCACATGCACACGTTTACAAAAATTGTTATTCTTTTCCCTCCTATTTTATGACATTTAAATATAGACAACCATTTAAAAATGTGTAAAAGCAAATATACAAAAGTGTTCACAGCAGCTATTATCAGGTTGTGGAATTGAGCATAATTTTTGTCTCTTTTCTCTTTTGCCCTCCTTTTGATAATTTTTATTTTCTACCAATTTAAAAAAACGTGTTTTCATTTTATGGAAAGTTTAATGTAAGTGATTTGTAATTAGATGGAAGATGAGGCACAGATCAAGTAGATGCCTCTTCATGACAGTCTTTGATGCACGCATGCATGGGAGGGCTCCAAGAAACACAAAGCAGCCTCTGAAAACCTGCCCAAACCAAGTGCAGAGGGAGAAACAGCCCTGAGTGCTTATCTTCCTCCGAAGTAATAAATGAGGACACAGAGCAGAGAATAAAAACAAAACAGAGTAAACATACTTTCAAAAGAATGAAAGAAGTCAGACAAAACAATGTAAGATTTAGAAACCAGACCAAATGTTATGAATTTAAGAATCCAGGGACTGTTTCTCATTTTGTCCCAAGGAACTTCATTCAGTCCCCAAGTATACCCCAAGGGCACCTTGAGTTGCAACTGTAAGTGCTCGGCTTGACAGTATCAGAGTGAATATCCTGCTCATCAGAACATAGCACGTACATGTTATAAACACACACATGTTTATGTCCATGCACATTTGGTTTTGCTTTCATTTCATTTTGCTAGACATAATTCCTCACAGGAGTATGTTTTGGTTGATGCAGGACTGAACATCATCTTGGCAGTTTGGGAAGAAAGGAAAAATAATTTTATTCCAGGGCTTCAAGTGGTCAGGAAGGTGACATGCCAGAGCTTTGGCAAGCCAGAGTTTACTTCAATAAGAGCTCAGTGGACAGCATTATGTCACAAAGTCATCTATCGAGGACAGAATTTATCTGTTCTACATGTTATCTTTAGGAAGGTTAAACAAAAAGAGTAAAATTAATCTTCCACATCTAGGGAGAGAGCAATTCTAATATTTTGTGGGCAATATCATCATATCTAGAAAGGCTCTTCTGAAACTCCCAACCTAGAACTAACCCCTCTCTCTGCTTTATGCCTGAACTGTACTTTGTGCAGTAATTCATACTTTCATAGCATCTGTAACACCTGAATACATTGTTTAGATGATGTTTCTTCTTTGTATCCTCAGTACCTACCAAATGTTTGGCACATAGTAGCTCCTAAATTTATATTTGATGAATAAATGAATGAATAGGTGAGTGACAAAAGTATTATTGGAATTTAAAAACAATGCCTTCAAACTAAACACATGCCTAAGCCATACTGATCCCATCTTGCCTCACTCCCTTCTGTTCCTTGACTATATACTACTACCGGTTACCATCAACTCCATAGCTTCCACCTGGAGACCGTCTTGCAATGAGCTCTGGTCTAAATCCAGAGTCAAATATCCATGCTCTTTTGCAGGATGTTGACAATCTTCAGCCATGAAGTTTAGCAGTGGCCACACTGGTTCCACTGAAATCACACAACTTTCCTCGGACAGAAACGGCTCTGTGCCTGCAGTATCATAGGTAGCTGCGCACAGGACTCATGGCCTAGGCTGGTCTCAGCAAATTACAACAGCAGAAAGTGCTCCTTCCCACCAGATCCTAGCAAAGAAGTCAAAGCATTCTGATTAGAAAAGTGACTTCCTTTGAGTAACAGCTAAAAGGTCCAAACATCTTAAAAAGGACCTCTCTACCCTCCTCCAAATAGTTTAAGTGTGGAATGTCATTCCTAACCAGAGGGAATGCACAGGCAAGTTTGAAATATTGATCAATGAAGCATATATAAGAAAGTACCAAAAACCAGGTGGTTTAAAACAAGAGAGTTATTGTCTAACAGTTCTAGAGGCTAGAAGTCTGAAATCAAGGTTCCAGCAGTGCCATGCTCTCCTTGATGTCTCCAGGAGAGGCTCCTTTGTCTCTTCCAGCTTCTGGAGCTGCTGGCAACATTGCATTCCTGGACTTGCAGCTGCATTGCCCCAATCACTTGCAGTCTTATCCCTGCATTTCTTCACACCCTCTGTCCTCAGTGCACGTCTGTCTGTGTCTAAATTTCCTTTTATCTAAGGACAGCAGTCATATTGATTAGGGCCCACCCTAATGATCTCATTGTAATCTCTTAATTACCTCTGTAAAGGCCTTATTTTCAAATAAGATCATATTGTGAGGCCCTGGGGTTTGGGACTTCAACATAATATTTTGTTTGCTGTTTTTGTTTTTGTTTGTTTCGAGACAGAGTTTCACTCTTGTTGCCCAGACGGGAGCGCAATGGTGTAATCTCAGCTCACTGTAACCTCCACCTCCTGGGTTGGAGCAATTCTCCTGCCTCAGACTCCCGAGTAGCAGGGATTACAGGTGTGCACCACCATGCCCGGCTAATTTTTTGTATTTTTAGTAGAGATGGGATTTCACCCTGTTGGCCAGGCTGGTGTCAAACTCCTGATGTCAAGTGATCAACTCGACTCAGCCTCCCAAAGTGCTGGGATTACAGGCATGAACCACCATGCCCGGCCTCAACATACTTATTGAAGGGGCTCAGAAGACACTATTCAGCCCAAAAGAGAAAGGAAAGGAGCTCTCCATGTGAGCTCTCCATGAGTCCACCTGAGCATAGATATTTCACCAGCCACTGCCAATCAATATTTGTTTTCATTCCACCTAAACCCAACATAATTCTAAACAACTCAGGACTAGATATCAACGTACATGGCTAGGACCTAGCATGGGGTCTGTCCAAATTCAGTGGACCTGAACTTGACTCGAGGATGTACAGTCACCAAATGCCAGTGCTTTGATAAGCAGTTCGGGCTACTCCCAGGTGCAATTCTACCTTGTGGTTGGTTGGTTTGTTTTCTAAGAATCGTGAAGGCAAACAGCACTTGACATCTGTCAAGTTCCATTACCAGCTTGTGCCTTACCTGCTCAGATCTCCTTTGAATTGAAACACAATAAAGAACATACTTCTTAAATCCTAGTGCTGGGTTATTCAGCCATCTATTCATGAATCCTCTTATTAATATTGAGTCATGCACTCTACTGAGTATACCGTGTTGAATAAGACAGGCATGTTTCCTGCCTTCACGGAGCTGAACTGGAACCAGGGACATTGATATTGAGAAAGTAAGAGTTTCCTGTTTCAAAAGCACACATTTCTTAGACCGTGTGCTAAGGAAGCCTAGAGCTGGTGCTATCAGTGCTCTTCCCTTACCCCTCAGGCCTCCCCACTTCTGTGTGCCCTGAAGCTTCTTCCAAAGCTAAGGGAGAACAGTGCAGTGGAATGAACACCCCCTGGAAGCCCCAGTTCTCAATGAATGAATAGCAGAGTTAAAGTATAAACACCTCAGCTCCCTGGCCCTGCAAGTGGCTTAACTCTGAGTTGGGATGGGGAGAGTTTGATTCCATTTCTGAGAATTTCCACACAGAACTAAGCTCCACTTACCTTCCTCCTGGGAGCTAACTAGGAGAGAGCACCTCCACTGGCCTCTTCCCCTTCCCCGCCCCACTTCCCTGACCTCCATCAGGGACGAGGTTTCTGCACGCACAAAAGGCTACTTGTGCATAATTCCTTATCTCAGGAAGACCTCCAACTAAGACAAAACGTTACTTTCCCTTAATCCATTTTAATTCAATTCAATAAATAGTCTACAGACATTCCATGGGTAGATGATACAGGTACCTATAGGGTTCACGGTCAGGTAAGGTAGAAAGAGAGAGAAGCATTATACAACCAATATAAATACAATGCAGAATTGCATGAAATGGTTGTAAATGTAAAGTGAACAATTAATTTTGACTGCTGGGATTGGTCTGGGATAGGCATTATGGAAGAGAGGACTACAGATCTGGGCTTGGAAGTAAAGCAATATTTCCCAAGTATTTTTTACATTATCACCCCTCTAATGAGCCTTTTTAGACTTTCCCCCATGACCTCCCCGAACCCATGAAATTTCAGTACCACAGATATACTGTATACCTATTTATGCTGTATGGTACAGAGATTTTTTTGCCCCTCCCCAACCCCAGAACCAAGCTTCCTCCCATTGAAAATGCATGAAGAAAAAAAAAGGAAAGAGAATACAGGTCAAAAAAAGAAAAACACTATGATAAATGCTGAAAGGCATGAAAGTGAACAACTCATAGAGGCAAAGGTAAACCGTCCAATTTGACCTCTGGTAGATTAATAAC
The DNA here is from genome assembly GCF_000951045.1 of Mandrillus leucophaeus. Lineage (NCBI taxonomy): Eukaryota > Metazoa > Chordata > Mammalia > Primates > Cercopithecidae > Mandrillus > Mandrillus leucophaeus. Next base: position 205,028 of record NW_012109563.1, read on the forward strand.
AACTATAACTTCTCTGATACTCCTACCTCAAGAGGAGATGTCTATGTCTCTTTCAGTTCAACCCTTAAGAGCCTGGCAGCTTCCACTTGCTGAACACTAAGGCTTGGCATCCAGCCATGCTTTGAGGAAGCTCAAACATCCCCAAGGAGAGGTGGAGATGGAGAGAAAACAGGGCAGCCCGGTTGCCAGCTTGCCAGCCATGCGAATAAGCCATCTTGAAGTGGATCCTTTAGTGCCAGTTGAGCCGTTCCTGCTGGCCCACACAGCCCTGTCCAAATTGTAGATTTATGAACAGAAAAAAAAAATTCTTGTTTTTTTGAGAAAGTAATTTTGGGAGTGATTGTAATACAGCAATAAATAATCAGAACATGACACAGACACTACTCAAAGCTACCAAATCGCACACATGGCAAGCCCACTACAAATTCTCACACTACAGTCTGAATCAAGCTCTGTTCCCTGTTTCTGACTATATTCAAATACCAAGAAACCCAAGGAAACACTGAGTAAACAAGAAATTCTTAAGTGACTGATTCATTAATTAAAGTCACAAGGTCATACTTTGCTTGTCAAATACAATTTTTTTTTAAATTTTAAGCAATGCTGTTGTCGTTTATGAGTTAATTAGCTTGTAAACAAAAAGTATTGCAAGTCTCCATGAACAACATTTTTGTATTTCCAAGAATCAGGAAGACACTGAATACATACTTTATCATATTAAATAAAATAAACAAGCTGCTCCAAAAGAATAGTTCAGACCAGAACTGAATGAAGTGAAAACATTTTTAAATGCAAGTGGCAGGCAAACTGCCCCACCCTTTCCTGGAGGACAATATAAAGAGGGATGAAGGAGAGAAGAAAATAAGTGATTCTCCTACACACCCAGCCCATGCCATGCTAATCCCCTTTTGAGGATCACTGGTTTAAAGCAAACTCTCTTTTGTTCTAAAACAAAGAAGACCCTTCCTTATCATTGCATCTATTCACCACATTCAAATATCAACCTAAACATAAACCGCCCAACACTAAGATTCGGAGTTACTAGAAAAGATATTTTTACAGCCCAATGATCTGTGATGGGCTTCACCATCCCCACGTCTGCTGCCTTCCATAATCTGAGTCAAGTACAACACAGGCTCCCTGCATTTATTCCAAAAAGTAACATCTATCAAAGTTACAAATTTGAAACAGGTGCATATTTAGCATGTAAATGTAGAACAACTTTATATTTCCTTAGCTGCATTCAACACACTCATAAAATTTAGATTTCTACAGTTTAGTCCAAAGTTCCTACAACCTTCAAAAATTAAAAAAAAAAAAAGAGATTAGCAAATTGAATTATAAACAAGAAGGATATGGAAACTTGACTTCCTACCAATGAATGGTCTGGGTAAACAAACCCTAAATCCACATGCAAAAGTCTCCATTAATTGGTTCCATTTGGCTCAGACCTCCCCTGCTTGCCTCAGCTCATAGTCACACGCCCAGCTGACTTTGCCCAGGGGGCATATGATTTTCAATTCCCGGATTCAGCACACATTCCCCATACAGCCTGTGCTATACATTGTTTCTATTAGGGAACCAGGCCTCTAAATTCAAAAATTTACATTCTTACAAATTTTGAAACCCCTAGTCAATGCTGAACATACTTAAAATACAAGATCTTTTCCTATAACATACAGTCCGTAGATTAGTCATGACTGATTTCAATAATTCTTGATGGATGTCTATATCCATCAGACATTAATTGTCTGTTGCTATTAATATTGTTTTTCAACCTTATCATGAAAAAGAAGAAGGCACCGTATAAGCCCTATGCTCTCAAATGCTTCATTTGTACGACAGACATCTTCATACGCTTTCTCCTTCATCATGCAGTTAACAAAGGGAAGCTGAAAAATCTACTGTGGGCCAGAAAGAATCCAGCAGTAGGTCAAGAAAGAATTTAGGAAGCTCTATTTCTTCCACAGCAGCAAGGGTTGCCTGAATTTGAATCCTGGTTCCACCTCTTACCAGATGCATGACCTGGTAAGCTAATTTAACTTCTTGTATTAGTCTATTTCCACATGCTGATAGACATACCCAATGGGCAATTAACAGAAGAAAGAGGTTTAATGAACTCACAGTTCCATGTGACTGTGGAGGCCTCACAATCATGGCAGAATGTGAAAGGAACATCTCACATGGCAGCAGACAAGAGAAGAGAACTTGTGAAGGGAAATTCCCCTTTAGAAAACCATGAGATCTCATGAGACTTATTAACTATCACAAGAATAGCATAGTACAGGCTCACCCCCATGATTCAATCACCTCCTACCAGGTCCCTCTCACAAACTTGTGGGAATTGTAGGAGTTACAATTCAAGATGAGATTTGGGTGGGGACACAGCCAACCACATTACCTCCCAAGACCCAGTTTGTTCATCTGTAGATGGGGACGATTATGTATAATACATGCACTTCATAGGGCTACATAAAGGATTAACTGGGTAAAATAAGTAGAACAGGTAGCCCAGGTCCCAACACCAGGCAAGAGCTTCAAAGTTAGCCATAATTGTTATGTGAATTATTCCTACCTCATTAACTGTTATTGTTATTTTCTTTTTTCTTTTTACTTTTCTCATTCTCTCAATTCTTCAGCACATCTCTTTTCTCTCCCTCCTTATTTGTACTGATTTCAACATGTCTACATTTCATCACTCTCATCTCACCAAGCGACTTATTTCCATGAGTGCCTTATTTATTCATGGGTGAATTCTATAGATTGTTGTTTTAGACTTCTGATAAGGAAAGGATTAATATGAAAAGCTGTTGTTCAGACAGACTAGGGGAACAACTACCCAGCTGAACTTCTGGCATCTTTCATCATCATCATCATCATCATCATCATCATCATCATCATCATGTCAGTCATTCTCTTGGCTAGTATCTACTGAGCTGCGCCTCCAGAGCTACGTCAGGTATAATGACTCAGGAAATGCTCATGACAATGCTCTGAGGTAGGAACTACAATGAAACCCATTTGCAGTGGTCAAAACTGAGGAACAAAGAGGCTCAATAACTGAGCCCACAGGTGTGCAGCTCAAAGTCAAAATGCCCCAAACCAGGCCACTTGTCCTCCAGGGTCCCTCCCCACAAGCCTTCCCTTCTTTCCAGAGTGCCCGTCAGCCCCAGCAGCAACAGAGAGGCCCAAGTCAGAGACTGGGGCTGCAGATTTTACTCCCTTCTCTTTCTTAAACTGTGCATCTACTTAGTAAAAATAGCCAGTTGTTTTAATCAAATTCCCCTACTGCTATATTTTTATGTTATCAGAAGCTAAGGAAAAGAAATAGAAGCTTTCATATTGAGGCAAACATGAATTTAAATTGCAATTTCCCCATCATTGCTCTCTATCCTCAGGAGAGGTACCACAACAGAACCAAAATTTCCCAGTAGGAAAGGCCAGTGCTGTGGGCTGCTCAGGACAGGCATCTCCTGGGCATGTCCCTCCCGGCAGGCATTAGCAGTTGTCTAACAAAAACCCCCCAGTAAGCTCATGTCAAAAGGCATCTTAATCAAACAAGTGTACATAGAAATTTTAGATTATTTTCTTCAATTAGTTTTGTTTTTTTTTTTTTTTTTTCAGACAGAGTCTCGCCCTGTCGCCCAGGCTGGAGTGCAGTCACGCGATCTCAGCTCACTGTAAGCTCCGCCTCCCGGGTTCACGCCATTCTCCTGCCTCAGCCTCCTGAGTAGCTGGGACTACAGGTGCCCGTCACCACGCCCGGCTAATTTTTTGTATTTTTAGTAGAGATGGGGTTTCACCGCATTAGCCAGGATGGTCTCGATCTCCTGACCTCGTGATCCGCCTGCCTCAGCCTCCCAAAGTGCTGGGATTACAGGCGTGAGCCACCGTGCCCGGCCTAGTTTTTTTTTAAGAAAAAGAAAATACAGGAAATAATTATTTTGTTGGTGATTATCTTATTGTCGCTCCATTAATCTTGATTGTAATCTTTCTCAGTGACTCTAATCCTCCTGGCCACTGTGCCATAAATTTTATAGTCATTTTCTATAATAAGTCACAATAAAAAACAGTCCACTTCTTGTGAATGTTTACTAATTATATCCAATTAAATATATTTTATTATTTATAAAGGCATTTTAAATGACCCATATTGAAATGAATCTTTGCCATTTTAGTGTCAAATTCTATACAGAGCTAGACTATGTGATCGAGACTACACATCCTTTGATATTTTAGAGGCGGGAAGTGTCTCTTGTGGTCTGAAGGAATCAGAAAAAGATGTGAAGAAGGAAGTGGGACCGTCCATGTGTACTGGGCACAAGTCAGGAGAAGAAGGGACGGAGGACACATGGAGACCATGTGAAGAGCAGAGCTGACCCCAGGGTGAGGCCACAACCCAAAGCCAGATCCGCTCTGGAAAGGTCAGATGTGAAAACTCAGTCCAAAGAAATTGCGTGTAATCCCTGTACCACTAGCTCCTCCACTACTCACCCCTCTGGCTTGCACGTGTTTGAAAAGAGAAGGTGCAAATTTCACCCCCCTCTTGGACCCAAGACCATCAGCAAATCTTACCCCTCATGATCTCAACTCTGTGTCCCCTGAGCCTGAGGCTCTGCGCCCCTCCCCATTCATACAGAGAAGCTGTGAAAGTCCTGGGTTTCCCACAAGCAGAGGCCAAAGAACGGCCAGTCCTCGCAGACAGAGCCTGCAGGCTAGGGACCTCGATGGATCCCATCTGCCCCAACCCCACCCAGCCTACAGAAAACAGAGCCCATTTATGTATATTCCCTTCTAAAGACATTAGTGGATGTCTGGGTTCCCCCGGCTCCTAATCGTATGCCTCATTAGGAAAATGCTTCCCATTCAAAACAGTAAAGCCCACTCTTAAAATGGAGTGATGAACAGGAAACACCAAAAAGAAAGAGAGAATTTGGAGGAGAAAAACTACTCAAAAGTAAGTTTTAAGTAAAAGACGCCCTTAAATTTTTATACCAGTTAAAAAGAGTTCATAGTGTCCACTTAAGAAAACTGAACCATTTTCATTACTAACCTATTGGAAATTGTATATGCCCTTTAATGCAAGATTATAATAAAACCCAATCATGCAAGATTCCCCCCGCCCCCACCACAAAAAAAAAAAAAAAAAAAAAAAAAAAGCAGCTCTCCTCAAAGCAAAGGTCACTAGATACAAAGTAAATGCCAGATTTTATCTAGCTGTTTGAGAACACAGTCTGCTGAGCTGATTTAAGCAAAGGCAGCTGCGTGTAGGTCATTTGTTTGTCCTGGATTTAGCCCTGAACTGAGCAGCACAAAGCAAAAAAGAGGCTGGACTCTCCTTGGCCACATGCACCTTTGCTCAAAAACAGGCCAATCTGCCCAGACTCACCTTGTCCCTTTTGTCCTCAACTGAGTCCCTCACTGGATATATCACCCACCCAGCACAAGCCCAAATCTGCACCAAACACAAGAGCCAAGTCAAAGGGACTGGCTAAATCTCCTGTAGTTGGAATAAATGCCAATAATTACAACCACATGCACTTTGTATACATGTCCCAAATCTGAAGTCTCCTTCATCTTTTAAACTTCTGCTTGATGAGTCTTTGCAGAAAGTTCAAGTGACCTAATTTTTTCTAGAGTACCGGAAGTGATAGATGTTTATAAGGTGCACCTTAGGCAATGCACGGAACAGAGATATTGGTAGACTCATCAAAGATTAAATTATGTCCTTCATAATTTTAAGTGTTGTAAATATTGCAGTTAGTTGGGAATCAGTAATCCATCTAAAGTGCATAATCTGTGTGCACATAGAAGATATTATTAGGTAAATAATTATCATTTAGTAAGTATGTGCTAACATTATGCTTCCAGTGACAGAATGAAGCTTTAGGAAGGGAAAAAAAAAGTCTCAAAATGTCAATGTAACTTAGAAAAAGATTTCAAACCATCAGCATGGTAGTTCTCAAAGTCTGGATTCACAGCATCAGCATCACCTGGGAACTTACTGGAAATGGAAGTTTCCATGACCCACCACAGACCTGCTGGATCAGAATTTCTGGGAATGGGGCGAGGTCTCCTGCCACCTAGCAAGCCCTCCAGCTAATTCTGATATGGGATAATGTTGGAGACTCTCAGGACTAAAGGGAAGCCTTAGTGAGAAATCCTCTGAGCAGGGCCTTGAAGGTCAGGTGAGATAACAGGATGCTAACAGATGAGGCCCTGAAGGGAGAAAGAGCCCAGGGCCAGAAAGCAGACGCTGTATTTGAGAACCAGCAGGTAGTCTAGTTTGGTTGAAATATACAATCCAAAAAAGTGAACAGCAGAAGTTGATGCTGGAAAAAAAATAGCTCAGGTCATAGAAAAACTATACTATATTCTGCAGGCTATGAGATGTCAACGAGAATCTTAGAGTACGGCAAGATCAAAGCTATCCATCAGCAAATATCTTTTGAAATCAGATTCGTACCACCTTATAAATAATACAAGACGACAGTGAAGTCAGGAAATTACACTGATCAGCCTTTTCTCCAAATATTCCTCTAAGGCTTTTCTACTGATAATCAAAAGATCCAAATTTATAACTACAATATCCTTAGCATCTTAATTTTACATTTAGAAGTTCTGAACCATTTAACTGCAATAGAACAGCTCAGAAATGACATGCTGCTTTATTTCTCTTTGTAGACATTATCATTATCAGAGATGTCTCTCACCTAAGTGATGAAGATTTGAGAAAGCATCACCAGTATGAACAGATTACTTTTTTGTAATGAAAATTAATAACCCTCTGAATTGCCTCCAGCAATAAGATTGAATGGCACAGTTAAGAGTAATAAAGAGAGACTTAAATGTATATTACTAAGTGAAATGTATATTACTAAGTGAAGCCAATCTGAGAAGGCCACATACTACATGATTCCAATTATATGACATTCTAGAAAAAGCAAAACTATGGAGACAGTATAAATGTGTGGTTGCCAGGGGTTTGAAGGGAGGGAGGAATGAATAGGAAGAACACAAAGGATTTTCAGGGCAATGTAACTACTGAGTGTGATACAATAATGGTGGATACCTATCAAAATAAATGTGCCCAAACTCATAGAATTACAACAGCAAGAGTGAACCCTAATGTAAACTATGGACTCTGAGTGATAATGATGTATCAGTGCAGGTTCATGAAATGTAACAAATGTGCCCCTCTGGTGAGAGATACTGATTGAGGGGGAGGTTGTGTGTTTTGAAGGAAAGACATAGATAGTATACAGAATTTTCTATCCCTTCCATCTCAATTTTGCTGAGAACCTAAAACTTCTCTTACAAAATAAAACATATTTTTTAAAGCATTAAAAAATTCTCCCTAGAACAACAGTTGAGTGATTTTAGGAAATTTACTTAAAGTCTTAGGTACTTAAGAGGTCACTTGTCCACAGCTCCATTTTAAGCATCTAACTCGCTGTCCAAGACCATGAGCTTTTAGTTTTTCAGCTGAAGGTCACGGATTCCCACCATCGTCAACCAGACAGCAACCTCAGCCCATTCATCTGCCATCTGTTCCCTGTGTTCCCTCTCATGTCCCTTGGTCTTTCTTACCCAACCTAATTTCCAAGGTCAATCATCATGACAGTTCCCTTTCATACACTTTGAGTGACTACTTCATCAGCTCTTTTGAAAAACCAACCATGGTAAAACTCACTTTCTGATCAAGTCTTGGGCTTGGGGGCTGGGGAAATCCACCCGACCAAGTTGGCTGTTATGGACACTTCATGCCTTAAACCCCAAGTGGGCAGTTCAGGCTGCTCAGCATTCTCACTGTATTCCCTTAATACACTCATTTACATGACTGTTTAACACTTTCTCCTCTTCCCCATTCTCATTCTCAGCTGAGGGCTTTGCTTCCTGCTATAGGATGAACTGTGTTTTCCAATGTGTTTGATGTTCTAACCGTGGAACTTGTGGATGTGACCTTATTTGGAAATAGGGTCTTTGCACATGTAATCAAGTTAAGGTGAAGTTATACTGGGCAAGGATGGATCCTAAACCAATGACCTCTGTCTTTATGAGAAGAGGGAAATTTGAACACAGAGACACATGGGAGTACACCATGTGAAGATGGAAGCAGAGGCTGGAGGCATGTGTCTGTTATACAAGCCAAGTTGTCAGCAACCCCCAGAAGCCAGGGAGAGATATGGAACAGATTCTTCATTAGGAACCAACCCTGCTGACACCTAGATATGGGACTTCCAGCCTCCCAAACTGTGAAAGAATCAATTTCTGTTGTTTTAAGCCCTTATGACAGTTAACTTTATGTGTCACCTTGACTGGGCCATGGGGCCCTGATATTTGCTCAAACATTATTCCAGGTGTGTCTATGAGGATGTGTTGGGTGAGATTCACATTCGAATTGGTAGACTGAGTAAAGGAGATTGCCTCTCCTAATGTAGGTGAGATTCATCCAATTGGTTGAAGGCCTGAATGAAACAAAAGGGCTGACTCTCCCTTGAGGGAGAGGAAATTCCTCCTGCCTAACCTCTTGGAGTGGGTACATCAGTCTTTTGCTGATTTTGTACTCACAGTGAACCATCGGCTCTACTTGGGTCTTGAGACTGCTGAGTTTTGGAGTAGAACTCCTACCATCATTTCTGCTTCCCAGGGTTTTGGACTCACATTGGAACCACATCATTGGCTCTCCTGGGTCTCCAGCTTGCCGACTGTGGATCTCTAACATCAAGCCTCCCTCATTGCAAAGCCAATTCCATATAATAAATCTCTCTCCCTCTCTCTCTCTCCTCCCATATATTCTATTGGTTCTGTTTTCCCAGAGAACCCTGACTAATACATCCTCTAAGTTTGTGAAACTTTGTTATAGCAGGCCTAGGAAACTAACACACTTCCTATTTCTCTGAAAAAACTGAAGCAAACAGAAGAGAGCTTTTCTAAGCTCACATACCTCAGCATCTGTCCACCAAGATTCCGCCTTGCCTCATGTTTCTCTAGATGCCCTAGCTATACTCCTATGGATGGCCAATTGGTCCATGTGCACGCTGATCCCGTCCCCACCTGTCTACTTAGGGATGCTGCTCCAGCAAGTTTTGCCCCCTGTATTAGTCTGTTTTCATGCTGCTGATAAAAACATACCCAAGACTGGACAATTTACAGAAAAAAGAGGTTTAATTGGACTTACAGTTATACATGGCTGGGGAAGCCTCATAATCATGACAGAAGGTAAAGAGAAGCAAGTCACGTCTTACAGGAATGGCAGCAGGCAAAGAGAGCTTGTGCAGGAAAACTCCCCCTTATAATAACCATCATATCTCATGAGACTTACTCACTATCACAAGAATAGCACAGGAAAGACCACCCCCATGATTCAATTACCTCCCACTGGGTCCCTCCCACAACACGTGGGAATTCAAGATGAGACTTTGGTTGTGGACATAGCCAAACCATATCATTCTGCCCCTGGTCCCTCCCAAATCTCATGTCCTCACATTTCAAAACCAATCATGTCTTCCCAACGGTCCTCCAAAGTCTTAACTGATTTCAGCATTAACTCAAAAGTCCACAGTCTAAAGTCTCATCCAAGACAAGGCAGATCCCTTCTGCCCACAAGCCTGTAAAATCAAAAGCAAGTTAGTTACTTCCTAGATACAATAAGGTACAAGCATTGGAAAAATATAGACATTCCAAATGGGAGACATTGGCCAAAACAAAGGGGTTACAGGCCCCATGCAAGTCTGAAACCCAGCATGGTAGTCTAATCTTAAAGCTCCAAAATGATCTCCTTTGACTCCATGTCTCACATGCAGGTCATGCTGATACAAAAGGTGGTTTCCCATGGTCTTGGGCAGCTCCACCCCTGTGGCTTTGCAGGGCACAGCCTCCCTCCCAGCTTCTTTAATGGGCTGGCATTGCGTGTCTGCAGTTTTTCCAGGTGCACGGTGCAAGCTGTCAGTGGATCTATCATTCTAGAGTCTGGAGGATGGTGGCCCTCTTCTCAGAGCTTCATTAGGTGGTGGCCCAGTAGGGACTTTGTGTGGGGGCTTTGACCCCACATTTCTCCTCTGCACTGCCCTAGCAGAGGTTCTCCATAAGAGCCCGACCCCTGCAGCAAATTTTGGTGTACTAGCAGGCTTAACACAACGTGGAAGCTGCTAAGGCTTGAAGCTTGCATCCTCTGAAGCCACAGCCCAAGCTCTATGTTGGCCCCTTTCAGTCACAGCTGGAGTGGCTGGGACACAGGGCACCAAGTCCCTAGGCTGCACACAGCACAGGGACCCTGGGCCCGAACTACATGTTTTCCTCTTAGACCTCTGGGCCTGTGATAGAAGGGGCTGAGGTGAAGACCTCTGACATGCCCTGGAGACATTTTGCCCATTGTCTTGGGGATTAACTTTTGGCTCCTCATTACCTATGCAAATTTCTGCAGCCAGCTTGGATTTCTCCTCAGAAAATGGGACTTTCTTTTCTATTGCATTATCAGGCTGCAAATTTTCCAAATTTTTATGCTCTGTTTCCCTTTTAAAGCTGAATGCCTTTAACAGCGCCCAAGTCAACTCTTGAATGCTTTGCTGCTTAGAAATTCTTCTGCCAGATACCCTAAATCATCTCTCTCAAGTTCAAAGCTCCACAAACCTCTAGGGCAGGGGCAAAATGCTGCCAGTCTCTTTGCTAAAACATAACAAGAGTCACTTTTGCTGCAGTTCCCAACAAGTTCCTCATCTCCATCTGAGACCATCTCAGCCTGGACCTTATTGTTCGTATCACTATCAGCATTTTTGTCAAAGCCATTCAACAAATATCTAGGAAGTTCCCAACTTTCCCACATTTCCCATCTTCTTTTGAGCCCTCTAAACTGTTCCAACCTCTGCCTGTTACCCAGTTCCAAAGTCACTTCCATATTTTGGGTATCTTTTCAGCAACACCCCACTCCTGGTACCAATTTACTGTATTAGTCCATTTTCATGCTGCTGATAAAGACATACCAGAGACTGGGCAATTTACAAAAGAAAGAGGTTTAATTGGACTTACAGTTCCACATGGCTGGGGAGGACTCATAATCATGGCAGAAGGCAAGAAGGAGCAAGTCATATCTTACATGAATGGCAGCAGGCAAAGAGAGCTTGTACAGGAAAATTTCCCCTTACAACAACCATCAGATCATGTGAGACTTACTCACTACCATGAGAATAGCATGGGAAAGACCAGCCACCATGATTTAATTACCTTCCACTGGGTCCCTCCCACAACATCTGGGAATTCAAGATGAGATTTGGATGGGGACATAGCCAAACCATATCACTCCCTTATTTCATTCATGTTTTCCTCTCTCCAGGATGATTTCATAAGCATAAAACAAGCTATAATTTCCCCTGGCTAAAAACAAAACAAAAATCCTCTTTTGAATCCATGCCTCCTAATCTCTCCTCCACCACAGCTATTTTCCCATTTCTCCCATCCCCTCTATAGAAAACCTCAGTTTTAAAGTTGCTTCACCGTCTTCTCCAGTTTCCCTTATTCCCCTCTCTCATAAACCCATGGTAATCTGGCTTTAGCCTCATCATCCACTGAAATGACTCAAAAATAGTTGCTGAATTACAGACTGGTACCACTGCATCACTGGGAATACTTTCCTCCTTCACATTCCTTTCCCTACTTATTCCTACTGACTTTTAAACCCATAGTTACTCTCATCAATTCTAATCCATGACACAAATTACATGTTACAAATACACATCATCATAACCAAACAAGTGGTGTAGCTGAGGTAAGACATTCATTCTCTCTAGGTTTCTTCATCTTTAAAACAGGGGCATTAAAAGAGTTGACTCTGACCCTTCCTGCTTTGACCTGGTCCGACTGGCTTCCATTCATTCCTTGGTGGTCAGCTATGGTTTAACAGTGTCATGACAAATATTTGCATGATTTGAGACTTTAGGATGCATTTACTTTTCCCCTGAAAAAAATTAAAAAAGGAAAAGGCAGAGAAAGAGAAGAGAGAAGGAAAGGGGAAGAGAGGGGAAGAGAATGATGGATGGAAGGAAGAAAGAGAACCAAAAAAGAAACAGAAGAGATTGTGTCTCTGAGGCCAGGAATGGTGGCTCATACCTATAATCCCAGCACTTTGGGAGGCTGAGACGGATGGATCACCTGAGGTCAGGACTTTGAGACGAGCCTGGCCAACAGGGTAAAACCCTGTCTCTATTAAAAATACAAAAAATTAGCCAGTCATGGGGTTGGGTGCCTGTAATCCCAGCTGCTTGGGAGGCTGAGGCAGGAGAATCGCTTGAATCCAGGAGGCGGAAATTGCAGTGAGCCAAGATCACACCACTGCACTCCAGCCTGGGCAACAAGAGTGAAACTCCATCTCAGAAAAAAAAAAAAAAGAGAGAGAGAAGAAAGGTAACACCACTCAGAGCACAGTTCTGTTAAAGTAATATTGATTTTTAGATCCTTACTCTACAGCAAAAGATAATTATATGAACTAGCTGCTCCTTAAATCTCCTTGGTCTTTAGTAAGCATCCTTTTAAATATCTATATAAAGTCTGTTTTTCTTCTATATTAAATTTTTCTCAATGACAATTACTGGTAACCGCTCCTTAAGTGCTCCTCAGATCAAAGAGAATAAATACATCTAAGGCATGCCTGAAAAAAATTGAACTTCTCAGGTTACCCTTAAATCATGAGAAGAACTTGTGAAGTGAAGGTCCTCTTCGTATCTGTTAATCATGTCTCATTTACCATCATATACAGCAGCTGGGTGTGGTTGTATAGATTGTTCTGGCAAAAGAGTGCCTTTCAGTCAAGGGCAGGTAGAGGCTGAAACCCACTGAATCCTCTGCTCACCAAGCATGCACCCATGGAGCTGCACCCAACCCTAAGTCACACAGAATCAACATACGCACCACCTGGGCCAATATGAGGTCAATGCACAGCCCCAGGTCCATTAGATCACTCAAGTGGCAGAGAAACACTGCGGCTCTGTGTCAAGCATGGTGCTTGGCACTAGGAGCACAAAGAGAAATAAGAAACCTCAAATGGCGGCTGGGCACAGTGGCTCATGCCTGTAATCCCAGCACTTTGGGAGGCCAAGGCGGGTGGATCACCTGAGGACAGGAGTTCAAGACCAGCCTGGCCAACATGGTGAAACCACATCTCTACTAAAAACTCAAAATAAATAGCTGGATGTGGTGGCAGATGCCTGTAATTCCAGCTACTCAGGAGCCAGAGGCAGGAGAATGGCTTGAACCTGGGAGGCAGAGGTTGCAGTCAGTTGAGATTGCACCACTGCACTCTAGCCTCGGTGACAAAAGTGAAATTCTATCAACAACAACAAAAAGAAGCCTCAAATGGCTCATAGTTGACTGTTGATAATAATCCATAAGGCAGAACAGTCGAGGAGCAGGTAAGGGAGGGGCACAAAGTTAACTGGACTTAGCTTACCAGTGTTTCCCAAAATGTGGGAGCAACTCATGGGGTGCATGAGATGATTTAATCTAGCCCACAGATACAGAATTATATAGTATTCATCTCCCTTAAATAGTGAGAAAGTTATTCCCATTTGATTTATCTTTCAAATTGCTAATATCACTATCAGTGAGAAAGCCTCAGTTTGATGCCAGCATACTTTCACCACCTTTCTTACACACTTATCTTCCTTTTAAGCTGAGTGATTACTGACTCCAGGCTCAGAGCCCTCAGAAAGCAATAACAGCTCAAGAACTTTTTTCCCACTGTATTCATTTTTATTGTTTCCTTCCCATTATGGCAAGTGACACTGGTTCCCCTCTAAGGCAATGGCATAAATATTCCCTTTTAAATAAATGTATTACCTAACAAGATGTGTCAATTTAATAAAAAGAAAGTAAATATTTCAGTTACCATTTAGCTATATAAAAATTGTGGAGATGGCATAAGGTATCAAAACACTGGCAACTGTATTATGCAAATAATAGAGTTGAACCAGCCCTGAGCTATATCCCAGGCTGCAGGAGGGGCAGGACCCAGTCTGTCTATCCCTGTGGAATTCCTGGCATTTAGCATGAGCCAGATATGGAACAGGCATCCTTGAAGACTCCTGGAAGGAACTAGGGGAAACAGAGATGGTCACCCACTGAGCAACTATAGGGGAGACGGACACAGAGAGAATATGAACATCAAGTTCCTGTCTATAGATTGTTTCTGTAGAAGAAGAGTACAGGGCAGGGGGCCTGCCTGTTGAGAGGCAGGAGAAAGACTGAGAATCTGTTTTATCGGTCTATCTACAGCTTATAGCTGACTGTTGATACTATATTGGGCAGACATTTTGCTTCCAAGCATCATTGCTAATTTCCTAGGCATCTCGGCTCTTCTTGGGTTTTTTCTTTTTCTTTTTTGTTTTTTCTGTCTCATTCAACTATTTGTCATGGACTGGGTTATTTGCAAGCCTCTCACTTCCCAAGGAGATCCACTGGTACATGCGCTCTCAACAGGGACCAGATCACCCCGACAGGGGCAAAAACTGGTTCTTGATAGCTAAAATAACCCATTATTTTTCTTATGTATAAACCACAGATAAAACAACAGTATATAAACCATTATAATACAGCACATTAAAATTTCACTGAGGAGGATGTTACTCGGGAAAAAAATGTCTAAAAGGATATTTAGGGGAGCAATAATGAAAAAAAAAAAGAAGGTTGGGAAACCACAGTTGGGTTTCTCAGCCTCAGTACTACTGAAATTCGGGCCACATAATTCTTTGTTGAGGGACTGTCCTGGATGTATTGGGTGTGTAGCAGCATCCTTGGCCATCACCCACTAGATGACAGCTGAATCTCCCAGCTGGCTTCACAAAATGTCATGTGTCTTTTGGGAGGAGGGCAAATCGCCACCAATGGAGAACAACTGGGGTAAAGGAAACTGTTCACAGGTATCAAATGAAGGCAGCCAGCATGTCGGCCATGTGGCCCAGTGCTCTGGGAAGAGGGAGCTTCTAAGGACGCCAACACTCTCTCTCAAGAGAAAGGAATGAAATGCTCATATAACCAGGGTCCTCTCTCAGGGCTCCCTTGGCATGGCACAAAGCCCAATTCCATATACCAAATGGTTCCCAAAAAATACCATGAAGTGATACATCCATCAGTGCCTCAGAGATCTTCGTCATGAATAAATCTGAGTTCAACAGCTAATACACACCCTGCAACTAAGCCCTAAAAGACTTAAGGGTATTTTTCAATTCACTCAGCAAGTTCACTCATGAGATTATATTTAGACAATCTTAATATTTCAACCAAAATTAATAGGTTCAAAGCACCAGAGAATGTTATGCAATATGTGAATCAGCACTCTTAAATTGGATTAAGATTTTTTAAAAAATTGGTAAGTCAAATTGAAGTAAAATAAATCTCATCAACTAAAGAGCAGGCTCATGAGAGATAGTGAGGAAGATTGTGTATCACAAACAGCGTTAGAAAATGGATTCAAATCCAATTTCACTTTTACTACTCAGGTGGCTTGGGAAAACCAAATCAATCTAAAATATTTACATGTTAAATATTTAAAAATTTAAACCTGAAATAGCAAGTACAAATTAAAGGCACTCAATTAATATTAGTGGTTTTCCTAATTTATTTCCTTCCTTTCTTCCTTCCTTCCTTCCCTCCCTCCCTCCTTCCTTCCCTCTTTTTTAAGTGATAATGAACACACACTATATGAGTATAAAGGGAAAGAAAAATTATTGGAAGAAAATAGGGGGTATAAAATAGAAAGCCAAACCAAAAAAAATACAGAAAATGTAGTGCAATTAATTTTTGCCAGTAATTAAGAGGAAGACTAGTTCTTTCAACACACAAGACAGTTTGATAGTTGTCCTAGGAGTACCTTTTTTATCCTCTCTGCCAAGATCCATTTCTTTAGAATGTGTGTCAGCTGTTGTCACTAGTATGTTCCCATTTGTAAGGTGCACCCTATACTTTCTAGTGTGACTTCCTTACAACCTGACTGGGGACCAAAAGAAGAACCTTTGGACATTTCTGGTTGCTTCTACGGTCCCAACATATCAAGAATATCAGGATAAATTGTACTGTAGACCCTTGCGATCTCTTTATGTAACTGATTCTGTCCTACTTCGTAACTATAAAATTTATTTTGGTAAAATAAAAAAGAAATTATTACTGAGCTATCACAAAGAGGAAATCCTAATTCACAAGCAATAATTTGAAGAATCATAGACACCCAATAATAAGACTGAAGGTTAACAACAAAAGCATCTTACAGAACATACAGGAGAAGGTTCCTGCTATCTCCAAGCCTGTTTTTCCATCTTTAAATTGGTAATAATCATAGTAATACCTATAATTTACAAGCATGATGTGATGTTTAAATTAGATAATGGATTAAAAGTCTTACTTCAGCACCTGACACAATGGCATTCAATAAATGTTTACTTTTATTGCATTGAGGTTTATTCTTGTTATTATTATTATTAGGCCAATTCTCTTTTATAACTAAAAAAAAAAAAAAAAAAGTTGAGAGAAACAAGGTAATTTGCTCTCAGCCACACAGGTTATTAGGAACAATACCAGAACATAAATTTCCAAGCTTCTAATTCCATGCTGCTTCTTTAATGCGCTATTTCAGTTATCATATCCAAATTGCACTTCAGAGATTAGTATAGACATGCTATTTTAGTCATCTCTTACTGTAAAATAAATTACTCTAACATTCAGTGGCTTAAAGCAGCATCCTTATTTTACTCTATCTTGTGATTCAATGGATCAGGAATTTGGGCAGGGCTCAGCTGGGTGATTCTTTCTCTGCACAAGTTATTGACCAGGATCACCCAGTGATAATCAGATGGTGGACAGACCAGTCAAGATGACTTCATTCACAGTTGAATCTCCTGGCAGGGATGGGTTGAAGACTGGATTCAAGTTAGACTCTCAGCTAGACCCCTTGTCCATGCCTTTTCCAGTGGTCTCGGGATGATCAGACTTTGTTCATAGTGGCTCAGAGCTCCCAGAGAGCTGGGCTCCAAAAGTTCTGGGAAGAAGCTGATGCTGCTCTAAGGCTTGTTCTGAGCCAACATCAGTCTCAGAAAGTCACTTCTGCCACATCCTGTTAGTCACGTCACCAAGTCAACCCAAATTCAAGAGGAGTGGAGTTAAACTCCATCTCCCAATGGAAGAAGTAGCAACAAATTTTCAAGCATTGTTAGTCTACCACACACAGACCACACGTAAAGACAAATGACAATATTGTTGCTCTTGTGAGTCAGGTCCCTAAGATATTACAGAGAGGGCTGGGTTTTTATTATTATTACTATTTGTTATGTCGTGTGTGTGAGTGTGTGAGACAGTATGTGTGTATGAAGAACTTAAATGATACATAATTAATAAATAATATATACTTAATAGTATGTACATAATAAAATTATATTGTAGCCTAATTGGGAAAAACAATGACCTTTCAAAGTAATTTATCCAGAAAGAAAAACATTTAAAATTGATGTCAAGTAAAATTTGCTCCCAGCCAAATTAAACACTGGCTTCACAAAATGAAGGAGAAGCCATATGTTATTTTCAAAATGGCTTCCCAAGAGGGCAAGCAATAATGCAAAGAGGTATTGAAGCTGCAGAATGGGGGATATTGTCAAAGAGAATTTATTACCCCATGTATAACAAGAATAATCTCCAGTCCCTTGCCACCAAGTTATGGTTCAGAAAGCCTAATGAAAATTCTGGGAGGGAATTAAATTTAATTTGTTGTTCTGGGCTTAGAATTGACCCATAGTTATTCCAAGGATATACTGGACCTTCTGAGTTTTCAAAAAATAATTTCTAGATGGCTAGTTAATCTCAAAGTCAGAAGAGAAAAAAAACATTGCACAGTTAAAAAAACCCATTAACTAATTGGACTGAAGCAACAGAAGACATAAAATGTATTACTAGCTCAATCTTTATGAATTTTAGGCAATTTTCTTTTAAAAAGAGAAGAAACCAACACAGAGGCTTTGAAAAGTATTCTAGAATAAGGGAAAGAGAGTGTCATTCTAATGACTTAATGTAGAGGCAAGCTTTCACATATCATTGCTACAAGAACTTAAAAAAAAATTAAAAATCATTTGCAAGTTCAATAGCAAGTAAGATGATATTACCTCTAAGAAACAGAATTTTTAAATTAAGGAGAATGTGAATTGAAAATACAATAAGATTACACTAAATACAAAAATATTTCCAATTCAAATTTAGAATTACAGAATTTTCTTTTAATCCTGAGTTTCATATTAACTCTAGGTTCCTTAATAAAATTAACATAATCACTATTTTTTTAATTTCATAATGTATATGAAATATATACATAATAGAATACAATATGTATCCTACTGTATATCTGTTAATCTATGTGAGTCAGTGTGTAAAGCAAATACACACAGGATAAAGCAAACAAGTAATAGAGGATAGAATACTGCATGATAGGCTATTTTAGAATAAAACAATTAATATTCCTATATTATAAATATATACATATGCAAATATACATGTATATAGTATAGATATATACCCATACACACACCAAAAATAGCTCAAAATAACAATGCCAATCTCATTGCTATAAAAAATTACTAAAAGCAAATGATTACTAAAAAAAGTGTAACATGCCTTTGCAGATTTTTTCTTTGTTTTTACTTTATATTTTACTAATGACAGACAGTCAGTGAATGCTTTACAGTTACTTGAAATAATTATTGTCCATAAAGTTGAATCATCAACTTAATACAAAGTTATTTGCATTGTTTAAATCTTGATTTCAGGTTTTAGAGAGTGTATATTATATTTTGCTTTAATTGTATCTATAATTATGGAAAACATTTACATGGTTTCACAAAATTTTCCTATATTTAGAAAATTCTAGTTTCTATCCCAGTCCCCTCTACCCTTCTGCCCTGTCCCTTCCTTGCCCCATTGAAACCTCATTTTTTATTCTTCATATACATATGGTTTATCCTTCATATACATAGATGTATGAAGTGTATATACACACATACATACACATACACACACACATATAAATAAATACACATGTATACATATAGACATATATAACATATGCATATATACATGTATAAACACATATACACATATTACACATACACATACATATATTCACATTTTTCCATTCATATTGTATCATTTTTTCCTTAAACACTAGGATACTGTGCAGAATGTTCCCTACTTTGTTAATTTTTAGCTTAGTGATAGATACTGTACACAATCTTCCCTACTTTGTTAATTTTTAGCTTAGTGATATGTCCTAGAGATAATTATTTTTTTCATAACTGCACAGTACCTAGAACACAGATAAGCATATAGACAAGCATATACACATGGACATGCATACAGACAAAAAGTGTTGCATGGTTTAGTAAATTGATCCCCTTCTCATGGATTGTAAGATATTCCCAGGCTTTTGTTAATACAGTGTTGTAATGAACAGCCCTGGGATTATGTCTTTTTATATTTTCAGAGCATTACAGAGTTTTGATCAAAACAACAAAGAATCCATCCAACACATCATTTTTATGGACTGCAAATGCTCAGAATATATAGAACCCACATTTCTTTCTTTTCTTATAAATATATTAAATGATGCAAACTGAGAGAAGTACCAACACTAAGAATCCAAGAATTGTAAAAGTGTGATATAGGAGAACTGACCACTAAACCAGTTAAGCATGGAGGTGAATATAAAGAGTTACTAATATATGTACGCAACACTGAAGGTAAAAGTCAAAACTGTTTCTTGAAAGACACTATATGGAATCCAAAAATCATAACTCAGTAATAATAACCTGGTTATAAAACCCTTCGGTTACATTTTCAAAGACTGTAAAGTAGTGAGGGAGAAGGAATAAGAAATTCGTTATATTCCATTTTATACTCAGAGGCAGTAAAAACATACAGTTTCATTATTAACCTTGATAAAAGAAATATAGGTTAGCATTTTCAAACATAGTTTTCAAAGATAATCAAAGAATCTATGCCTTCAAAGACTAAAAGTTATCCCTTTTCAAAAATACGTTTCAAAGACAAAGAATCTATGGCTTTAAAGACTAAGTTATCCATACTTTCCAAATCAATGGAGAAAACAAAATTTAAAACAATTCATTGAAACATGCAGTATAAGAAATCAAAAAAACAACAAAGCTCAAAATAAGATGATAAAAATGTTTCTAAGTACATCAGTTACAACAATACATGTAAATCAGTCAAATTATCTTCTTAAAGCTTCTCAGACTGGGCTACATGTAATTCAGTGTCATGCTGCTTATGAAACTGCCCACAGGGAATGCAGGGCAGACTTTGAGGTCAGACAGACCTGGCTTAAAACCCCAGCTCCATCATTATTAATTACTTGATCCTCTGCATGTCATATTTATCATATTTATGCTTTGGGTCTCACTTCTTTTATCGATATACTGGAACTAATACTATCTACCTCTAAATGTTTTTGTAAAGATTAGAAAGAATGTATGTTACATGCATTGCCTAGGGCAGACAAAGATCTGCCTTTTATTAAAGGCTTACTATTAGAACATTAAAGTAAGTAAGTAGCATTGATACACTAGTATACAAATGAGCTAAAAATAAATGGACAAGCATATAGACAAAAAGTAAGACAATATCAACTGTAAAACACAAGGCAAACACATTTATCACTGTATGCTGACAAAGGGCAAAATTTTCAATTAAACTGTAACAAGCATGCACTTTTATGCCCCAAATAACATACTATCAAAATAGTCAACAAAAAATACATTAGAATACAAAGGTGAAATAACAAATAATACTATGAGATACTAACAAGCCTCTTTCCATAACTGAGAAATAAAGGCACACAAATTTGAATTATATAAATACTAGTGGCAACTTAATTGATAGAACCCAAATCAAAGTTCATAACTGTTGATGGTACATAAAACCTTTGCAAGAAAAAATGTAATAAAATTCCTAAAGAGAAGAAAAAACATTGACATTATTTTTCGTTTTATAGCATACTCTGGAAATTACACGTTCTATCCAGTGAAAGACCACTTGGCATTATCATCATATTAATCTAACTCTAATAAACTCAAAAAGAGAAGATACATTATACATAGCACCACTTAAAAACGGTAATTCAGGTTTATTCTTTACCTAGCTTACGTAATTGCATACTATAAATCACATATTTATTTCTTTAAGGTGCAGATAAAAACAAAATTTTTATCATATGCTTCAAATGAAGTAAAATTATATTATAGAAATAATGCATGTTTAGTGTTATACATTGGGTGGTAAACAATTACAAGTTGGTACCAGGATAAAGTAAAAATTTCTTACTAAACCCTAACTAAAGTCAAAGCAATATAATTAATCCCTCTTGCTTTTATTTCTGAGATTCACAGCATGGTGAATGAGGACACCAATACCTTACGGAGGCTGTATATGTTTTTAAATTCTTCAAGCAATGGAATGTTGATATTTATTGGATCATCATAATTTTCCTTTTATGACTATGTTACAACCATTTCAAATGCATTTCATTCTCTTATTAAGAAACAAAAAGAAAATGCTCCAAAAAACTCAACCAATTTAACATTAGTATTCTGGCTCAAAACCTAAAGTTTTAAACTAGTGGTAGCAAAACGAACAACTCAAATTTTTTTTTGAGTTCTTGATGCAAATCCAACTAATTACAAAACTGCTGATAGCTTTCAGGCTTAAAGTAACAGGAGGCTATAAAATATTGGCACATTGAGAAATTAATCTTAGCTTTTCAAACAAATATTTTTCTGGAAACTATATACAAAAATCTTCCCTAAATTTATTGTCTTTCCCATTGTACTAGAAAGATACAAAACAAAACACGAGGTTTTTGCACAGACTTCATAATTTAATTGGAATTTATATACGTAACAAATACCTTTAAAACATTCACCAACTGTAAGGCAATTATCTGTTCTCAACATCTACCCTCAGAAGCAGTGGATATGATAGTCCACATTTCAAGGTCTCTGGTACAGAAGGAGCTCCATCCTCTGCCCACACTCTCCCCTGATCTATTGCTTTGAATTCCAGCTATATTCCACTAACTCTCAAACATATATGCCTAAATGAGACCTATGCTCTGTGATCCAGGTTCACATGTACAATTGCCTTCTTCATATCTTTAACTAGATATCTGAATCAGGATTTCAAAATTGATATGTTCCATATGCAACACACAATTCTTTCTCCAAAAACCATGTCATCATGTCTTCCCTGGAATCCTTCCCATCTCAGTAAATGGTACCACCATTCAGCTATTTGCTTCAGCTAAAATTCTAGGAGACACACTTGGTTCCTCTCTCTGAGAGTTTGCACTTTACCTACTGATAAGTCCTATTGGGTCTCTATTCAAAACATATTGCAAATGCAACCACTGCTTACTTTCTCCCATGCTCTAGGCATAATCTCTTCTCTAGACCAAGTGCAACAGCCTCATAACCAGCCTCCTTGCATCCACTCTTGTTGACTACAATCTGTCCTCCAAAACAACAGTCAGAGATGCTCTTTCTGAAAGATCAGATTACATAACGTTGACTCTGTTTTAAGATCCACTACCAGCTTCCCATCACTCATGGGATAATATCCCGAACTCCCTACCATGGCTAACAAGGTCTAACTCCTGACTTTTCTAACCTCATTTTCCTCCTCTGTTCTGTTTCCTCACAATGTTCTAGATACTGTGGCTAAGCTTGTTCCCAGACTGACACCCTTGCCAGTGTTGATCCTTCTACCTGCAATGTAACCCCCACCCCAAATACGCCTGAGACAACCTCCTTATCATCATCCATATTTCAATGAGCACCTTCTCAGAAAGGTCTTCCTTCTCCTGGGCTGAAACAGCCCCAGTAAGTATCACATTGCTTTATTTAATCTTCTACCCAATACTAGTACCAACTGATGTTATGTTATTATGTTATACTATATTACATGGTATTCGATTTTAAAATTGTTGGTATATTTATCGTATGCCTTCTACCACGGGAAGAGCTCTCTCACCACCTGAAGAGCAAGAACTCTCTCATTCTCCACCACAGTTGGATGGGTACCACTGTTCTAGTACCTAGAGCGATATCTGGCTCATGGCTGACTTTTAATAAATGTGCCTTACTGTGGTGGCTACAGCAAAAGAACAAAACTATTCTTTTTCAAATAGTAAGAACACATATAAAATAAAACTGAGGTGAATTAGAGGATATTTCCTTAAACTAGGAAGCATTGGATTTATGAAATCTATAAACTATCTTCATGATTGCATTTAAAGGAAGCGCTTAATGTTCTATGGAATATATGTCTTCAAGACAAATGGGAAATATATAATTATATATATATAAATATATATATACACATACACACATATATATATATAATCCAATCTATTCCAACAGTTTTCAACAATACTTGAGAATTCTGCAAGTCAGAGCTTAACTGTATAATGAAACACATATAGCAAAGAAATTTAATTTTGAAATCAAATAACAAAATGTTTCTACATATATTATATGTGTGTGCATACACAGATATTTTTAATAATTTTAACAATAGCTAATAATTGTATTTCACATCAAGGTCAACTTGAAACTCATGCCTTCTCCTTGTTCTGAAGGAAGCACATGTTCCAGGTCCCGGCACTAAGAGAACTTGGAGAAGGCAATTTGGTTCGTTTGTGAGGCTATTGAGCTAAGTGATGACTCTGCTGCTGCCCTCCCCTGACTCATCCGGGGTCCAGAAGGAAGGGAGGCCATGGCCATATGAGCAGTTACTTGGTTGGTGCAGAAGTAATTGTGGTTTTTGCCATTAATACTAGAATTCCTTCTCAGGTAGGCACATTGCTTTGCTTCTCTACTCTTTAGAGGAGCCAATCAAGTGAATGTATATAGAGAATTGCTTGTGGGGAGTGTATCTCAACGGTTTGTTTTGCTTTGACCAAAAAGGCACCGAGAAAACAGTATGTGGCCAAAGTAATATTAATATGGGCCCCATGCCATTTAGCCACTGTAAAGGAACCCTCCCCAGCCTATTGAGTTAGCTGTTGAGATGCTGGTCAAATCTTCATGTTATCATATATCTCATGGTAGCATAATTGTGAGCAACTGTATCTGCCACCCCCACTACACTGGCAGCTTGTCGGAGAAAAGGAAAATGTCTCTTCCTCCCAACCACTGAGCTCCCACTTACCCAGCACCTCCATCTTCTTCCATCTAGGGCTTTCAACCACGTTGCTCTTGTTTTTCATGCTCTAATTTACCTCCAGTATTAGAATGACATGATTTTCACAGAAACATTTAATCATCTCTTCAATTCCTTCCCAGTCTTTAAACATGCAAATAGAAAACTAAGCATATTATCATGGAATTACGTGAAATGATACATTCTAAGCCAAATGAGCAGGTCACAAAAGGGAACGCCTCACCTGTTCCCTGCTGTGTGAAGGCATGGGTGTGCCTGTGTATGTATGTATGGAAAACACAATGCAGAATGGACACCAGTGCATGAACAGGAGAGTCTGAACTGGGTTTTGCTCTCTTTCTGATACGTTTCTATACCATGAAAGCTCTTATTATGAAAATACCACCGTGTTCAAAACAAAAACTAGGAAAGACACTTTTTAAAACTGTGTGAAACCCTCTAAATCATCTTCCCTTTTTCTATTTATTTTATTATGGTAAAATACAAATAACTAAAAATTTAATATCTTAACCATTTTTCAGTGTACAATTCAGTGGTATTAAGCACATTCAAATTGCTGTGTAACTATCACCACGAACCATCTTCAGAACTCTTCGTCTTCCCAAACTGAAACACTATGCTTACTTTTTTTTTTTTTTTTTTTGAGACGGAGTCTTGCTCTGTCACCCAGGCTGGAGTGCAGTGGCGTGATCTCGGCTCACTGCAAGCTCCGTCTCCTGGGTTCACGCCATTCTCCTGCCTCAGCCTCCCAAATAGCTGGGACTACCACCGCGGTGCCCACCACCGCACCCGGCTATTTTTTTGTATTCTTAGTAGAGACGGGGTTTCACCGTGGTCTCGATCTCCTGACCTCGTGATCCACCCGTCTTGGCCTCCCAAAGTGCTGGGATTACAGGGGTGAACCACCGCGCCCGGTGTGCTATGCTTATTAAACAAAAACTCCCGTTTTCTCCCTCTCCTTAACTCCTAATACCATCATTCCACTTTCTATCTTTAGGCTTTTGACCACTGTAAGAAATTCATAAAAGTGGACACATACAGTATTTTTTGTGTGTGTGTGACTGTCTTCTTTATTTCCCTTAGCATAATGCCCTCAAGGTTCATCCATGTTGTAGCACGTGTCAGAATTCCCTTCCTGTTGAAGGCTGAAGAGTATTCCACTGTATGGATTTACCACATTTTGCTTATCCTTTCACCTGTCAATGGATACCTGGGTTGCTTCCATGTTTTGGCTATTGTAAATAACACTGCTATGAACATAGGTATACCAGTATTTCTTTGAGATCCAGTTTTCGATTCTTTTGTGTACATATCCAGATGTGAAATTGCCAGATCATATGGTGACCCTATTTTTAGTTTCTTGAGGAACTGCCATGCTGCTTTCTACAGCAGTCGCATCAGTTTACATTCCCACCAACAACGCATAAGGTTTCCAATTTTTCTACATTCTCACCACCAATACTTATTTCTTGTTCTTATCAGTAGGCTCCCCAATAGGTGTGGGGTGGTATCTCACTAAAGTTTTATTTGTATTTTCCTTACAATAAACCATATTCACTTTGGCTTCCATGGCATTTTTTCTTTCTGACTGTGAAGATAAAAGTTCTTCATGTCTCAACCAGCAAAAGTCACATTCCTATGGCTCCCACAGTATTTTTTAGGCTTGGGCTTTCCTCCTGCCACCTATTATGTGAAAAGAAATAGAAGTGAAGCTAGTATTTAAATTATGTTTTTAAAGTATTTTTTTTTTAAGTCTTCCTTCACTCACAGAGAAAATTCTCGCAATTCTGGGAATCAATTGTCAAACATTTCTTAAAGAGAAAAGCACACGTAATCCCTAAAGAAAAACTACCCACTAATTTGATTGTCTGGAAGTGTAACAAAACACGTCCGAAGAATATGAGGTTCTTATCGCTACTTGGCAAAACGTCCTCTTTATCAAGAAGTTTTAGGGAACTGAAGAAGCTATGAATCCAGGGCGGGCATCAATTTGCCTTTTATTCACTTCTCGCATTGAATCTTAAAGAATTTTTCTTGGAATTCAAGTCAATTACTTCGATAACATCATTATTTTATTTATACTTGCACCATGTCTGACCTGAGTTATCAATGCCGGCTTACCATTCCAATCCTATAAAATGAATGGCAGGTAAGGGGTTTGGCATGAGCTGAAAACTTCCACGAGCATTGTACTGGGATGGCTAATTGCAAGAGTGTCCCAGTTGCCTGATGTACTATTCATAAGATACTTTCAGATTCCACCATACCAGCCTCAGGTAAGGCATAAATAATGTACTTCTGCATATATAATATAAACTAAATCTTCCTGTCACCTGGTCATCAACTATTATTATCACTTTTAAGTAATATTGACAAAGTACATAAAATGGCATTTCAAAAGCAGTACTTTTTATAAGCTTGTAAGTGGAAATGGTTTACTTTAATAGTGTTCCAATTACAACAGGATTTCATCACACTGGCTGTGAATTTAATCCATTTATCTCCTGAGCTCAGAGTAACAGATATATGGTTACCATTAATGTCCTTCATTCCATCCTAAGAACGGTGGTTCATAAATTCTTTCTGGATTTCAGGCCTCTTTAGAAATCTAAACAAAACCATGGATCCTCTCCTCAGAAAATGAGCACAATTCAAATTTAGGAAACAGTTTCAGGGGTTTCTGCTCATCTCTCTATAAAGTCCATATACATAGGCAGCCAATTCAGTATCAGAGTCCTTTGGGGTACCAGTTACAAAAGAAGATCATTCAGCAAGAGAAAGACATCTCCACTTTTAACAAAACCCCTGGTGATTCTAGTGAATACCAGTACTTGAGAGCCAGTGGCGTTGAAGTTGATAGACTCCAACTGAAACATTCCTGATATAGAAGGTAGGGCTACAAAGTAATAGGATCAGTGTTCAGCTCTCATTGGCGGTCAATATTATTAGAATCACATCTACAAGGGGATGGGGGAAGGAAATCCTTAAGCCAAAATATATTAATACAGTGTAGTAAGTCTTCACCTAATGTCATCAATAGGCTCTTGGAAACTGCAACTTTAAGCAGAACAGTATACAGCAGGTCCTCAAACAGCATTGTTTTCTTTACCAACTTTTCTTTATAGCATTGATGAGGGGGAAAAAAAAATGGTTTTGCTATACATCATTTCACTTAAAGTCACAGTTTCCAAGAATCCATTGACAATGTTAAGTGAAGACTTACTCTATAAGAAAAATAAATGATATAATTTCATCTACCTTCTATACCACCAACAGTATGCTATACTACTCTAATCTAGCATTGAGACTCAAGTGTCCTTACCTTGAAATGTGTATTGTATCAAAATTCAAGGGATGGAAATGTGAGCAGCAGAATACGAAGGAGTCTGCACACAGGTGGGTCATGATCACCATCTACACACAGGTGGACATACCCAGCTCCTTAAGCATTTGGCCCAGGCTTTGCACATCTTTCCTTCTCCAAGCATGGAGACTAATGCCTTGTGCATGGTAGATGCTCAACACATTACCTTCAGATTTCATTTTAATGTGTCTCTGCTGACAACTCTATGCCAAATCCAACTGTTTGCTTAATGATAACTGAACCTTATTGTAATGGTCTAATGTTTAGACCATTAGACCTATTTAGACCTATTAGACCCATAGGTCTAATGTAACAAACCTTAGTGAGGTCCATTACAGTATTAAAATGAAATTTAATGCAGATGAAAATTTGGCAAACTATACTTGTTCCTCTCAATTCTGGAAGAACCCTGATCAATACACACCATGCCTGAACTCGGTCTCTTCTAAAGCTAATGAACTTTAAAATGGCAAGAGGAGGTCAAGCCTATTTATCTGTTGTTTATTGCTAGAGCTGCTGATCAGGGGAGGGAAATATAGTTTATACAGAGCATGACCAACAAGAAACGAGAGTGACTTTTAAATGAGGACTTAGGAATATTAGTTTCTCAACTTCAGAATTATGTGTACTGCATACAAAAAATGATAATGATAATGGTGAAAAAACACATCTTAATCAACTCTAGTATGATTAATCATATACTAACTTAATAGCTTGGAATATGGTAAAACGGTCTTTGCAGGGTTCACTGACCTCTTGAAGAATCAGATAAAACCCAAAAAGCACAAAATTCATGCAAGATTTTCACATCTTGTCAAGGAGTTCTCTGATCCCTGCAAGGCCATCTGTGCCCACCATTTTGTTTCAATAACATTGGATTAGTTTGTCCACCTACCTAGACAATCATGAGGGCAATTTAGACAAGAGGAGAAAACACGAAGGGTGAGGTCACACAGGCTTTGATCCTGCTGTATACTGTACAATGGAATGATCATGGGATCTGGACCCAAATGGTCCTGATGTGGGGCTCAAACTGTGGCTTTGTAACCTCAGAACAGTGAGGTCTGCTATAAAGATCAAGTGAATGAATCATTATGGGTGATATGGGTGGTCTTCAGTGAATAAATGCAGAGGTCATTGTTATTAAACAAATATACATTTTTTTTTCCTGATTATCCAGGAGCCTAATGCTACTATTCTCTAGGTCAGATTAACAGTGTCAAACTTCTCAGATTACAATGAGAACTAGAACTTTGCAAAAAGTGACTTTGGTATTTATGTTATTAAGACCTTTTGGATGAAATTCAAGAAAAACCTGATTTATGCTAATTCAATCCCAAAGTGAAAAGAAGTAAGTAATTTTTTTTACATAAATAGAATAACATTTAACTTTAAGTTTCTTCTCAAGAGAAAGACAACATCATCCTTCCTGAAAACGTAAATGTTTAAGAAGTAGCTAGAATACACATCATTAAACTGCATCCCAAACATTTATACAGCCAACCTACACAGACACACACACACATACTACACACACACAATCACACATACATACTACACACACACAATACACACACACACATACACACATATACTATACATTTTTACATCTACCACTGTATCTATCTGTATGTGTATACATACATGAATCACTAAGTAATCTTGATTTATTTTTCATTTCCTAGACTCTACTTGGCAATAATTAACATTTTTATCTACCAGTTAAAACCTGCAGCAAATTCATATCTTCCACAAATTAAAATATACTTCAAAAAGAACATGCAATCTGGTGGGTGGAGGTCATGGGAACTTTGCTCAGCGGGAGATTTAATTAAATTATTATTTTCTCACCACCTTTTATACATACACACACACACACACACACACACAAAACCCAAATTATATTCAACCCTAAAAAGATATTCTTTCTCCATATTATGTCAACAACATGTAGAGTTACAAGATCAGCAGCAGCGATCACAGGATTTGGGGAGGTCAATGCCACCATTTCAAATCTCAGAGTCAATTCACAGTAGCTACTTAAGAGATGCAAAAGGCCTGGCAAGAGTATTTATTTCCTGCAAGAATCCTCTGCAAGTAAACTGTCCATTCAGCAGTTCTGCAGGCTACTGTTTCACCATGCGACAGGCCCACTTATTCATAAACAAATCATTAACATTCTTGACATAAATCCATAGTGGACCATTAATTCCAGCTATGATAATGTTTTCGTACATTTGCTCTGCCCATCATGAATAGGAGTGTTGTTTCGCAGAACCCATCCCTGACAAATAAGAGACAAATTATGCCCCGTGAGAAAACTTGGAGAATGAACGGCTTACACACCAATTACTGTCTCATTATCTGGCCGATGCAGAAATAGATCCTGTGTGCTTTGGGTGAAATGTAGATTTTTCTTACTCAGACCAAAAAATATAAGTATATGCAAAATCACTTGCCAAGGTGATTTTTGTTGCTCAGATTCATCTGAAGCCACACTCTGGGAACATTCCTCACAAAAGCAAATCAATAATTATTGCTTAAGAAAAAAACAAAAAAAAAACCCTTGTATAAGTACAAAAAAAAAAAAAAAAAAAAAAGCACAAAATGTGCATTACTTGGAAATAGAGTCTTTGCAGATTTTTTTTTGTTTTTTTTTGTTTTTTTAGCATTTCAATGTTCATTGAATATTGAAATATTCTGCCCAAGAGTTATCAGCAAAAGGAATATGAATG